>NC_133786.1:3372529-3467834 GCF_003597395.2 Chelonoidis abingdonii | reverse complement strand
GCCCCTTAACATCGTTCACAAGCCATGATGAACTGTTCATTGATTCATCGAAGACGATCTTAACTTTGCTGCCATAATGCAATGTTTGCATAATTCAGTGGTAATCAGTCCATATAGTAAACCTTATACAACATGAAACAACTTTTGAGTGCATTAAACTATTGACCAACACATCATGAGCTTAGTGCATAAATTGAAGTTGTTGCTCTCTTGCTTTGCCACTGGAACACAAATACTGCTGTTTTCTCTGCGGGTAGTCGTTGCCAGAATCCCACTACATCAAGAAAGATCCCACTCCGACATCGCCTGGAGAAATCCGCTCCACCACTTGTTGAATCAAGATTTACCACACATCAAGCTGGGTCTGCTCTATGAAACTTTCAAGCCCCATTGACAAAAACAAGGCAGCTTTCAAGTACCTCGTGGAAAATTCTTCCAAGTTAAGATTGAAGCTAAATAAAGGAAGGTTCTTTTTGGCCTCAATCGTAACTTCTTGAGAATTATGCATGACCAATGCACTGCGTGCAGAAAAACCATGGAAACCTTCCATTGTGGCAATAAATTTCTCAGAAAACAAGGCACGAACAACTACGGTTTTGGTGGAAAAACCTCCTCAAGGCATACAAAACCTTGGTGCAACATTCACTAAAGATACATTTTCACTCTCATCTAGATTTTTTCCACCAACTCGATAAGCAGTGAAGGACAGCATGGCGAATTTCACCAGACATTGCAACAATGAGAAAAGAAACCTATCAGGCAAAGGAAGCCACGGGACGGCACGCGGGTCGGGATCCTACCCGCAGTCATTCGCCCCGGACGGTCCGCTGCGAAACCTCGGGGAGCCGCAGTCAATCGGGATGCGCGTACTAAAGCGCGGCGACCACCGCAGCATTAAGCGACGTCGCGGCCAAAGGTCCAGGGACCGCCCAGTCCAAACCTTTAACCACAACGCCGCCGAAACTGCGTAGGTCCACCGAGCCTAGAACCCCGCCCCGGTAAAATAGCGCCCCCCAAAATTCTGGCGCCCTAGGCCATTGCCTAGGTCGCCTAAATGGTAGCGCCGGCCCTGGTTGTGGTTCACTTATGCCTTTAGACTGAGGGCGTGGCAGGAGCATGTCAGAGTTTTAATTTGGTTTCCCTTTAGACTGGGGGCGTGGCGGTGGTGTGTCAGGGGTGTGGTGGGGCTGTGTCACAAGTTTGGCAGGGGCATGTCAGGGTTGTGGTTCGGTGATGCCTTTAGGCGGCGGGCATATCGAGAGCATGTCAAAGGCTTGGCAGGGGCGTATGAGGGTTGTGGTTCGATTATGCCTTTAGACCGGGGCCATGGTGGGGGCGTCTTAGGGGCATGGAGGGGTTGTGGTTCTATTATTCCTTTAGCCTGTGGGTGTGGTAGTGGTGTGTCAGGGACATGGCGGAGGCATGTCAGTGTTGTTGTTCGATTATGCCTTTAGCCTGGGGGCGTGGTGGGGGCATGTCAGCTTGGTGGCTCGATTATGCTTTTAGTCTGGTGGCATCATGCGACATGTCAGGAAAGTGTCAGAGTTGTGGTTCAGTCATGCCCTTAGCCGGGAGGCATGTCAGGGTTGTAGTTCGATGATGGCTTTAGCCTGGTGGCATGTCTATAGGCTTGGCGGGGGTATGTCAGGGTTATGCTCCGATTATGCCTTCTGCATGACAGAAGCTTCGCAGGAGCATATCAGAGTTGAAGTTCGAGTATGCCTTTAGTCTGGGGGCGTGGCAGGGGCGTATCAGGGAAATGGCGGGCGAGTGTCAGGGTTGTGGTTTGATTATGCCTTTAGCCTGAGGGCATGTCAGGGGCTTGGTGGGGGCGTCAGGGTTTTGCTTCAGTAATGCCGTTAGTCTGAGGGCGTGTTCGGGGTGTGTCAGAGGCTTGTAAAGGACTTGTCAGAGTTATGCTTTGATAATGTCTTTACACTAACGCCTGGCAGGGGGTGTCAGGGTTGTGGTTCAATTATGCCTTTCGACTGGCAGAGTGGCAGGGGCATGTTCCACTTACATAACATAGTCAAGGGTCCATGATAGCTCAACTCCTCCCCAACTTGAATGGCCTGTTCTGAAGTTACATTTATTCAATAGTAAGTGGCCAGGCTTGGAAGATGAACCCCTGTGTAGTCCTGTGGCTTGGCTACTTACCCGGCGTGTGGCTGACGCTAGTTCAACTTCTCCCAGGCTTGCTGAGGAAGGACTTGAATGGCCTGTCCTGAAGTGAAGCGCCAGCTGCTGGACTCAGAGGTGCTCACTTGGGCCCCTTGACTCTTTCTTTTTTTCTGCTGAAGCTGTTCCACTTACTTACATTACATAGTCATGGGGCCAGTAAGGGAGCCAGCAGCACAGTGTAGTCAGGTGACTGCGGTGCATGCCCGGCATGGGGCCGGTTGGGGTTCAAAGCCCCTTTCTTCTTGCTGAGAAGAGATTTGAACCTTGATCTCCTGCCTCTCCGCTGAATGGCCTGAGTGCTGGGCTAGGAGGTGTTCCCATGTGGGGACTCTCTCTGGCTTTTCTGTCGAAGGAGGGTCACTTTGGTGACATAGCCATTTGGGCCACAAGGTGTATCAGCCGCTTTGGTTAGGCAGTGGTTGGGGCTGTGAACGTGGCTAGGGGTTGGTGGTTTCCCCTCCTCTTTCTTTTCTCCTTTGTCTTCTTGGGAGGTGTTGGTATTAGTCTCACTGAATGGCCTTAGTGCCGATATGGTTGGATGTGGGGGGCTCTCTCTTTTCTTGCTGGTTAGGCCGTTGAGGCAATGTCCTGGAGTGGGCCAGACTGCTATGGCTTCTCGGTGATCCTTGTGGTTGGCTCTTGGCCAACCGATGAGTGGCTGGTTCAAGTCCCCTCCTCCTTTCTTTTGTGGAGGGGAGGGTCCCTTGAGCTCTTGCCTCGCAGCGTTTCCCTTTAACTATCTATCGGGGCACAGTGGGGCTCTCCAAGTCCCTCTATTGTGCGGGGCGGGGGTTAGGTGTGCCTTTGCATGGGGCTGACCATGGTTTAGATCCCTCCTGGGTCGTTCGGTGGTTGTGGGAGTTTTACATCCTCTTAAGTCGGCGTTACAAGTTATCCTTATTCCCGGGCAGGAGCTCTTGTGTCCCCTCCCTGTGGTAAGGGGTTGGTGCTTGTGTATTGTGACTCAATGGGTTAAGTTATGTATTGTGTGGCCAGTGGGAATTGCTGGGTGAGGGGAATATGATGAGATAGGGATGTACCAGGGCTCTTGTCTTTTAGTGTAAAGGGGCTTTCTTTTGCTGCACTGAGCAGTACAAAAATATCCTTTCCTTGTAACATTGATAGGTAAAGAGGTTGTGGAAGACGATAATGATTATTTTGAAGGGGTGTATGGGGATGCACCTCTGTTTTGGGTGTCAATGGGTGGGGCGAGTGCCCGTGCTGCCGAAGCATCCATATTATTAGTCCCCTAGACCCGACTCCGGACTTTGAGAGGGGGGGGTTCGGACAGGTGGTTCGCAAGACGCAGGTCAGATAGGGGAGGATCTGTGAAGTACCTGCCTGAACAGAGTGGGATTGAAACGGATTCCAAAGGGGAGTATACCACTGATGGGTGGGTTGATGGGGGGCCGGCAAGCAATTTAATAAGTGGCACAGAGACGGGGAGGGGGAAGGTAAAATACCGCATATTATAGAGGTTGGGGGGAAGGGAGGTTTCGAGGACAAGCTTTGGTAACCGGGGCGCACGTTCGCTCCATCCTCCCACAACCCAGGCGAGTATTCCTAACCACTGGATAGATAGATGAGGGTTGGCGGGGGGCCGGGCCCAAAGCAGCATTTAAACTAAAGTGGATACAGCGCGAGAGGCAAAGAGGAGACAGGAAACCCCCTCGCTCTTACAGGAAAGGTTGGGCGGTGACTGCGCACCAGGCGAGGTTCGGCCCACCGCTCCTGGCACCCAAGGCCCAGAGCATGACTCAGCCTACAGAGGGTACTGGCTCTGGGCAGAGGACCAAAGGCCATTTAATTAAAGTGGAACAGCTTTGAAAGGCAAGAAGAAGGCACACCCCCAACACTATCCAGACAGAATGAGCCGCACATGGCACCCCCCAGGGGAGTTTTGAACTGACATCTGCTCCCAGCCCAGGCACCCAGGCGAAGCACCATCAACCTACAGAGGAAACTGGAGCTGCAGGAGGCCCAAATGCCAGTTAATTAAAGTGGAACAGCTGCCACCGGTAAGAGGAACGCAGCCCCCGCATGGCGGGACCCAAAAACCTACCAGGCTAGTGTTAAAGGCTCATCTCAAGGCCTTTGGAGCATCAGCAGACCTGGAGAACTGAACCCACAGCAGCCACACCCCACACCCATGGCCCAACCCCTGGACCATGGTAGGAGCTGTGCTTGCTGCTTTGCCCAAACAATAGTTAATAAACTTGGAACACTGTCTCTGGGCAAAGGAAAAGCAAGCAACTAGCTTGACCTCCCCAGAACTACTGGGGGTATCTTTCAAAGGTCTTTGTCACACACCGAGAGAGGATTTGAACCCACAGTGGCTACAAGCCAGACCAGTAGCCGCACCGCTGGGCTACAGAGGAAGATGCCAGGGGGCTTGGCCCAAATAATATTTCATTAAAGTTGAACAGCTTCACAGGCAAGAGGAGGAGAACACAAGACCCCCCATCGTTAGAGCTGTGGAATCGCGGAGCGGAGACAGGCTGCAGGAGAGCCCTCTTCAAATCCCGCCCCCACAACCTACCGGGCAGGCAGAAAGGGGATTTGAACGAGCCATCCTCAGGGTCCCTCCGTGAGGTCTAACCACGGGAATCAGAGAGGGAGCCACAGCCTTTACTTGGGGCTGGCAGCCTGGCATTAAAGTGGAACAGATTCAACTGAGGGTGCTCCCATCACTCTAGCCCAGGACCCAACGACAAGGGCACTCACCCGGGCGGCAGGGGCGTCCTTTGCAAATCCCTTGCGCTCCTCAGGCAGAGGGGAGCATTAAGAACGTGAACGGCAGATTGCATCAGACCGATGGCCCAGCTAGCCCACCGGCCTGTCTTCCCGCAGCGGCCAACGCCACCTGCTTCAAACCGAAGAGGCCAATTATCAAGCGATCCAGCCCGTCGGCCCCTCCCAGCAGCGGGCTAAGGACGGCCCAAGCGCGGGGCCGCGTCTCTGATCGTCTCGCCTAACGGCCGCTGAGGAACCCGTGCGCCGCGCACGTTTCCATTCTTTTTCCGAACCCGCTTCCAGTTTTGGCCCGCTCCACAGCAACTGGCGACGAGCGCCACAGGCTGACTGTGCGTCGCGAGGGCCAAGTACGGCCTCGGGTTTGGGTGAAACCTGCTGCCTATTAATTCCAGCGGGTGAGCCCTGGGTCTTGCGTTGCGCGAAGGGGTGAATAACACGTCCCGCGTCACGTTCTGCACCCAAGCCACGGTTGGCTAGACCTCTAGCAGCTCCACCCTTAACTGTCTCTTTCCCCAGCTGAACCCGAAGCAGCCCTCGACCCCCATGCCAGGTGAGGCCCCCTAACCACTAGGTTAAAAGTTACCCAGGAGGCCTCTGCCGCCTTCTCCCTGGGCTGTTTTGCGGGGCGTTGGGCGGGTCCCTAACCAGCTCACACTAAGTGGGTTAGGCACCTGAGGGGTTCCTGGCCGTGGCCGGCAAGCAGAGGTTGGGAGGGGAAGACGCTGAGTCAATTTCCTTCTCCCCGCCTGACGAGCAGGGAGTTGAGGAGGGCTCTGCAGTCTCTCGAGCGCGAGCCCCGATACCGAAGGAAAGGACAGCCTGAGGAGGCTTGCTGGTTGCAACGTGGTGAGGCTGTGCCACTTTCATTCAGTAGTAAGTGGCCAGGCTTGTGAGACACACCCCTCTGTAGTCCTGCAGCTTGGGTCCTTACCCGGCGTGTGGCTGACGCTAGTTCAACTCCTGCCCCGGCTTGCAGAGGAAGGACTTGAATGGCCTGTCCTGAAGTGAAGCGCCAGCTGCTGGACTCTGAGGTGCTTGCTTGGGCCCCTTGACTCTTTCTTTTTTTCTGCTGAAGCTGTTCCACTTACTTACATTACATAGTCATGGGGCCAGCAAGGGAGCCAGCAGCACAGTGTAGTCGGGTGGCTGCGGTGCATGCCTGGCATGGGGCCGGCTGGGGTTCAAAGCCCCTTTCTTCTTGCTGAGAAGAGATTTGAACCTTGATCTCCTGCCTCTCCGCTGAATGGCCTGAGTGCTGGGCTAGGAGGTGTTCCCATGTGGGGACTCTCTCTGGCTTTTCTGTCGAAGGAGGGTCACTTTGGTGACATAGCCATTTGGGCCACAAGTGGGTCGTCCACGACACTGGGTGGCTTTTCCTGACGGTTTCTGCATCTAACTCGTCCTCATACTTCAAGCTCAGGCGTTTCCACTTCTTAAAGCTATGCTCACATATACTCACCTAGCTGGCGGCATCAGAAACGACACAAGTAGGTAGTTCCCTATCTAAAGAAAACATGAGGAGGAGTATCTGATGAACTCCTACGCCAGAGCTGGGCTACACCGCTCCGACACCTTACGGATTGGTGAGTCTCACAGCTGGGTTCACAAGTCCAAAGCAGCCGGCTGCGGCGATTAACTCTAGAGTCGGGTCGCGCGCTCGCTCCGCAGCAGTGAGAGAGGATTCAGAGACCGCCCATCCAACGTGACCCCTAGCTCCGCGTCAGACACAAAACCAAGAGAGTCCCAAGGACAACCCGCTAGAGCCGCTGCCATCGCCAACAAGGGCCTCACTTGCGCAACTTTCTTTAAATCGTAGAGAAGGGAGGCTTTTCAGGCCGGAGATGTCAACGGTGTAGCAGTCAAAATCCCTTTTCCTTACACAAGCAAGAAAGCAAGGACAAGCTCCTGCAACCCAACTCTTCCTTCGCCCTTCTGCCTCACCATGCCCCGCGAGGGCAACCAGGACTACGCAGGTACACGCCCCTGAGACTGAGCTAATGGTTCTCGTGGCCTGAGGCGTCACCCCTAACGTGGCCGCCAGGACTATCGTATGTAAGGAAGTAGAACCAGCTCTCTCAGGCCATATAGAGAGAAAGGAAACGAGTGGCAACGGGAGGACTGGGCGCCCGCCACAGTTGCCTAGCAGGACCGAGTCACTGGTGCTCTCGAGGCGATCTCACCAGCGCCTGTCCGAACCCCTCTCCGTCCCACAGAACGACACACACCCCTGCCGATCTCCTTGAGCAAGACAACGGAGCCGGGAGTTAAGGAAGCATACGGATTCCGGCGCCACAAGCCGCAAAGGGAGGAAACGGTTCACAACAACCCAGCACAGACGAGCGCACGGTAAGTAGCAATCACCACAGCTGCAAGGCACTAGCACAGGCGGTTGCATACCTCCAAAGCCTACGGGACCTAACGACACGGCATGATGGAGGACTTGTAACGCAGGATCTCTCTACAACCAAGGGACAGCACGAAGTCACTCCTAACTCCACAGAAGTCGGTGAAGGAGAGGAGTGAAGGCTTTGACTGAGGGTGGACCGGCCTTGACAATGAATCGCTACAGAGTTTAGACTAAAAGTGAGAACACAGGCCCACGCCTGCGAGCGCAGAGCGCCATAGCCAAGGAGACAGGAAACCCTCGCTTCTTAACCGAAACGGTTGGGGGAACGCGCCACCAGGCCGAGGTTCGAGCCCACCGCTCTGGCACCCCCAGGACCAGAGCCACTGACCGTCAGCCTACAGAGGGTACTGGCTCTGGCAGAGGACCCAAAGGCGCATTCTAAGTTAAAGTGGAACAGCTTTGAAGGCAAGGAAGAAGGCACACCCCCAATCACTATGCAACAGATGGGCCGCCCATAGACCCCAGGGGAGTTTTGAACTGACATCTGCTCCCAGCCCAGGCACCCAGGCGAAGCACCATCAACCTACAGAGGAAACTGGAGCTGCAGGAGGCCCAAATGCCAGTTAATTAAAGTGGAACAGCTGCCACCGGTAAGAGGAACGCAGCCCCCGCATGGCGGGACCCAAAAACCTACCACGCCAGTGTTAAAGGCTCATCTCAAGGCCTTTGGAGCATCAGCAGACCTGGAGAACTGAACCCACAGCAGCCACACCCCACACCCATGGCCCAACTGCTGGACCATGGTAGGAGCTGTACCTGCTGCTTTGCCCAAACAATAGTTAATAAACTTGGAACACTGTCTCTGGGCAAAGGAAAAGCAAGCAACCAGCTTGACCTCCCCAGAACTACTGGGGGTATCTTTCAAAGGTCTTTGTCGCACACTGAGAGACGATTTGAACCCACAGGGGCCACAAGCCAGACCAGTAGCCGCACCGCTGGGCTACAGAGGAAGGTGCCAGGGGGCTCGGCCCAAATAATATTTCATTAAAGTTGAACAGCTTCACAGGCAAGAGGAGGGGAACACAAGACCCCCCATCGTTAGAGCTGTGGAATCGCGGAGCGGAGACAGGCTGCAGGAGAGCCCTCTTCAAATCCCGCCCCCACAACCTACCAGGCAGGCAGAAAGGGGATTTGAACGAGCCATCCTCAGGGTCCCTCCGTGAGGCCTAACCACGGGAATCAGAGAGGGAGCCACAGCCTTTACTTGGGGCCGGCAGCCTGGCATTAAAGTGGAACAGCTTCAACTGAGGGTGCTCCCATCACTCTAGCCCAGGACCCAACGACAAGGGCACTCACCCGGGCGGTAGGGGCGTCCTTTGCAAATCCCTTGCGCTCCTCAGGCAGAGGGGAGCGTTAAGAACGTGAACGGGCAGATTGCATCAGACCGATGGCCCAGCTAGCCCACCGGCCTGTCTTCCCGCAGCGGCCAATGCCACCTGCTTCAAAGGCAACGAACCGAAGAGGCCAATTATCAAGCGATCCGGCCTGTCGACCCCTCCCAGTAGCGGGCTAAGGACGGCCCGAGCGCGGGGCCGCGTCTCTGACCATCTCCGCTAACGGCCACTGAGGGACCCGTGCGTCGCGCACGTTACTATTCTTTTTTCAAACCCACTTCCAGTTTTGGCCCGCCCCACATCGGTTCTAGCAGGTTCCTGCTTACTCTAGTGCAGCCCCTTCTGGCCACTCAGGGTACAGAAAACTACTCATTCAGTGACCAGTATATTTGCTCCCTACCAGACTCCTGTACCCCATTGGTCTGAGTCTGTTACATGACGTAACGCTTGGCCGGAGTTAGCTGTTCCTGAGGTTTCTCCTTGCAAGACCTTTTGGCCTTCCCTAAAGCTCTGTCTTGCCCTAGGGACTTGCGTAGCCAGATATTCAGAACAGCTCAGCATAGCAGTGCACCCAGGAAGCTGAGCTCTTCTGAATACCTGGCCCTTAGTCTTTCATGCTCCTGAGTTGGAGCTAATAGACTCATAGACTCATAGACTCGTAGGTCAGAAGGGACCAATATGATCATCTAGTCTGACCTCCTGCACAAAGCAGGCCACAGAACCCTACCCATCCATTTTTATAACAACCCCTAACCCATGACTGAGTTATTGAAGTCCTCAAAATTGTGATTGTAAGACATCAAGCTGCAAGAAATCTCAGCAAGTGACATGGCCCCGCAGGGAGAAAAAACAGGGTCTGTCATCTGCCTGGAGAAATCGCCGAACGCAGAATATGGCGATCGGCTAAACTGAGCTGTGCAGACTTCACAGCGACCAGGACAGAAGTGTCTGCATATCAGATCCCATCCATCCAACATCCTCAGACCTTGAACGACTTTTGCGATAATCAAGATCCAAAACCAAATAACTATCTAATTATCCTCCATAACTTATCAATCTTGTCTGAAGCCAGATAAAGTTTGCCTCCCGTCCTTGGCAGGTGTTCCCAGACTTCACTCCCGTGTCTCTTTCAGTCTAACTTCTAATATCGTTGTCCCATCATGTCTTGTGCACATTAGTATAACTAAATAATCTCTCCTAACGGTTAATCCCCTGATATATTATATAGAGCAGGCTATCCCCACGCAGCCGTCTTTTTTGGCCACAGCTACAACGAAGTCTTTTTTGAGTCTCTCTTCTCTAAGGCAGCTTTATCCATTCTCGGATCATCTAGTAGCCCGTCTCTGAGACCTTTCCAGTTTGAATTCTCTTATTGAAACTGGGACACAGAACTTGCAACTAAATCGTGGGGTCCACCACGCCTTAGGATAACGTACTAACACGTCCTTATCTTGCTGGAAAATACTCTCCCGTGCGCCCTAAACCCTGACATTCTTTTAACGGCCATAATCCCAGTTGGCGGCTATAGACATCCTCTATCGACTATACCGCAGGTTCCTTCTCCTTCCTCCTCGCTTTCCAACTGGATGCTCCCCAACGTATGTCAAAATTTTATTATTAATCAAGTGCATGACTTGGCACTTTTCACTATATATATTCATCCTATTACTACCTCCGTGTACAAGTGGCCAGATCTTCTGTAATTCAGTATCCCGGTCCTTCTCCGTGTGCAATACCTCCCGCCAGCTTTGTGTCAATCCGCAATGTTGCATTATGCCGGTGCCCGCTCTTTGTGCAAGGTCAGTATAAAGAGTTAAATAAGAATCGGTCCCAACCGATCTTGAGGGCTCCACTGTACTCTGTTTCCAGCCTGACAGTTAACATTCAGTACCGACTGCGGAGTCCCCTTTGAACTCAGTTCGCTTAATCACTACAATTTTCAATATTCATCCCCATCTTTTCCAATTTAACTAACAGTTCCCCATGTGGAACCGTGTCAAATGCCTAACTGAAATCGAGGTAAATTAGATCTACCGCATTTCCTTTGTCTAAGTAATGAGTAATGAGACCCATGTACTCTGTCTGTTCCGGTGAGTCAGTAGAATAACTCTGCTCCGCCACCAAACCCAATTACAGTGATATTCTCTCTCGAGGCAGAGTCAGACTTCTGTAAACATCTAGATTATTCCCACGAAATTCACTTGAATGATGTGGGCCTAGATTCAGTTTGAAGCATCGACATCCCGTGAGAAAATGGTTTCTCACTGGTGGGAGGTGACTCTTTCAATTTCTAACTCTTTGCAAAGGTAATGGGCTTATTTTCTGCCTTGGGGAAAACACTTGGGCACTGGCAATGGGGACGTGTGATCCCAGATTCCTACCGAAACCCTTCCTACCTCAGATCCCGACGTCTTGGGCAAGTTTGGTCAGGTGCAGCCTACATGGTCGGCCTTTTTATCCTGCCCCCACCAGCCTGGTTGCATTCGAGAGCGACATCCAGCGCCTCTGATGTCTCTTTCCTGAAAGTGAGAGGGATAGAGTGGGGCTGGAGCCAGCGCCCCTTGATGTGTCCGCCCCATCCCCTCTCCCCACTTTGATGTGGTTCCTTGGACTGCTGGGGGGAAATGTGAAGCCCAACCTACCCGCTGGCTTGTAAAAACAATATGCGGCTGTAGCTCAGTCTTTAGTAATGGGAATACTAGCTCTGACCTGGCTCTAATGACACACAGTGGGGCCTCCTGGGTTTTCTTCATACTTGGAGATGCTCCCTTACCCCACAGCTAGCTGCAAAAAGAGAGAAGGCCAAGCTGGCTCTGGATTGGTTAGCAGCTTATAAGGAAAGCTATTTAATTCCGACTGGAAGATCCTTCCTTTGATCAGCCGGGCTGTGCTGTGAGATTAACACTCTCTTTGCAGCCTGCTGGGAGCGGAGTGAGTGCACAGTGCAGCCACGTGGGATGGGAACTGGCAACCTAAGGACTGAACCCATGCTGCATCAGTGGCTTCCCCAGCTGGTAGAGGAGGGCAGAGGCTGTATTAACTAGAGCAGTGACCAAGATGTCTGTTCTCTTCCCTGGGGTACCTGTCTGCTGACCGAAGGAAGGCACCTTGTTTCTCCAGTTAGAAAAATTCACTGTGAGTCGACCGCTCTGGGAAATTACCTCTCTCCCACCCATAAAAGGCTTGTAAATATCATAGCAGATGCAGGCATCCAAATTTAGCAGTGCTTCTAGCTGACAGGCAGTACACAGGGATCATATCTCTCCCTGCTGATGTGCAGCCACTTCTAGGGTGAAGCACAGCAGCTCTTCAACAGCTCACAGCAACTCTACACCGCCGGTTAAGAGGGCAAGAGTTATGGTATGTTACGGCCAATTGAAACAAGCAGAGGGGTTTAAGGGCAAAGTGTAATTCCCAGCCAGGATGTTGTGGTGAATGTACCTCTTATGAAAATTGCTGTGGGATAATTAATATTAGGCCTTGATTTTACAGCTCATCCACAGAGACGAAAGCAGCATTCTCTGCCTTTGTGCTTCATAGTTACTGGATTAGCAAGCAGCAGCGCTTGGAGAGGGCAAAGATACACAGTAGGAATTCTAGGCAGTAGCAATGTGGTTCTCTCTATCTTGGGGCTTCTCGAACTGTAACTAATCTGCCTCCTGGACACCAAACCAGCAAGCGGCCTCCCCCTCCATCCCGAGAGCCCCTTTCCTAATGCCAAAACAAGCCTCACCTGACAAGCTCAAGGATAAAAATCTGAGGCAGGGAAAAATCACTGGAATTCAATCCAATCCAAAAGGTTAGTTTAAGGATTCCATCTTCCCAGGGCTGGGAGGGGTGGAAAGTTCTTGCCAGTGGAGCTGGATGAAATTTTTCAGCCAAAATAGGTTCCGCAGACAATGCAGATTTGGTGACACCAAAATGTTGCTGGTACTGGCTGAATTGTTCATGTTAAAAAAACAATCCGAAAAAGCAGAACTGTTTTGATTTTTCAAAACAAAATGACTTTTTGTTTCATTTTTCTCAGATTTATTTTGAAAGAATTAACCACATGAAAACCCCACTCAGCATCGACACGGAATATTTCATTCCACCCGGAACAACTTTTGTTCCAATTTTTCGGACGGGCCAGCAAAGCAAAAAATTCACAATTCCCCCAGCCAGTGTTAGCTCCTAGGCTGGTGACAAGAACGAGTTCATTGTAAAAGGCCACATCCTGCTCAGCTTGTAGATTGACGTCAAGGGGACTCCCAATACGAGGCAGGAGAACAAGGAGTGACGTTGCTGCACTCACCTGGTGACGAATTCAGTGCCTGAGGCAAACGTGCCCTACACATCTGCCCTTCAGGGCAGGTCAGCACCTGTCCCACTGCAGCTCTGCCCTGGGCACCCAGTGATGATCTCAGATGCTTTGCTAGTGACATGGTCTCTGGTGTGGCAGGTTCCCATGCCAGCAGGGGCAGGGATGGGGAGGGTATTACAGTCTCTCCAAAAAAAGCAGAGCTCTGATTTGAAGCAACTGGAGCAATTTCCCTGAGGGGGAGGTGGCAGGCAGGGTTCCTCGCTGATTGCTCCGAATGCCCCATTGGAGCAGGTTCATCCGTGCAGAGGCGCCTGCAAGGGATTGTCACATGTAAGTAACTGGCGTCATTAGCCCCACCTGATGGGGTCGCTATGAGACTCCAGCCTGTCTCACATCCGAGTGCTGAGGCCAGGACTGCAGGCCCTTCAGACATTGGCCCCAAAGCACCCTGTGCATGCAGCAGACTCTGTAAGACTCTGTAAGGATCCTGTACTGGGGCTGGCAGGATGCAAAGGTGCAAATTCCCTCAGGCCAGCAGGTCCCAACACAGCCCCCTCAGGGATAGGCCAGCAGAGGGGTTACTAGGGTATCCAACCCTAGGCTGGTCCTCCGGCCTAGTGCCTGGGCTGCCCGGTCTAGTCTTCTTCTTGGGCCATTCATCCCACTGGCCTGAGCTCAGCCCTGCCCTCCAGCCTTGCCTCGTGCCCCTGCTGCTCTGACACAATTTCCTTGGCAATGTTAAGAAACAAGCAGAAAAACTCAAACACTTGTAAATCCCTCTGCTGGGAAGTGCTCCTTGGAATGCCAAACTCTGCTCATTGCACTACAGTGTATTTAGTGGTGGGATTAGCACTGTAGGTTTCTTCCTGTCCCGTTATGCCCTGAAGCAAGAGTTTTGGTGGCCCTTGGAGTGCCACCACCCAGCAACCAGAGCCCAAGAGCTGCTCTCCCCTTGCTGAGTCCCCAGAGGCCTTTGGGGGAATTGGCAGCCACACAGCCAAGCTGAGAACAGATGAGAGGCACCATGTAAAAAACATGACACTGATCAGTTTGTGAGTGGCAAAGTCTGGGCCTGGAGAGGGATTTCAGTGGGATGCAGGCACCTAACTCCCTTGGGCTCCTTTGAAAACCCCAGCTGAAAGCATCAGCTCCAGCTGCCAGCCAGGGCGGGAATCACACAGCGTCTCTGGGTGAGGAAAGGTGCAGCTTTCTCATTTTCCACCTTGCTGGCTGTTGGTTTGCATTCAAGGAGGACCTTTGTGCACTGCTGGGTTTGATATTTCATCCCTCAGTCTCCATTTAGCCCAGGGCCATTAAATATACATGGGTGTTTGTAACGGAACCGCAGTGCCATTGCGCAGGAGCTGTAAAGTTAGAGGGACCAGCTGAGTGTTGCCACTGGGTATCTTTGACATGTGGAGGGACGGGCACAGAGCTCACCCTGCAGGGGTTGGGGGTGGGGGGAGCTGCTGGTTCAGACAAAATAAACAGGGTAAACAATGAAATGGGAGCCAGTGGCTGGAACTGAGAATTTCCTTGCCTGCTCCATGTCAAGGCTAGCTCTGCTTCTGGCATGCAGCTTCTCTTGCTTGGCATGGCTGCCCCAGACACCTGGGAGGGCTAGGCCACCTCCTCCCGGGCCCCTCAATACACGGGTATGTTGGGTCGTATTTTACCAGCACGACTGCTCTGCATCAGGGCTCCGTGACGGCCAGGAAGATGGCTCTCAGCGTCCATAAGTGACCCCGGGATGCAGGAGTAAAGCAGGCTCCTGCAGATCCAGGGGCTGCACAAGCATTTCCTCTGGGGGACCTGGGACTAGCAGCACCAAAACCACCCAAGCCTGGAGCCAAAGGAGCCCTCCAGTAGCAGAGGGTAGTAACGAGTCCTTTAGTCTCACCTTCAGCTCACACAAAGCCAGTTCTTCCCGCACCCCCAGAAACCTCCGGCTTCCCAGAACACCTCCTGAGAGACCGGCTAGCCGCCCCATGCTGGGCGGATGGGAGCCCAAGCCCAGGCTCTTAGGCAAATGCCAGCACCCTACACCCACGGCATAAATGTCAGGAAGCCCTGGAGTTTGGAAGGGGCAAACTGCCCATAGCGGTTTTCAGGGGGAAAACCAGAATGAGCAAAAAGAGAAGTCTCCAGGAGAGAGCACGGGATGTGCACATCGGGTCTGCAACATATGGCGCCAATGCTGTCCCACAACACAGCAGCACCCTCTGCAGCCATGGCACAAAGCAAAACCAGCTGCCTCCACACAGTCCCCGGTCAGGGCTTTGTGAAAGACCCCAGGGAAGAGTCCTATTGGCCTGCCCTAAGAGAGGAAAAGGACCTTCACAGCTATGGGGGATGCTCCAAGCCCCGTGGGAGGAGCCAGAGGAAGAGCTGGTTCCCACCGTCAGGGGCGCTCTTGTCCTGAATACTGCTGGAACCCCCTGAGTGGGCCTGGGAGTGGCTTACAAGCTACTGGTACTGATTACAAGCTAGCTCTGCAGATTGGTGCAATGCTCCAAAACCTCTCCCCTTGACTTTTAAGTTCCTGCTTCAAATCCAGCCCCAGCTGCTAACGACTGAAATATACCAGTCCTCTTAGCTGGCTAGCGGATGACTGAGTGCATAGGGTGTATGAACACCGGTCTCACCTATCTGAGGTCCTGGCTTAGGCGCTGGTGCTGCCTGGTCTGGGATAAGTCAAAAGCATTTCCATCTGCAAACTGGTGCCTGGCACCAGCCCCTAATTCACTTAAAATATTGAAATGAGGGGGAAGGGGTGAGGCAATTACACACCTAAGTGTTACCTGGTCTTTGCAAATTGTTCTGATCGGGGGGAGAGGAGTAGGTCAAGATTTTGGGCTGTGGCTTCTTTGTTATAAAAGCAATACTTCAAAGCACAACAAACCGCCTCCTGATCAATGTGCTGGCCCTGCAATATGACTCTATGCAGGCGAAGTACAATTCTGCGAGATCGGTTGCAGGGTTTATCTCAAAGCCGTCGCCATCAGCCTGAATATGTGCAGGCTGGGTGCCTGTTTCTCTCTGTCATGTCTCATGTTACCTTACAATTTGCTCCGCTGATAAGGGCTGAATCACTAGCCACAGGGACAGGGCAGCATGGGAACAGGACAAGGCACCTTGCACTGGTTTCTAAGCAATCAGAAAGAGCAGAGGCTTTATTGGACATGCTGCAATTTTAAGAAGGTGTCTTAAAAGAGGCAAACATCTTGGGGCTGGTCAACATAATCTCCCCGCTCTTAATCGCCCCAGAGAGGCTACATCAAATGGAATGACTCAGAAGAAAGGGATTGAAACAACAGACAAAGCAGCTGATTTAGAGGTCTAGAAATGTAGTGGGAGGATTATACAGTCCACAAGGAGCAGTGAGGGCCAGGAACAGTTACAGAAAGTAAAATACCATAGGTCCAATATTACATTCTCACAGAGAAGTTAGATAAAGACATAAATACTCTTGCTGGAAGGCTGCAGCATAACACTGCTTTATTTGTCGGAATCGGAATGATCACACCCAAGAACCCAAAAACAGAGAGAGACAAAACAGGCTGCTCCCTACAGCAGAGAGGCACAAGTCACCCCATCTTACTCTAGGCCAGCTCGCTGCAGACTCCTGCATGCTTCCCTACGGAGTCCACTAACCAGCAAGCAGGGCTAGGAAACTCTGCCCTGAAATTTACAGTTTTCAGTGGACCCCTCCACCCACCTCAATACTGCCCTTCAGCAACTTTACAGTCAAAGACCTGGCCGAGATGTGAGTGAGAGCAGAGTTTATTCGTGTGTGTCTCACTGGCTTCTTTCTCTACCATGGTGGGGAGCGGATGCGGGAGAGGGGTTTTTCAAAGGGAATGGAAGAAGAGACACAGGCTAGGGAGTTGTGGGTGCTCAGCTGTTCCAGGATAAGGCCCTACAGGATGCAAATCCCTTTAAGTAAAAAGGAACTGTAGTTGGGAAGAACTGGGCTCCCAGGAAAATGGGGGAGGGGTCAAGATAGAGAGGTGGGGTTAGTAACAGGACACTTCCAGTCACTGGCTGGAGTCTGGCCTGTCTCATCTCTGTCTGCTGTCGCTGCAGCGACTATGTGAAGCCAGCACGGGTCACAAGGAACTGGCACCTTGCAGTGTCCCCACCAAATCGGAAGGGGTCATGCAGAATCTCACCCCAGACGGGGGGCCCTCCAGCTCAAGACTAATGCGTGTTGGCTGGCGGAGCCTTGGCCTGCTGCCCACGCTGTCCCTGTCTGCAGGTAACTGAGGGTGTCAGGCTGCACGGCTCATGATGGCCATTTGAGGCTGAAAGGAATGAGAAGGAATGAGACGCAAACCCAGCCCTAGCCAACGAGA
The DNA here is from genome assembly GCF_003597395.2 of Chelonoidis abingdonii. Lineage (NCBI taxonomy): Eukaryota > Metazoa > Chordata > Testudines > Testudinidae > Chelonoidis > Chelonoidis abingdonii. Next base: position 3,450,500 of record NC_133786.1, on the reverse strand, counting down.
GCCCTGCGCTGACTGAGCAGCCATTTGACAGCATGGAACGGTCTTGCCACACCCAAGCATCTGGGCTAGAGAGTCTGAACCAGTGACCGAAAGCTCAGGTCATTTCCTTCCCTCTGGTGATGTTTTAGCCCCATTTGTTCTCTGGTTGCCCCGACTATCCCAAGAAAAAGAAGGGAAGTGAAAGCCGAATTCCTCTGGAAAAAAGCTGAAGTAAACAATCTTTCCTGGTCTTCTTCCTCTGTCAGATAGAGGCAAAAAAAAAAAAAAGGAGCCACCCGCTTTATTTTTCCTTGGCAGGTCACCTCTCAATTGGAACTAGGCAGCCAGCAAGTGGGCCGAGGACAATGCTCGTAGAAGGAGTGTTTGACTGCAGATGAGTGCAGAGAATGACTTTTGCATGTGGCTTTCCGGCAACCATTTGTCCAAATCAGGGATCAAGTTTCTGGAGACAGCAGATGAGGAATTAGGAAATGTGCAGATAACACAGGAAACAGTGATTCAAAGGTCAGAGGCTCTTAAAACTGACATGGCACCAGGGCCAGGAACTTCTATTTGATTGCACACAAGAAGGATAGTGTGGAAACTGGAGAGGTTTGCCAAGGTCTGGCTTCATTACGGAGTGATCCCTGAGGATGGAGGAGTAGTGAACTCAACTGTGTTACTGTATAAAACGACATCTGGGGACGTGGGAGGAAATTGCTAACCAGTTGGTTTGACAGGGGCTGTGGAAAGACCGTAGGAGTTATTTTAATGCACAGAGTGGAGAAACAGCAGGATTTCAGGAAGGGGAGACTGCATTTAAGGAGTGGATTAGATACCTAGTGTTTCTAATTGCCCTAAGTCCTCACGTGCAAGGCATTCTGATGCTCCACAGCCTAGCTGGGCACATTCAAGCTTTAATCCAGTTTGTGGAGAAGCTCTGCAGTCGATGTATGCATGGGTTAGGCTAAATGGTCTTGGTGATCCTTCGACTCTTAGACTCCACCATTCATCTTCCTTCATGGGCCTTGGGGAGTTCCAGGTAGCCCAACATGTTCAGAACAGTTGGAACTCTGTATCTGATAGCGATTATAATCTACTCTCATGCTTCAGGGCTCCAGTCAGTCACCTGCAGGGTCAGGAAGGACATTTTCTGCCCATGTCCAGTTGTAATCTGGGTTGGCCTTGAAGCATCAACGTTCTGCCACAGCTAGAGACAGAAGGATACTGTTTGGCTGGACCAGTGCTCTGAGATGGTACAGAAAATCCTGTCAGATGCCTGGCTCATGTCTTGTTCACATGCTCAGGGCATTGTTCTCAGCCTGAGGCATACAACTGTGTAGTGTCCGAAGGACAGAAATGCTTTGGTTTAACTGAAGTTGTTGGGCTTGGTGTAGGGGTGTTCGGAGGGAAGGTGATGGCCTGTGATGTGCAGGAGGAGGCCAGAGCCCACTGATCCCATCTGGCCTTAGCTCTATGACGCTATCAGAGGTTAGGTGTGGCGGCTGTGCAGTGCTGGGAAACTGGAATGTGGGACAGGCAGTAAGGAGAACCACACAAACGGGATGTTTGGAGGTGGAAAGCAGTAACTGGTGGTTGGTCAAGGAGCAGTTCCACTCTGCCTGCTGCCACCCCAGAGCTTCGTCATTGTCTACATGTACCTGACATGCTCACCAGGACCGAGAGCACAAGTGTGGGGTGACATCATCTCACTCCACACTCCAGCTGCTGAGACCCACAGGCCAACAATAACAGCCCTCAGGCCTTAGGAGCTCACCTGAGTTGAAGGGTGGATCTCACTGAAGAACACCAAGTTTCTGCTGGTCTGGAGGGATTCCAAGAGCCTACGACTGGAGAGCAGCTTTCCATTAGCAAGTTAGCGCCCAGCACATTGTGAGCGTTCCATCAGCAAATCAATAACCATTTGTGGGGCATGGCTGGTCACCGCACGGTTCTATTTCTGTTCTCTGACTGGAGGAGTGACACTTTGTAAACAGGAGGATGGGAAATTCATGGTTCTGGCACCAGTTCTCATTTGAGCAAAACTTCATTGGCTAGATGAATGGCCGTGACTACCGGCCAATATCCAAACCCTTGTGAAGGTCTGACAGTTATAGCCCAGGAACGAGGTGCTTATATACAAACATTCCCAGTGAGCTCTTGTCAACATACAAACCCCACTGTGCTCAAAATGTTTCTTCACTTGTGTTTCCAATAAGAACTCTACATCCCACCTCCCCAGTATCATTTCTTGTGTAAACTATTCATTTACTTTTTGCCTTTCACTCATCTTAGACTGTGTGTCATGGGGTTGATACACCCCCTCAAGAGATGCCCAGTCCCATACTACCAGTAGGAAGCTTACACGCCTTAGGGAGAGTCCACATCTCCTGGCTAGAATACCTATCCTTTTCCCTCTTACTTTCACAGGGCTCTGGCATTCGAGCCCCTGGCTTAACTAGGTCCTTTTAGCTGAGGGTGACCCTCTCATCTGGGACAGGCTGAGCACAGTTCTGCTCCCCTTTACTCATACAATAAAGACAACAATACTGATAACAACATATCACTACCCCTGCTTTCAGTACTAAAGTGATTTGTAACCCAACACCAGCCAAAGTTGATCACTTTGAGCAACACTGCTCTATCTGCTGGATATATAGGCAGACTAGGTGTGTTCATGTAAATACAGTTTGCTCTTGAAGTCTCTCCTCCTCCCAGCTAGCTGTCAGGGAAGAACTCATTCAGAACCTGCTTACACTGCCCCTGATGGACATCTCACTGCCTTGGCTCTCCCACTCTGCTGGAAGGAAAGAAAAGCAAATTCAGACCTTCAGGGGTTGCCCAGAGAGGCCTCCCTTATCAGTTTCGGGCTGAACCAGCAAGAGTTGGTCTTCCAGTACCTAGAAGAGCTGGGAGCAGGCAGAGGCCAATCGGATCCCAGCAGACCACATAAAAAGGGCTGGCTGCTTACTAGGGGCCACTGCCAGTTCTGGGTGGAGGCAGAACAGGGATGCAGGTTCTCCCTGCTGTAATCAGCATAACCTGACCCAGTCAGGGGGTCTCACCTTGACAACTCTGGTCTCTGTGAAGGACCAGTCTTTATATTGTGGACTTTAATGCCCAGGTAGCTATTCTGAGTTAAGTTTTAATTTGTTTTCTGTTAACCCTGGAAGGGTCTAGTCCTGGACCTGGTCAGAGGGGACTGCGTAGAGAGCTGGCCTGGAAGGCGGGCGAGGTCATGGAGGCAGCAGACCATTGCAGAACCAGGATGCAAAAGGGGGCACTACGGCAGCAGAAGCTCTGCAGCATCACGTCCTGACAGCAGGGGATGCTCTAGGGGGAGCGCAAAGTGAAACAATAACCAATAAAGTGGAAGCAAAGAACTTGGACATTAGTGAAACAAAACAACTAGAATGTTTTGATAATTTTTCATTGAAAATACCAACAAATTGATGCATTCCTGCAAAACATTTCTATTCTGTTGAATCAGCATTTTCCAATGGGAAAACCTTCCATCCGATTTGCCACTCTGCTCCGCTTGTTGGGGCGGATGCCGAGCACCCTTTGTGCTCAGGGTTCTGTACAATCAGGGGCAGGTCCAGTAAGCAGGCCACCAGGTGGGAACTCCAGCGGGTCGCAGGCTCTGAGGATTGGGCCCTATAGGCCAGAATCTCCTGTATTGCCTGTGTCACCAGTGCACAGTAGCTGTGACACAGCTAGATCGGACACCCCATATCTGGGAGCAGGAAGCCCCAGGTCAGTTCCTTGCCCCCACAGCTCCTGCACATGAAAGAACCTGCTGGATCAGGGCCCAGCCCTACTGACTGACCTGGGATCTAAGGGAGAGCAGGAAAAGATCCCTACACTGAGATCTATGCAGTTGTGGAACAGGCTCCCAAGGGATCAGTGGAAACCCTGTTGCTTGTGCCATTTACAATTGGACGAAGCCCTGAAGCATGTTCTATCCTGGCCCATGAGCTGGGGGAGGACATGACCTAATCAGTGGGTCTCTTTTCCAGCTCTCTACTCCATTGACCTGGCAATGGTTTGTTCCAAGCAAGCTGCTGTCTTGGGCATCAGCAGTTCTGCTTCCCTGCTCCTGCGGCAGGCTGGCTGGCAAGTTTCACTTGCTTTTCTGATGTATGTTAAAAGATGTCCTGGGAATGGCAATCCTGCAGAGTGCTGCCCTCCTCGACAGTCCTTCCCGCACACTCCACCTGGGGCTTGCTTGGTTTCCCTTCCTCCAAGCCCTATGTTTTCAGAAGCGGCCACTGGGACCCCAATCCTGCAGTGAGTGTGCGTGGACAGATCCCTGCAGCTGATTCCCAGAGGTGCTGCATGCTCTCAGATCCCTTTGGCTCCAAGTGTGGGTGCTCAGTTCCCCTGTATCAGTGGCCCCGCGGTCGGCAGCACTTTCAAAGCTATGATTGTTTTTTTCTTGGCTTGTAAGGTTTCCCAGGACTCTGTCAGAGCAGCTTGGCCCAGCACGGGGCCAGGAGGGGGCTTTAAACCCACACGCACGGTGTGTGCTTTCAGGGGTTTGCTCTCGGAGTCACTAGCGGGTTTTGTAGCGGGGTTCTGGAATCTCCTAGGAGGAAAGTCCGAGGAAGCAGCACAGACTCTGAGTCCTGGACGCCCCTGGGGTAGTCACTTAGCTCCTCTGGAACCTGTTTCCCCATGGGGATAATGATCCTCATTGCACTGATACTCACTGGTTGCTTTGGAGCTGCAAGGGCCATCCTATGCCAGTGTCAAGTTTCATTGTTACCGAGCCAAACCCTGAGTTCCACCCTCAAGAAAAACACGATTCAGCCCAGTTAAAACTGCTGTCCAGCGCTGGGTCATTCCTAGAGTATCATTGACTCAGGGTACAAACACAGCCGGGGAGCAGGATCTGAGCCCTGGCAGGCAGTGACTAGGACATCTCTCTGCATGTTCATGGTCGTCCCTTCTGACCTTAAAGTGCATGAGTCTATCAGACCAGCCAAGCCTGCTCCATAGGCTAGTACCAGGCTTTGTATTACTTTTCTCCTGCCTATTGATCTAGCAGACTCCCAGACAGGCAAATTTGAGAGTCAAGAGGGAGACTGAAGCCCTTGATGGATTCAAGGCTGCTGTCTGGTTTTGTTGCGGAGGCTTTGTATTGCTTGGCAGGACTGCACCTTACAGCGGGGGGAAGGATGCCTTGCTTACAGTTCAGACGCAAGTCAGCCGTGGTTCCATGTATCTCGCTGGACAGCAAGGCTGATCTATGTGCAAGCTCCACTCTGATTGCCTCCCTTGATTACTGGTTGAGGAAACACAGGGATGGCCCGGAGCACTCCAGCCTGTATTTCCTGGAATATTTTCTCAGAGCCTTGCCTGTGACCTTGTCTTGCTGTATGTATGTGACTTGGCGCAATTGACATAATAACGTTCTCCAGCCCTGAAACTCTCCATGTGTTACATTCCACGCTCGGTATTTCTTCTGCCTCTCTTGCTTGTCTCCCTAATGTCCTATTTGCACTCGAGATGGGCCTGAGCTGTAACATTCGGCTCTGCTTTCAACCCCACCAGAGTTCAGGGTTGTTTCAGTCCAGGGATAGGAGTGTTTTTATCTGGATACACAGTGTCTGGATTCACTGTGATCCCCAGCTCCATGGTTCTCATTTCTTTCTTGTCAGGATGTTAATCTCACGGGGCCAAGGAATACACACCCCCTTCTGGATCCTCTCCTGGCCCACTGCTGCCCTCCAGGCTGTCTGGAAGGAGATATTCAGTCTGAATTTCCCTCTCCCTTACCTCAGAGTGAAGTAGGGGCAGGCTCACTGCAGGTAATGGAGTGATGCTGGTGCAAAGCCTGGGCTGGTAAGAGGAGAATGAGGCCCATCACTTTCCTGCATTGCCCACACTGATGGATGTTCATTAGTGCAGTGTCTGCTGGCGTGGTGGGCTCCCATGAAGCACATGGTGTTCAAACTCATGAAGAGTCATCTCCAAAGCCTGTCTGATCTCCTCCACCCACTCTGCCAAGCCATTGTCCAGGCCCCTGGTTGTACAACCCTCAGTTGCTGTAACCTCCTGTTTGCTGGCATCCATGACTCATCTCACCCAACTCCAGCGTGCCCAGGACACATCTGCCTCGCTGGGCCCTGAGATCACACCTATCCCTGCTCCAAACCTTCTCACCAGAGCCAAACTCCTTGTTGCTGCCCAGCTCAGCTCCATTTTTCCTCTTCGAGCTGGTCTCTTCTCACTCCCCATCTTGCCCCATTCATCCCCTTCCCCCACTCTCCATCTATCCTCTTCCCCAACGCTCACCCCATGCCCAGTGCGCCTCACTCATCACCCTTCCAATCTCCCCGTCTCCAACCTCTCCTGAAAACACACTTCTTCCAGGAGGTGACCGCAGGCAACTCTCTAGGGTGTATCACTAACCGAAGCACCCATCTGCTTGTATTCTGTCACCTGTGCCTCCTTCCTCTCTTCCACAGGCTCCCAGCTCAGGTTCAAGGACATTCCTTCCTTATTCAGACAGGTTGTGACAAATTACCTGGGGTTATTGTAACTCTCCAGAGTGCTCGGAAAGAGTCACCAGTCGAGACGGGACAGTTTGTTGCAATGGGTCACAGGCCTCACCTGGTATTCTTTCTGTCCTCTGATTGGCTAAGTACACCACTATTTATGATTATTACTTGTACTCCAGTAGCATCCCATCTCCCACCGCCGCGATCGCGCTCCCATGGTGCTCGAAGGTGCTGTACAGACACAGCAGGAGACAGCCCCTGCCCTGGAGAGCTTGCAGTCTAAACAGGCATCAAAAGGGCTAAAGGAAGGAAGAGTTATCATAGTCGTCTCCATTTCTACAGCATCCCAGAGAAATAAAGTGACATGCCTGGAGTCATACAGTGGGTCTGGGGCAGAGCTGGGAGTTGAATCCCAGTCTCCTGAGTCCCCACGCAGTGTCAACAAGCTTGTGTGAGCACAGCCAAAGGGGATCCCTGGAACGAGTAGCATGGACGCTTGTGGGAAACGCTTGGTGGACCAAAAGATTATCGCTGGCACCTGAGCCATCAGAACATGTTGCCCCATCACATGGGACAGAGTGTTTTGAGCACATGTGAAGTCACTTGGTTAAAGTAATCCAGGCGCCCCTGACATGCTAAGCACCAGAACAAGGGGGCTGAAGATATGGAAGAAAGTTCTTATCCAGCCCCCTTGATGAGTACATGCATGCCTCACAAACATGAATCAGGTTAACCACAGAACACTTTGGGGCAGCACGGAAGTATTATCCCTATTTTACAGACAGACTGAGGGACTTGCCAGGGGCCACAGTAGGAGTCTGTGTCCGAACTGGGAACTGAATGCAAAATAATTGAACCCCAGCCTGTTTCATGGGGCTGGAAGATTTAGGCTACAAGCCCCAAGCCTTATACACATATCATCCCCGCTGATTGCAATGGGGGATTTACATGAGTGAGGGCTGCAGGAAGGGGCCCTACACTGGAGCCCCCGAGGTGTGCTGGCTGGAAATCCAGCACCAGGAAGGCGTGCATGGAAGGTAGGTGAGGGGACTAGGAAATAAGGACAATGTAACAACCCAGATGTTTTTTTAATATACATTGAATAAAAAATCTTAATTGGTACTAAATGAGCAGGCTCCAATTATAATCCTCCAGGGCTCTTTTCCATGTCTAGTGGCATTTTAACGAATGCCGTCACTTTTTCCTTTGGCTCTTTGGTGAGTTGCTTTCTAGGTCCACGTGCAGCCTTTGTGAGTTCTTTGGGGTGCAGGATGCTTATCCCCGGTGACACCATTCAGCCAGGGCTGAGGATCAGAGGCAGTCCATTACGTCCATTTTCTGTTTCAATTCCTGGTTGATCTTTACAAGCTGAATTTTTCCCCCTCGTAGGGAGGTACTCACAGCCTCCAGCATTCAATTTCCTTTTATAACATGCTCCCCTCTCCTGAGCGCAACGTACAATGGCAGCTTCGTGGCAGCAGGGGAGGAATTCGGGGTAGAAACAGGCTTGAGGTGCAGCAAGATCTGGATCCAGGTTCAGGTTCCCAACACTCCAGCCTTTGGGGGTGCCTGGGTAACGATCATCATCCTGAGCGCTTCTGTAGCGTTGTCCTCTGTGTACCTCAAAGGACTCACTCAGGTCAGTCTCTGAGCCCCATGTTACAGATGTGGAGCCTAAAGCACTTTGAGGTTCAGGCCAACACTTTCCAGTGATGTAGGGTGCCTGACTTGAGCTATCTAAAGAGTCTCCAGTGGGGCACTCAAAATTTGCTTTGGCTTAAGGGATTTATCCAAGGTCCCAGTGAAGGCCCAGAACCTACAGCTCTGCTACCACATTGGAGTCCACTCACTGCTCCATCCATGCTCCTAGGGCCCCTTTCTTTTGGCTGTCACTAGTTCTGGTGCATTCATTCATGCACACAAGAGGGAAGAACAAATAGCCCATGGAACACCTCCCCCACCTGCGCCTATCTCTTATGCAGGGGCCAGCAAGGCAGCTAGAAAGAAGAGTTGTGGTTCTATGCTTGGCCCACTACCCAACCACACCATGCTGGAAGGGTGCATGGAAATGCCACTGTGGTGCATGCCCAGTGCAATTCCTCTTGCAGCTCAGCCACGTGAGCCCTTGACGCTTATTTCCTGCCCTTTTCACTGTCTCCAGCAACGCCCCTCCAGCCAGAACCTCTGCAGCCCAAGGGGAGTTTCCAGAGGGTTTGGTTCTTTTAAAAAAAGTTGTTGCACGGGGCTTTTTGCAGACAGAGACATAGGTTTCTTTCCACCTCTTTAAGCTCCACCATGTCACACCCACTGGGTTTATAATGGGCATCATTCAACTACAGAGACAGACAGTCAACTGACACCCAGCCTTCAGCGCCATGTGGGAATGTTCTGCAGTTGTTGCACTGAATGCAGAGGTGAAAGTAAGCCGGTCCGGTCCGGACTGGACTGGCTTCTCTGATGGCGCTTTAGAGGACCCAGGGCTCCCTGCAGCGGCCGGAGCCTCTGGCCCTTTAAATCGCTGCTGGAGCCCCGCCGCCACTACCCCCGTGGCAGCTGTGCTCTGGCGGCAATTTAAAGGGCCCAGGGCTCCCCAGAGCCAGGCTACAGTGGAGATTTAAAGGGCCCGGGGATCCCCGCAGGCCCTGCCTCTTCTGGTTGAGGCCACGCCCCGCTCAGGACTGTAAGTCCTTTACGTTACTTTTCCCCCTGATTTAATGGTACATTAAGGTCTCCTTTCTATGCAGGGAGCCAAATGCAGCCCTGGTGTGGGCAGGTGCAGCACCTTTGACTGCAACCTACACCTGCTTACACCAGGGCTGGCTTTCGCCCCTATGTCCAGGCTCCAGTTCCAGGCCCATATTCCCACAGGGGAAGCATTTGCATAGCTACCGCATGACCCCTCCCCTCCAGTTGTATAGACTGGATCAAGATGTAGGGTCTTGTTCTCAGTTACACAAAGACCTTTGGCAGCAAATATGGGGCTTCAAGGTGAGCAGAAGCCATTCCTCGTGAATTCCCCATGCTTAGGGGGTCCTCCCTGACTAGTTCAGGGCTGGCAGGAGGGCACAGTACTGGCCCTGCTCCCAGCCCCTGGCACATGTCAGGGTTGTGGCTGGCGTGCACTAAACTACAGTTATTCCTGCCTGCCACAGGGGGCGACGGGAAGCAACGTGTAAGTCAGAGCAGCTCCGAGGCATTAACTCGAGCAAGCCCAGGCTATGGGAGTACAGCCTGCCCCAATGCAGGCCCATGGAGACAGTCCTGCCCACACTGGTGCAAGTGATGAGATTCCCATTAGCATGCGGCCAGGGTTTCGGAATGAGAATGTAGCTCTCATTGGACCCCAAGAGGGATGCTGTCCTCCTAATGGACGGGGGTCTCAGCAGGCTGCCCCCGCCCCATGGCTCTGACTGCTTGGGACATAGGGATAGCAGTGGAAGACGTTCTTCTCATGGGAGCATATCAAAGGTAGATGCAGCACTGCTGGGGAAGGCTGGGGAAATGGTTCCATGGCTGAAGACAGATCTCCCCCATACACAGCCAGGGGGTTGTGTCCATGGGCTCGGCTGGGTTAGATGGGGAGCCCCAGAGTTGCTGTTGGAGGCCACTCATCCCCCTATGGCTGGTGGGAGCCTTGACAGGTTTGCATTTATGATGGGAGCAGCAGCTCAGAGGATGAAAACGGCCTGGAAAAGAAACTTAGAACCAGATGCAGAGCTCACATGAGCCAGGCCCACTCTGCAGACATCGGCATCACTTACACACGCAACAGATTTGCCTCAAGATGTACCGAAATCTATGTCTAATGCCTCACTCATATATAGGATGTACTCCCAGCCACGCCAAGGGCTTGTCTTGCCATGGCAGACAAAAGCTGGCAGGGCAGAACAGCCCCTTGATGCAACATGCGTGGGCCTGGATGGTGAGAATCAGGTCAGCCCCCTGGTCCAATATATAGTATATAGGCCTAGGCAGTGAGAACCAGATCAGCCCCCTGTCCAATATACAATGTATAGGCCTGGGCAGTGAGAACCAGGTCAGCCCTCTGGTCCAATATACAATGTATAGGCCTGGACAGTGAGAACCGCCCCCTGGTCCAACATACAATGTATAGGCCTGGGCAGTGAGAACCAGGTCAGCCCCCTGGTCCAATATACAATGTATAGGCCTGGGCAGTGAGAACCAGGTCAGCCCCCTCGTCCAATATACAATGTATAGGCTTGGGCAGTGAGAACCAGGTCAGCCCCCTCGTCCAATATACAGCGTATAGGCTTGGGCAGTGAGAACCAGCCTAGCCCCTTGGTCCAGTATACAGTGTATCAGTGTGGACAGTAAAACCCGGACCAATGCATTAGTGCAATATACAGTGTACAGGTCTGGACAGCTTTAGGCTTTCAAGAGATCACAGTTCTCCAGCAACCCGATGAACCCAGCTCTATTGGTGACAGGTTATCGGCATGCCAGGAGACCATACTCCATGAGCCCCATTCCCATTCCTTCAGACACTGCATCACGATCCACGCATGCCGCATTCATCCCCCGGTGCCCACATCCCCACCGTAAAGCGGCAAACAAATGCCAAAGTGCGTTGGCCAGTACCTGCACGCCATCACGGCCAGTTCAGTGAGCTACTTCACATTGGGGACCAGAGGTCTGGCGCTTCCACACACGACTCGGGTTTGAGGGTAGGTGAGTTCAGCCCGGGAAGGGCAGCGTGGTCATTCGCAGTAAGTGGAGAACCGTGGATTCCCTTAGCAGGGCAAGGGGGAAGGCGACAAGCTTTTACAAAGTGCCTTGTCTGAGCTTGTACTGGGAGACTTGGCAACGGGAAAAGGATCTGCAATAACCATGGCAACAAACGACTAAATAATGACAATTAGTCGGAACAGCACTGGGAGCCAGGCCAAGGCAAACAGCATAAAATTACCTGCAATTTCTCATCGCCAGCATCAGCTCTCTCCAAACAGCCCATTTTTTAATTAGAATTAATTGCTCATTACCAAAAAAATTACATCATTAATATTAAACATGAAACTACCTGCGAGAAACCCCTTCCAGAGGGAGCCAGAGCCAAGCTAAACATCCCGCTCTTCTGTGTCTTCAGACTTGGCCGAAGTTGCCTCATAACCTGCAGGCCCCGAGGGGCTTGCATGTGCTGAGAGCTGCTGTCATCACTCCCTGGGGGCCTTGCAGCAGGTGGGAGTGTGGGGAGAGCTGCTTCCTGGCATGAAATGAAGCCCCTATGGTGCGGGGTTTGCTCAGCAGAGCGCTCTCAGCTGACGGAGACAACTCTTACCCCCGCCGCTCACGGTGTCTCCTGGGAGCAGAATGGTTGCAGATGGAGGGAATTGTAGGGGGGCAGACTGGGGGTGTGTGTCTGAAGCCAAAGAATGCTTACTCCATGATGGGGTGAAGAATTCCTCCGCTCTGTGCAAGATGGGTGCTGGCATGAGGACTAGCTGTTGTTTCACTGTAACTGGAGGACCTGTCTGGTCCCAGGTCCACTCCTCTCCATAGGGGGTGCTAGCAGCTGTGGATTTCCCAATGGGATCCCAGGCCTTTTAACCAACATGTCATCCAGGCCAGCCCTGAGCAGACTTAGATGATGCCGTGAGTACAGCATTGGTACCTTGTCCACACTAGGGCTCTCACCGCTGCCACCAGGGCTGGTGCAGGGATAGGCCAGTGGGAAATGGTCATGAGCAAAAGGCTAGGTTAGACAGAGCCTGAACGAAGAGTGAGGGAGTCACTTTCCCTTACCCCTCCCTCTGCAGAGGGGTGGAACTTCCCCCACCCTTCTTCACTCAGCAAGATCAGAAGAGGAGGGTGTGATGATAGCTGAGCAGGGCCGCGGTGCCAGGGGATTAGCGCAGCAGAACCCAACTGCAGTAATTAGGGAAAATAACATACTTGTGGGATCTGAGCTCCTTACTTGTCCAGGCAGTTTCCTAGGCAGACCTGACCCTGTTGGTCACAGTATGTCCCCAGGACAGGGTGCAGTGGGAAAGCCGTGTTCTCCAGCAGCTATGGATTGTGACACCACTGAATGGAACCGGCTTGAACCCCCAGCCAGTAACCTGGGGAGACTAAACCCAGCTCAGGGCACCTCTAAGAGTCAATGCTTCTCCTTTCACAAGCACTGAGTTTGGGTGCAACAGAATAAACCGCTTAATAAACAGGAGACGGAACCTAGCATTAATCTGGGAAACATGATCACCATTCACAAGCGTGTGACCACAGACAAACCCCCAGCCCACAGTGCGCTGGGCAGTGCCCTTTGCCTCAGTTTCCCAGCTTGTGGTGTGAAAGTTAGACCGACAAAGGTCCCTTTAAAACACCACAGTCCTCTTCCCCTCATTGCTCTTGGAGAGGCACCAGCAGAGGCATTGCCTGATACCTTCCTTCAGGGGTGGGAGGTGACCCCCTGTGAATGCCCCTCAGAACGCTGGCTCTTTGCTGACCAAGGACAGCAGCTGTGAGGGGGTGCAGTGGGCGGGGGTTGGTTGCCTATGGTCACATGAATTGTGGTTGCAGTGTTTCCCCAAATTAACACTGGGTTCCTCCTCCCTTCTGACAGTTCTCTTTTGTTATCCACGGTGCTTGTGAGATGGGCAGGGTTGCCTCTTAGAGGTCCCCAAAGATGGTGGTTCTTTTTCCCAGGTTCCTGGGTGGGGGCTCGAGCCAGTTCTGGGGCATATTGTTAAGAGGAACCCCTGGCTACTGAACCCGGCCCTGGTTGTTGTCAATGCCACCTGGCAGAAGGGCTATCCCCCCGCTGCACCCCATTCACAGCTGGTTGTCCTTTGTCAGCAAAGACCCAGAGTTTAGAGGTGTGTTCACATGGGTCCACCTCCCACATCAGCTCTACAGGTAACAGTACTTTCCACGTACATGGATCCTGTAGAGCACCAGTGAAAAGCAGCCACATCTGGGGTGGAGAGCAACAGAAAACTGACACACACAACAGTGGGGAAGGGCAATCTCTGGTGCTGATGAAGTGTTGCAGGATTTTAATTCTCAAACAGAGTAGGCAGCACCTTGGTTTATAAGGTCTCCCTGATAGACCATCACCCAGCAAGCTGATCTGAACTGGATGGATCTACTTCCAAATGACAAAGGCCTGTTGAGTTACTAGCGTAAATGAGGGGAAACACCTGACTTGGGGCTGTATGTGGGATATTTCAGGGCTTCCTGCTATGTACACAGACAGGGCAAAGCCTAGAGCAGTAACATTAATTCCCTGCTTCCTTCCCTGCGCAGACACATGCTTGGGGAAGATGACTAACTAGTCTATTATGTGGAAAGTTTTTGGCTTCTGGTGAGACAGCACGATAAAAAAAAAAAAACTTTAGCCGCTCCCCTCCCAATTCTGGGGTCCCTCAAAAGAGCAGGGGAGCACCAGCAGCAAGGTGCCAGCAGTCCCTTGAAACCTGCAAGTAGGACAGCCCAGATCCTCAAATTGTTGGTTGCAGGGTTGTTGTAACCGTGCTGGTCCCAGGGTATGAGTCAGACAAGGTGGGAGAAGTAAGATCTTTTATTGGACCGGCTTCTGTTGGTGGAAGGAACAAGCTTCTGAGCAGACCTGAGGAACAGCTCTGGGAAGAATATCCTGTTCACCAACAGAAGTTGGTCCAGTATAAGGTATTATCTCATCCACCTTGTCTCTCAGATCCCCACAGGTATAAAGGTGCCCCTTGATCTGGGCCTAAGTAACCAGCAGCAGGATGGTTCTTTGTATCCTTTCAGTGCATTTATCTGAATTCAGCCTCAATAAACATGGTGCACTTACAGACTGACTCACCTTGCCCCGACAGATTGTGCAGCAGGGCTCTGTAGTACTGTGATTAGTGATGAAGGGCAATTTGCAGCTCAGACTGGGCAGTAACTGGCTGAATCGGAACAGCGAGTACCTCACCCACATTCAGACTTGACTCCCCAAGCTGCAGGGTGCTGGGTTATTAATGTTGTTGTTATTATTCATTAAGCAATGAAAAATGGCACAAGCTTGTGCAAGATCTAGTGAAGAAAGCCGCTGACCCATGAGTTAATAAAGCACAAATATTCGACAGTGAGGGTGATTAAGCATTAGAACACCTGGCCAAGGGTTAGTGTGGAATCTTCCTCGCTGGCAAGAGCAAGATCGGATTTTTTTCCCTAGAAGCTCTGCTTTAGTTCAAACAGGAATTAATCCAGAGACGTTCTCTGACCTGTGTTATGCAAGTCAGACCAGAGGATCACAGCAGTCCCTTCAGGCCTTGGAATCTAGCTAGGAAGGTTTGCAGGATAAAATGGTTCTGGCCACTGTAAAGCAATGACATTCTAGATCCAAGGTTGTGGTTCTGACGCATCTCTACCATTGAATTGAATAGTTATCTCAATGGCACGGGGTTATACCATGCACAGAGAGGCCTGGTGGGACTAGCTGCTTTATAATAACTGGAAAGATCGTACGCTGTATCTTTCTGTCTCCAGACACGACTCAGATTTGTCCAGACACAATCATGCTCTCGTTGACATTTCGAAATTCAATCTGGGTAGATCAACACCCGTGGAATTAATTAGGCAGTGCAGAAACAAGCCGTCTGTTTGCCCTGCTGAGGTGTGTCTGCTTCCCTAAAGGCGCCTCTGTCAGTGTCTGGAGACTGCTCTCTTATTTTGTCTGCAATCAATATGGGAGTGAGATTGCACAGATAGGATCATGCCATAAAGGCCAGTGCCAAGGCAATTTGATAATTATGAAAATTCTTTCTGTCCTCACTGTTAGCTTTGCTGACACCTTGGAACTTGAAACTGAAAACTTTCTGCTCCCTTGCTCTTCTCTTTTCCTGTGCAAACTGGTTTGCTGTTCTTGGTCTGCTCACGAGGCTGGGCACTGGTTTGTTATTGTAGGGTCATTGACAAGCGCTGGACTGTGCCGGCTGCCTTGTTATGGTAGGGATGCTCACTAGGGCCTGGAGGACACGTGTGCTCCCAGCTTCTGCTCTAAACATGAGACTATGCAGTTCCCACACCATGTTCCAATGGAAAGCAGATTTATTTCCTGACACTGACACGAAGGCAGCCAAGCCAGCAAGTCAAGAGCATCCCCCCCCTCCACCCTGCCAAACTTGGGGAGCACAGAAAACATTACAAGCAGTGTCCCCTGCAGAGTTAACTGCTTTAATGTTGTCCCTAGCCTCTGCTTGTCAAAGGGTGATGATGGATGGCAGGAGAGAGATCATTTGATGATCACCTGTTAGGTTCACTCCTTCTGGGGCTAGGGTGACCAGACAGCAAATGTGAAAAATCGGGACAAAGGGTGGGGGGTAATAGGAGCCTACATAAGAAAAAGACCAAAAAATCAGGACTGTCCCTATAAAATCAGGACATCTGGTCACCCTATCTGGGGCACCTGGCATTGGTCACTGTCAGTAGACAGGATACTGGGCTGGATGGACCTTTGGTCTGACCCAGTACGGCTGTTCTTCTGTTTCTCACCCTCGCCTGCACTGGTACGGGGGTGGACACAATGATCATTTCTATCTTCTATGACTCTGAGGGATGCAGTGTGGTTTGGTGCCCTGAGCAGCTGGCTGGCCTGAGCTCTAACCCTGGCTTTGCTGTGTCACTTCATTTCTCCCCGTCCCAATTGCTCCCTCTGCAGAGAAGGACTAGCAACACTTTATTATTTGCAGTGCCTAGCAGTCCCAGTCGTGGGCCAGGAACCAGTGTTCCCTCTAATTTTCCCACCCATCTGCGCAATGAATTTTATGTGCACCAATATGGAGTTGATGTGTGACACACCACTTTCATATTGGTGCACGTAACAAAATTCATGTGGCGGGGGGTGGGGCTGAGGGGTTCGGAGTGTGGGAGGGGGCCGAGGGCTGGGGCAGAGGGTTGGGGTGCAGGAGGGTGGGGGTGAGGGCTCTGACTGGGGATGTGGGCTCTGGGGTAGGGGCAGGGATGAGGGGTTTGGGGTGCAGGCTGCCCCAGGGCTATGGCAGGGAGAGAGGACTCCCTTCAGCCCTCTCTTCCCGCAGCAGCACCTGGGCTGGGAGGAAGATGCCTCTCCCCACCTCAGCAGCTCCGGGGCTGGGGCTGCAGGATAGGTGCCTATCCCCCAGCTGCAGCAGGTCCAGGTAGGGGTTGGTCTGGGGAAGGGGGAGGGGCACCTCTTCCCTGGCCACAGCAGGTCCAGGGCTGGGCTCAGTGGGGGCTGCGAGGGGGCACCTCTCCCCCAGCTGTGGCAGGTCTGGGGCCAGCGAGGAGAGGCACTTCTCCCTGCTGTAGCAGGGCTGGGGCTGAGACCTGTGCGGTGCTTAATAGGCTGCTGCACTGCCACACGGCCATGCAGCTTAGAGGGAACTTTGACCAGGACCCCGCTGTGTTAGGCATTGTACAAAGACCGAACAAAGAGACCGTCCCTGTCCCCTACTGTTTACAATCCAACGAGACGCTTACCTATTCACCACTTGCAAAGGGCCGGATTCTCCTCTGACACTACAAATCCATTGACTTGAGTGGAGTTCATCTCTTAGGATCCCGAGCGAAGAGAAGAACCAAGCTCAGTGCCTGATGCTGAGCCTATTTCCACAAAGCCGACACAGCCAGGGCCAGTGATGCTGAGAAGCAGCCGCTGTGTCTGTGTTCTCTATATTTTGCCTTTTTTAAAATTATAGAATTGTAGAACATTATGGCTGGAAGGGACCTGAGTCATCACCAAGCCCAGCCCCCTGCACTGAGGCAGGACCAGAGTGTAACTAGACCCTCCCTGACAGGTGTTTGTGCAACCTGTTCTTAAAAGCCTCCAGTGATGGGGATTCCACAACCTCCCTTGGACGCCTGCTCCAGATCTTATCTACCCTTATAGGTGGAAAGTTTTCCCTAATATCTAACTGAAATCTCCCTTGCTGCAGAGTAAGCCCATTGCCTCTTGTCCTACCTTCAGTGGACATGGAGAACACAAATGATAACTGTCCTCTTTATAACAGCCTTAACCGATCTGAAGATAGTTATCCAGTTCTCCTTCGGTCTTCTTTTCTCAAGACTAAACACATCCAGTTTTTCTTAACCTTTCCTCACAGGTCAGTTTTTTTAAACCTTTTATCAGGACTCTCTCCAATTTGTCCACATCTTTCCTAAAGAACTGGACACCATATTCCAGCTGAGGCCTCCCCAGTGCTGAGTAAAGTGGGACAATTACCTCCTGTGTTCTACATACAATACTCCTATTAATACACGCCACAAAATTAGCCTTTTTCACAGCTGCATCACATTGTTGACTCATATTTAGGGCCCTACCAAATTCATGGCCATGAAAAACACGTCACGGAGTGTGAAATCTGGTCTCCTCTCCCTGGAATCTGGTCTTTTGTGTGCTTTTACCCTAAATTATACAGATTTCACAGGGGAGACGAGCACTTCTCAAATCGGGGGTCCTGACCCAAACAGGAGTTACGGGGAGTAGAGGGGAGGGTCACAAGATCATTTTAGCGGGGGTCCTGGTATTGCCACCCTTACTTCTCCACTGCCTTCAGAGCCGGGAGGGGGTGGCCAGAGAGCAGCCGCCGCTCTCCAGCTGCCCAGCTCTGAAGGCAGTGCTGCCACCAGCAGCAGCACAGAAGTAAGGGCAGCAGTACCACAACCCCTCCCCTAAAATAATCTTGCAACCCTCCCACAACTCCTTTTTGGGTCAGGACCCCTATAATTACAAAACTGTGAAATTTCAGATTTAAATTGCCAAAATCATGAAATTTACTATTTAAAAAATCCAATGAAATTGACCAAAATGGACCCTACTCATATTCATTCTGTGATCACTATAACCCACCAATCCTTTCTGGCAGTACTACCACCTAGCCAGTTATTCCCCATTAAGTACCTGTGCATTTGGCTTTTCCATCCTAAGTTAAGTACTTTGCACTTCTCTTTATTGAATTTCATCCTATTCAATTCAGACCAATTCTCCAATTGGTCAAGGTCATTTTGAATTCTAATCTTGTCCTCCAAGTGCTTGTAACCCCTCCCAGCCTGGTGTCATCTGCAAATTTTACGAGCACACTCTCCACTCCATGATCCAAGTCATTAGTGAAAATATTGAATAGTCCTGGATCCAAGACTGACCCCTGTGGGACCCCACTAGATCCACCCTCCCAGTCTGACAGCAAACCATTGATTATTACTCTTCGAGTACAGACTTTCACCAGTTGTGCATCCACCTTAACGTAATTTTATCTATGCATCAGTGTGTCTTACTAGATACAAGGCCTGATACTGCTCTCGTTTATAGTGGGTTAAATCTGGGGTAACACATTTATGTCAACGGAACAAGAGACAAGGTAATCAGGGTCATGACATGTAACAGTTTATATGGGACACAGACACTACAAAATGTCCCTATGATCTCAGGGGAGCCGTGGGTGATAAGGCTCATAAAGCATTTCGCCAGTGGTGCACAGGAGAGGGCTCAAGAGTCTTAGTATCAACCTTGGTTCCTTCCCAGTAAAGCCTCCTTTTACATCTTATTAGGGTGACCAGATAGCAAGTGTGAAAAATTGGGACAGGGGGTTGGGGGTAATAGAAGCCTATATAGGAGAAAGCACCAAATATCAGGACTGTCCCTATAAAATCAGGACATCTGGTCACCCTATCTGTTATTAACCTGCACGTTATTTTGCGCAGCCTCTGTCTATGGCCTGTGACTGTTTGATACCTTAGTTATTAATCAGTCTGAGCAGGCTCAGGTCTGCCCTAACATGCCAACCCTAACTACACAGCACTGGCTGCAGAGGGAAACATGCTGTGAGACCACGACTGCCTACCACTGTTTTCAGGAAGCCTCTGGAGCATTTGGCAGCCGTGAGGCCTAGAGGTTTGTGCTAGCACTAGAGAGAAATGCCTGGGCTGCAACAGCCGAAGAAGAAAAGAATCCTCGTCCTTCCCGTTTGGACATGGCCAGGTTACTAGTGAGCGTTAGGCTGCTGCTCTCTAACCTGGGCAAGGCAGAAAGGAAGCTGATGTGCCTAGTTCCAACCAACATCTAGAACAGGCTTGGGGTGGTCACTGAGGTTGTGGAGATTGGAGGTGACCTGCCGTCACCACCACCCTTGCTGGGGTAAGAACCACTGACATCAGAGAGGAACCACTGACGTTTCTTGTCTAGTCCATCACCGCCAAATGAGCCCAGATCGCTCCCTCCTATCCACGTCCTAGTGTTTTACCCAATCAAGCTTTAATTGTCTCAAGCAATGGAACTTCCAGCACTTCCGGGGGGCAGATTATCCCATGGTTCTGCAGCTCTCACTGTCAGAAAATGGATCCATATGGTCAGTTTATGCCCTCAGGTCAGCCCATGGGCAGAGGACAGTTCCTGTCAGAGACAGACAACTCCCAAGGAAAGAGCAAGATACGAGTGCCAGTCACACCGGTTTTACTTCCATCTGCCCACCCAGCCGCAAGCCTGAGCGGAGCTGCACTGAGCCTCAGTCACTCTACGCAGACGCCTGTTGTGGTTCCAGAACTAACATGATCAAATAAACTGCCATGGACACCGCCTGCAGAGAGGCTTTCCAAGATCCCTGCAGCTTGGAGGGGTCTCTTTGGTGTGTAACTAGCTATCCTGGGGCTGACAGCAATTCATGAATACAATTGACCAGAACTATATCAAGTGTATTTTTATGGCGGTGGGTTTATTAAGCCAAGCCACTGAGGCTTCGACTTACTCAAGTGGCTTGTGGCTTAGTAGTTTTGACACCGCTATAGTACAAGGCTACTATTCAGTGCACTTGTTCACTGCCTCATTGGAATGGCCACTTCTACGTTATTTTAATTGAGTCGACCACAGTAGCTGGAGCAGTGCTCAAACAGCAGGTCATTAGCAAGGCTGTTATTGTTCAAGTCAATTATCTGTGGTGAGCAGCAGCTTTGCTACATTATCCCCAGGTTTGTTCTAAAGACTCATGGCCAAATTCTCATTGCAGCTCTACTGCTGGTGTTAATCTGGAGCGACTCCACCAGGCTTTTGGAGTGCTCTGGCTTTGCATTGCTATTAATTATTTTACAGTTTCACCTACAGTCCCACTGTGCTGGACCCTGGCCAGACAGTGAGAAACAGCCTCTGCCCCAAAAAGATAAGACAGACAGGGACAGTAACTGGCTTAGATCACCCAGCAGCACAGCTGAGAATAGAATTATGGCCTCCTGCCACCTAGCCCTATGCTGTATCCGCTAGCCCACATTGCCTGCTGATTTACACTAGCACAGAGACATCCTCACTCTTTCCATAGGGAAGTCCCTCTTGATGACCCAGTTCTGCTGTGATGCCTGTTGGCCCTTAGAACACATAAGAAATGCAGATCAGCTTGTAGATGTTAAATGGATGAAGGGGGCAGATCCTCAGCTAGCATAAATTTGTAATGCTCCATTGACTTCAGTGGGCTCTCCTGATTCAGACCAGCTCTAGATGTTTAAGATCAGGGCCCACGCCAGCCACTAACTAGCTGGTGTTCAAGCTATTCCATAATTGCATGCTTTCATGCACATTCATCCTGACCCGCTGGCACTGGCCACTGTCAGAGACAAGGTTAGAGGGCCCTCAGTCTGCTGCCATCTTAAGGGACTTTGTAACAAGTGCCAGAAAAAATTGCTTAAAGGAGCCATGTCAAGCATTACAGAACGTGCCCCCTGCAAAGGCATAAATGACATGAAGGCTTTGTGTGCACGCATGCATGTATATACCCATTCACAGCCAACTTGTTAAACTAAAGGGCTGTTTTAAGACAGATTTAGGCCATGTCTACACTAGCACTTATGTCAGCAAAACTTTTGTCGCCCAGGGGGTGTGAAAAAAACACTTTCCTCAGCAACATACGTTTTGCTAACATAAGCACTTGTGTGCACAGCGCTGTGTCGGCAGGAGACGCTCTCCCACCAACATAGCTATCACCACTTGTTGAGCTAGATTTATTATGTCAATGGCACTGCTCCCTCCCGTCGGGATAACGTGCCTACACAAGTGCTCTTACAGCAGCATGGCTGTATCGGTACAGCTTTGCATGGTGAGCTTGTAAGTGTAAACACAGCCTTCGTTAAAATGCTGCAAGCCCAGTGTAGACACTCTTCTTTGGGATTAAAAGCAGTTTATACTGTATTGGTTTCTTCCTGGCTTAAGCTAAACTGAAGTAAACCATTCTTAAACCTGAATAACAGTGCTTACACAGGGGTTTGCACCAGTTTAACTAAACTGATTTATAAACAGGTTTAATTTTCCTATGTAGACCAGCCCTAATAAGTCAATATTGAAACCGCAGGGAAAACCTTACAGAACTGGCTATCCCAACTAGCCCTTCTCATGCACCCAGCCCAGAGGAGATGATGAGGATACTCAAACAATCTGTTAACTCTCCACCACCACCACCAAACTCTTGGCCTTTCTCCCCAGCCTAGCAAAGCTCCTCCTGCCTTCCCAATCTTCCTGCAGACCTCCAGCTGGGCAGTCCCTCCCTCCAGGCCAGCTCCAGAACACTTCTTCCCATGATCTCATCCAGCCTGCAGTGATTACAGTTAGCAAGGGAAGGGGTCTATGGCAAATGCATGCAGGGAAGTAGTGACAGCTGCTGGGAGCTCCTGCAACCAGGTCTCATTCTACAGTTGAGTCTACTAGGAGCACATGAGCTGTAGCACAGAGCAGGTACAGGGTTAGATAACATAGAGCTAGTGCTCAGATTACTCAACAGTTCTCAAGTTGCACTAGCCCTTACACATTCGTCTATCTTATCCAGTATTTTGCAGGTCCCAGTGGAGCTGGGCAGGGGTAGAGTAATGGGAATATTCCAGAAGGCTACATTGCAGACAAGATGCCACTGAGGGCAGAGTTCCAGCTTTCACTGCAGCTTCTTTGTGCCTGGGGTTTAGATTAAGTTATAATATGGAAATGGGGCATATGGATATGGGGAAGCAGAGTGGCAGATCCAGGGCCAGGCAAGCCAGGAGATGCTGGTTTTATTCCTGGTTCTGGCTCCCCACTCTAGCCAGTTCCTGCTTTTGGGCCTCAGTTTCCCCCACTCAAAGAAGGGTAATGCAGACCCACCTCACACAGGGGCTGTGGTGGCCAGTGAATAATACACAAGGACTCAAAGCAATGAGTTTAACTCAAGGCTCTGTGACCTGGGCAAGTCACTTAATCTATCCTCCCTACCTCATAGGGATGTTGTGAGGATAAAATACATTAATAATCATGAGATCAGACCTGATGGTGAGCAAGGCCACATAAATACCTAGGCCATCATTTGTACAGAAACACAAGAGGGTCTGGCTGAAAGGGTAAGTTTGTTACCATGGAATTAAATTATATTGATTGCTCACTTAGCTCACCAAGGGGCGGCAAACGGGATAGCTACTCTGACATGAAGGATCCAGCCTACCTCGAGTGGTTAGGGCCGTCAGTTCTTTAAATAGGTTTCACTCAGTGCCGAGCCCAAGGCACCTCATTTTATTAGCTTTTCTTTTTCATTTAAGCACGGCATCTGGAGACGTTTAGTGCCAATTTTCAGTGGAATTCTTACAGAAACGTTCAATACAACTGTTCCTGGACAGATCAAGTAGTGGAACAATTTACCGCTGCAGCTTATCCATGAGGAACTCCAGGCCATTCGGATTATGCTGTCCAAAGCACTGGGCTCTGTCAAGGGGAGCTCAGAGATGCATCAGCCACCTCGACCTTGCTCAGAAAACAGCTCTTGTGCTCACGGCGCTGCCCCACAGCTGTTTCCAATGTTCTGCACAAACTTTATTGAAATAAAAACCACAGTTTATCATCCCCGCCTCACCGCCCTCCTACGGATTAGCTACATATGACATGGGCTATTACCGCAACATAGGGAGAATGGGGTGAAAGCAGGGTTGGGCCTGGCAGAGAGAACTGGGGTGCTACATTGTGTTGGCCCAGGGCATTAGCTGGAGCAGAGGAGAGGATGTGACAGCAAGCAGCCCTTACCCCTCAAAGCAATCAAAGGCAAAGTGCTGGGAGCTGTGTTCAGGGCCTGTACCTGGGACACAGGCACACCTTTCCTAACCAAGGTTTATTGGCCATGAGCCGGTTCTCAGCTGTAGTAAGGAAGCCAGTTGACACCATCTATTTATTTTTGGCTGTGACCTACTGGACCAAATGCATCACTGTTC
This sequence comes from Chelonoidis abingdonii, assembly GCF_003597395.2. Classification (NCBI taxonomy): domain Eukaryota; kingdom Metazoa; phylum Chordata; order Testudines; family Testudinidae; genus Chelonoidis; species Chelonoidis abingdonii. Next base: position 3,426,855 of record NC_133786.1, on the reverse strand, counting down.
TGGGTCTGCCAGAGGCTAACACTGCCTATGCTGTTTAGTCTTCCCAGCAACGTTCACACCCTCAGGCCTGTCCACATCAGCTCTCAGAACCTGAGCCAAAAATCTCTTTTAAACACAGCACAGCACGGCTCACATCACACCCTCACCACACTCTCACTCACTCACTCATGCCAGTCACCCCAATCAGGGTATGGGCTGCCAACCACAGATCTCCAGAGTCCTCTATCCTGGGCCATTCGCTCTAGCTGGTTCCAGGTATAGCCCATTTTTTTGCTATCAGCCTGAAGATCGCGTCGCCAGGTGTTTCTTGGACGGCCTCTTTTCCGCTTGCCTTGGGGGTTCCACCGCAGTGCCTGTCTGGTGATGTTAGTTGGCTGCTTGCGTAGTGTATGTCCTATCCAACCCCACCTTCTCCTTCTGATTTCTTCCTCTGCTGGGAGTTGACGGGTCCTCTCCAAGAGGTGGATGTTACTGATGGTGTCTGGCCAGCGGATCTGGAGAATCCTTCTGAGGCAGCTATTAATGAAGGTCTGGATCTTCCTGGTGGTTGTTTTGGTTGTCCTCCAGGTTTCAGCTCCATACAGTAGGACTGATTTCACATTGGAGTTGAACAGTCGAATTTTTATTGCCAAAGACAGCTCTCTGGAGCTCCAGATGTTCTTGAGCTGTAAGAAGGCTGCTCTTGCCTTACCAATCCTTACTTTGATGTCTGCGTCTGTGCCACCCTGCTGGTCAATGATGCTACCTAGGTAGGTGAAGGACTGCACTTCTTCCAAGGGGCTTCCATTCAGTGTGACTGGGTCGTTGCTGATGGAATTAATCCTAAGGATCTTGGTCTTGTCCTTGTGAATGTTGAGGCCAACCTGTGATGACGTGGCTGCCACAGTGTTGGTCTTCTCTTGCATCTGCTCTTTACTGTGCGAAAGGAGTGCAAGATCGTCAGCAAAGTCCAGGTCATCAAGCTGGGTCCACAACGTCCACTGGATTCCATTCCTACGCTCGTAAGTGGATGTCTTCATAATCCAATCGATGACGAGGAGAAAGAGAAGTGGTGACAACAAGCATCCTTGTCTGACTCCAGTTCGCACCTGGAAGCTGTTAGTGAGCTGCCCTCCATGGATCACTCTACAGTGTATACCATCATATGAGTTCTTGATCAGGTTGACCACCTTTGCTGGAATGCCGTAGTGCCGAAGGAGCTTCCAGAGGGTCTCTCGATCCACGCTATCGAACGCTTTCTCATAGTCAACAAAGTTGATGTACAACGAGGAGTTCCACTCCACAGACTGCTCGACTATGATGCGAAGCGTTGCTACCCTCACCACACCCAGCCTTAATTCTGGTACAAAACTGGAAGTAGGGCCCCTCCACACCGTAACTCTGAACTGTGGCATAACCGATGGGTACTAGGATAATTTCAGCAGGCCCCTGTACTGAGTCCGACTGACCTTTATCATCAGAAGAGCAGAGCTTTCTACATGTCTTTTGAAGAAACCAAGACTTAGGCCCATCCACGCTACAGAAATAACCAGATCTGGAAATGAAAGCTGGTCCCCCATTTTTGAACCACATTAGCTGTACGACTGTCCCCTACAGCATTTTAGTGTGTGGTCCACCATGACTTTTCCATCCTGCAGCAGCATGGAGACCTGCATGCCCAAACCACGCTGGTCTGCACAATTAGACAATGTGCTTTGGTGCCTTCTACACTAAAGACAGACTGTGCTTTTCCAGGGCCAGGGAATTACTGTGTTCCAATAGTTGGGAACCAGGTCAGCTGAAGGACGCCTAGTGTATCTACAACCTCCCTTGGGAAAGCCTAGAGTATTGCTTGGGATGGAATGGACCATGAGAGGTCACCAAGTTCAACCCCACCCACCCACAACTAGGGCAGAACCAACTAACCCCAGACCATCCAATGGGTGTTTGTGCAACCTGTTCTCAAAAACCTCCAATGACGGGATTCCACAACCACCCTTGGAAGCCTGTTCCAGTACTTAAGTACTCTTACAGCTGAAGTCCAGGCTCTAGGACCCTGCAGGGTGGGAGGTTCCCAGAGTCTGAGGCTCCAAACAGAGCCTGGAATCTGCACAACAATGAAACAGCCCCAGAGCCTGAGGCTCCAAACAGAGCCTGGAATCTACACAACAATGAAACAGCCCCGGAGCCTGAGGTCCACAAGCCCAAGTCAGCTGGCATGGGTTCAGCCCCGGGTTTTCCCTTTGTGTGTAGATGTACCCTCAGGCACTGAACGTGTATGAAACTCTGTCCCACCGGACACAAGAGATCTTGCCATGTTCAGAACCAAATGCAACACTCAGCTCTACCTCAGCGATTTATTCACATGAATAGTGAAACTGTTGAGGGTCAGGGGTATGTAGCAGAGATCACAGAAGGGAATGGAATCTCTCAGTAGCTAGGGTCAGCTGCATGGAAAGCTTTAACTATCAGGCCAGTGACCTTGGAATCTGTACTCAATGGGAGAAACTGAGTGCAGAGCAGAGCATCAGATGCACACAGCCTACTGCCTTTTGCACCAGTCTGAGCAGCAAACAGTCTATAAACTAATCAAGCAATTCCTCCGACAGGCTGGGAAGGATTATTGCTATTTATTTTCAAATCAGCAGAGGCACTCATATTACTGTGATGAGCATCAAAGAAAATACTACAGTTACTATATTTGCCTTAAAAAATATCCATTTAAAGGTGCAAGACAGCAGGCCCTATTTACTTGGCTATTGCAACGGTTTTACCTTCATCCTCTTATATGAAATACACACAACTGGGAAGGACAGCATATTATTTCTCTGCTTCCCCCCTTTTCACATGAGTACGTGCAAGCAGCAGTAACTTGCAAACAACAACTTCTTGCTCTACCAAGCAATAAGGCAAGGAGTTCTGGTGGGAACCTGAAATTAGCAATGGCACGTTTGGGTTATGAGACACTCCATAAGCTTAATGTTCAAATTAACATTTTTATCCCAAGCTTGGGGAGCAAACACAAAAGCCTATTTGACATGGGTTAGAGACTTACTCGTTCTGTATCAGAGGGGTAGCCATGTTAGTCTGGATCTGTAAAAGCAGCAAAGAATCCTGTGGCACCTTAACAGACGTTTTGGAGCATGAGCTTTCGTGGGTGAATACCCACTTCGTCAGATACATGCATGAAAGCTCATGCTCAAAACGTCTGTTAGTCTGTAAGGTGCCACAGAATTCTTTGCTGCTTTTACTTGTTCTGCTGATTAGCCCCCTTTTTTACTTAAAACTAAGTCTCAGCTGAAAGCGATAAAGTAAGTCGACCTTCTCAATGTAAGCGATGGAGACATGAAAATTGCAGCCTGTTCTTTGGGGATCTGAGCACAGTGGTGCAACGCCAGTTTCATTTTGACAACAGAGTGAGATCATTTACACCGTTGTTTTAGTGAGCTCAGTCAGCACAGAGCTTCCCTGGGCTTTGGAAACAGGACCATAAATCTCCCCAGATTCATTCCATGTTGATACAGTGCCAGACACCTCCAGTCTAGTTGTCTGCCTGTACAGGTCAGATTTTGGGGGAAAAAAGCCAAAGTAGGGGGTGCTGGCAGATCCAGCGAATGACAACATTGTCAACACTTTGACCTAATAAAAATACTTCAGCCTGAAAGTAAAATAGTAAATTATACATTTTAAGGAACTATTTGGCAGCAGGGTAGCAGCGGCACAACTCCCTGGTAATTATTTTTAATTCTACTTTATTATAGCTTTTGTCTGAAGGTAGTGGAAGGATAAAACACGTCAAATGGGCTGAAACCAAGGTTGGCATGCACTTCCTACAGCGGGCTGTAGAAAAGGGATAGCCTGTCTGGTCATTTCAATAAAGGTAACATCTATACTTCTCCTCAGCAGGTGTTTGATACCTTCCACAGGAAATTTAGCTTCTAAGTACCAGCAAATTCCTGAAAGTGGAAGACAAGACATGCAAACACCAACGTTTTCAGGCAACCCATAAACACCAACACTGATATATCAAATGATCCCAATATCTATGGGATATGTATTCAATATCTCCTCCCTACACCCTCTGTTTTTCCTCCATACACTTTTGCATAGAGGCTTTTCAAAGAAGCATTCACCAGAGACCTAAGAGGCTAGTTACAGGCTGCTCCCTGCAGACTTGCTCTGCACCTCTGCGATCAGCACCATTTCACGACCACTGCTGGCAGTCATCACGCACAGTCACTGGTCAACCTACTATTGGACAAGGCACCTGACCTTCGCTGCTGTCACTGAGACTGGCCTAGATGACATCAACAGTACACCCACAGGCTCCCTAATGTAACATAAAGGAAGAGGAAGTACATAAAGTATTTGCACTCCAACCTGTGAAGCCAAGACCTGCTTTGAAATCGATCAGCAGCCACAATAGCAGAGTATGCAAGAAGGCACAGACCAGAGCCCGTAAAGAACCTTACTTGCTTAACTCCCCAAAACGGCAATCAGCCAGAGTACTCTACAAAAAGTGAACCAGTCAATCCATACTGCCTTCACTTCTTCCCATCCCTGAGCACGCCAGCTGCAAAGAACTTCCTACAGCACTGAAAAAATGACAAAATGTGCCATATTCCAACTACACCCAAAGTCAGAGTAATAAGAAAATACTCACAGGCTTTTGCACTTTAACTTTATGCAGTGCTCAGAGACGCAGGCAATAAGCACTATTAAAAGCCTAACTCAATAGCTGACACTAGGAGATCAAGGCAGAGCAGGCTGTTCCATCTCACTTGGCAGAATTCGGCCCAGTCTCACCAGCTAAGGCCATAAAAGTATTGAGAAACCCGGGCCACTTATGTGAGACAACCCCCTTTGTCTCCTGGCTGGTGAAAGCTGGTGAAGAGCATGTGGATATCCATGCTCTCTTTAAAAGGGGAAACTTTCAGCCGGTTTCAAGTATCCTATCAACCTTCCGTACAATAGGACTGTTACCTCACCCACTACTGTCCGCCTCCACGCTACCATTCATTGGCACTATCAGAGAAGCTAGTGACTAGTTCACAATAGCAACGCCAGGCCTCGGCCAACATCCTAGACCCAGGAGGCACTATAGACAGTTGCAGTCCACAGGGCCCTGGGCTGGAACCTGGAATAGAGAGTGGGCCCGGGTTCCCCCCAAACCTTCCAACTCCTGATCAAAAACAGGAGGAATTGAACTGGACTGTGGCTTCTACCAGAGGGGAAGGTCTCTGGGCTGTTCCCAGACTCACAGGGTGAATCTGTGAGGTGAGCAAATCTGCCATAAAGCGCAGAACCCAAGGTAGAGGAGGAACTTTGTCACACATAGTACAGTCTTGGGGTCTTTTAGCCTAACGAAAGAATGGCTGAGGGGGGATCTGATTGCTCTCTATAAAATACAGGGGGGGAGGGTAAGCCCCAGGGATGAAGAAGAGCTATTGAAGCTCAAGGACAATGTTGGCACAAAACCAAATGGGCATGAACTGGCCATGAATAAATTTGGGCTAGAAATCAAAAGGGTTTTGGAGTGAGGTTCAGGAAAAGCCTCCCAATAGGAGCAGTGGGGCAAGAAACCTATCTAGTTTTAAGATGGTGTTTGCTGAATTTATGAAGGAGATTATATGACAGGGTTGCCTGAGACAGTAGGGGACTGGGCTCAGTAACCCAGGAGGACCCTTCCTGAGCTATATCCTATGTACCCCCATCAGAAATACTACACACATTGTTACAAGGGCAAGGAACACCTCCTTCTCGTCTATTAGCCTAGCGACTGCACTATTTCCTGTTGAACAGGGACCTACCTGCTGCAAGCTGCGCATTTCTTATCTCCACGAAGGATGATAGCAAGACACTTTGGATGAAAGTAAAGGTGTTTTAGAAGCGAACTGATGCTGTGTGCTGCAGACAGAATGAAGAGAGTGAGATGACAAAACACAGAAGTTCTGCTGTCAGGGACAGGCCATTTTCAGCAGAGGGTCTGCAACTGTGGAACTCATTCAGATAAACCTGACATCCTTTCAGGCATTGCACTTTTTCACAATCGCCTCTCGCTGTGATGCAGCAGAGAAGAATGGGCAGGTGACCTCTCATGGAAATAGCTGCCACTAACAGACTCAACAGCAGCCAGAGCTTGCATCTTTGTAGACAATTTAGGCCACATATCATGGTGATGGGCACATTAGAAACACATACAAAGAGGTGCTGCAGGTCAAGATTCAGGTGCATTGAATAGAGCTGTGCAAGTTCTCGACACACAGCAACTGCTTACGTTACGTCTGGCTGTAGAGTAACTAGTTCCTCAACTCTCTCTGGGTGTAATTCTCTGAGGTACTTCTATAGAGCCCATTACTCTATTATCTGAGCACATCACACCACCACACTTTAAAAATGGAGAATCTGAGGCACGGAGCGGATACATGGTTTGCCCAAGGTCGCACACGTCTGTGGCGGAGCAGGGAATTGAACCCACATCTTGAGTCCCAAGCTACTTCCCAACCACTGGATCATCCCTTGCACTGAATCCTCTCCAGCATTACTGATGTGGGAAGAAATAAACTCAAAGAAAGAAATTGACTTTGAGGCACAAAAGAGCCATTTAATACACCTACTTTCCATTGTCCATGTAGCTAACAAGGAGCAGAACAGGTAAAGCGGTGGATAAATATTTCAGTAACACAGTTGATAGAGAGAATAGTGCTAAAAACCTCCCGTATTGTTCAACTGTCTTTGAAAGATATTGTTTAAGTGAAACATTCAAAAAACTCTAAAGAGGACTTGATTCCCTGTCCAGAGTCTTTAAGAGGTAGGTCAGAGTTGAGAGGTTTTGGTGGCTCAGAAAGTTTGACTTCTCTCTGTCCTGAGGTAATCTTGGATCAGCTAAAAAGCTTTTAACTTCAGGCTCAAAACAATATTTCTGAAATAAAAGAAAACTTCGTTCCCCAAGTTAAATGCAAAGCCTGTGACGCTCAGAGCTACAGGGCAGGTTATGTTTATGAAATAATGCTGCCATCTAGTGGAAAGGAAGTTAACAAGCACCTGTATTATTTTAATTCTTGATATAACATAGGAGAGCAGAGGCGAGGCCTGATGATTAAAATGGGAAGTGTGATTTCTTTATTATTCCTCTGCAGGAAAGCCAGTGTGGACTGTGAAAGCAACCATTGCCATCCAGTGGCTAGTTATATTAATGACTGGTGTCAATTATCATACAGCTGTCAATTTTGTGCTGGCAGTTTACTTCGGGCTGGTCTACACTACAGGGGAAAATTGATCTTAGATACGCAACTTCAGCTATGTGAATAACGTAGCTGAAGTCAAAGTATCTAAGATCGAATTACTCACCGTCCTCATGGCGTGGGATCGACGTCCGCGGCTCCCCCTGTCAATTCCGCAACTCCGCTCGGCTTGGTGGAGTTCCAGAATCGATATAAGCATGTTCGGGGATCGATATATTGCGTCTAGATGAAACGCGATATATCAATCCCCGAGCAATCGATCACTACCCGTCGATACGGCAGGTAGCAAAGACGTAGCCTTCATCTGAACAACTTGCTTCGCTACTTTTGATGGAGATGTGCCCTGGGAACGATGTGGGAAAGGGAAACTTGGTCAGGTGAGAGAATCTCCTCCTGTGCTTTTTATTAAACCTGCCAATATCTTGGTAATGAGACACACTAGACAAAAACACAGGAGGCCATGAGAAGGGGAAAATGGAAACCATTCTGAAGTCATGAGCGTAAGTTTCTTTTTCTTTTCCTAAATTCTTTATGATAAATATAGCTTCCCAGAGGACACTGTATCATCATTTCCAAACATAGCAATATGTTTCGCTTAAACTATTTCAGTATTTTTTAACAGAAAAAATATTGAGGTTGAAGGTTAAAGAAAAAATCTTCCTTTGATTCCAAACACCCCGTGTTTATTTAATATTCGATCTTCTCTATCTCATCCATGTCATCTGGGTCCAACTGCTTAATCTTGGTCTCTAAGAGAAAAAAAAAAAAAAAAGACCAAGTGAAGAGTGACATTCTGGCCTGCAAACAGCACTCAGCTAGCAAACCCTCTGCTTCAGCAGCAGAGCACACATTTAGTAGAGCCACTCACAGCAGGGACATAGAAGTCGGTTAGATTTTTAAGCTGCTTTAGAGAGAATGGTAGATTTAGAAAGATCTTTAGAACCTGAAGGATATTTCACAAAAAAGTGAGGGAAGTATGGCACAACGTAGTTGGTAGTGTCTGTCAAATGTTCTGCATTAGTTAGTATTACAATTGAGATATTGACGTTCGCTATTTGTAATAATTCCTGTAGAATCCACTTAACAGCGCCCCTGAAACAATACTTCTGCTTAGTTATAACAACTGCCATTGAACAGACTCTATGAAATGCCTGAATAATGGATGGTGGCCCAGATTCCAGGTAAGTAGCATGGCTGTGCCAGCTACAGCAGACTCAGTGGTTCATAGCTGTGAATCTGGCGTTTGCTGTGCAGCAACTTGGTCACTTTAGGTGCTTCCTGGTTCTTATGACTACTAAAAAAAAGTCACACACCTTTGTGTGTGTTTGGTTTTTGCTCTGCTTATTTTAACTCAACTCACGTAATTAAATGGAGACCCTCAATATATTTCACTGAGGCACTGATAACTGAGGCTATAACTTGATTAGCACATTTCTAATCACATCAGGGGCTGTACCAACTATACATTCTTCTGTATTAGATTTATGCACGTGTATGTAAGTAACCAAGTCGATAACATTGATGCAAACACCAACATAACTATTGGAACTGCTGGCAGTCTAGGCAGAACTTCCTGTGAAGATCATTCCTCTAGGCTGGGGCACAGCACAGCAGCAGATGTGCATGAGGGAGCTGTGCTGTTGGCGTCCATGCTACAATTGTCTTGCGGACAGAGGATCTCAGTCTTTAGGGATGTCAGTCGCCACCGTCTACCGAACTGAGGTACTGCTACGATAATTGGAATGAGTAATGGTGTTTGTATTCTCAAAAGGGGTACGGACCAATTCTGGTTAGGAGCCATTCTGCAAAACGTTACAGTATATTTTGTTGCACACGCGTACCTCTATTTTTGGATGGAAATATCCGACTAAGTGTTCAGTATCATATTTCCAGACAATGTGCTTCAACTGATAGTCAAATAAACTTTGAGAAGCACAATGTAAACGAGATTAAGGCAGCTGTCAACATGAGGCTTCTATACAAGCATGATGCACACTGGGAGCTTCTCATAAGTTAAAAACAGCAGATGCGGTTAGACAGATAGATCGAATCACATCCCTTGTTACCTTACTTCACCAACCCTACCTACTCTGATGGGATGTTGTGGAGATTAGGGAATGTTTGTAAACACTTAGGCCTGGTCTACACTGAGGGGGGGATCGACCCAAGATACACAACTTCAGCTACGAGAATAGCATAGCTGAATTCAACGTATGTTAGGTCGACTTACCTCGCGTCCTCATGGCGCGGGGTTGACCGCCGCCGCACCCCCGTCAACTCCACTTCCACCTCTCGCCGCGGTGGAACACAGGAGTCGACGGCAGAGTGATCAGGGATCGATTTATCGCATCTATATTAGATGTGAGAAATCAATCCCAGATTGCTCCATCACTACCCACCGATCCAGCGGGTAATGTAGACGTACCCTTAGAAAATAAAGAGTTCCACCTACAAAGCATTATTCTTGTTAAATAATTGACTGTTTTCTCAATCTCAAAGTTACGCTCAGGTTTACAGCATTAAAACGGCTAAAAAGAAGAAAAGTCAGATTATCCTACATTAATTCCACTCAGCTTTTAATACCATAGGATTCAACAGCAAGGCTCATTTTGCTAACTCAACATATGACTAGACTTGGACATACAAGCACTTTCTGAAAACTCAATGCCTTTTTACAAGGCAGGGATAATTTGGACCATTTCCTTGCTTCCTCTCTCAGAAAAATATACATTTGGACTGAAACAATCCAAAATCAGTATAAAAATGTCAAAGAGGTTAAATGAGCATTTGATGAAATTGCCCTTTGCCATGTCACGAGTTCTAACCACAGTAACAACTTCTAATCATTCACACTGAGAAGCTGTGCTAAGCAAGCAGGTGAGCAACAAAGCACAGTGTGAGAACATTCCTAGCAGGCAGTACACAGGCAGAAGACAACTTCCCCTCTTACATCAAACAGTCTCTTGCCTTTAACGTGGATAAGATTTGTGTGTCAAAGCCGGAAGTGGCCCTTGTAGATTGTGGTGGAGATGCTGGATGACCCATTCTTGGGCTGGTTCTGCATAAACATCTTAAGCATTCAGTCCAATTTTCTTTGTGAACATAGTATCAGAGGAGTAGCCGTGTTAGTCTGGATCTGTAAAAGCAGCAGAGAATCCTGTGGCACCTTATAGACTAACAGACGTTTTGGAGCATCCGACGAAGTGGGTATTCACCCACAAAAGCTCATGCTCCAAAACGTCTGTTAGTCTATAAGGTGCCACAGGATTCTCTGCTGCGTTTTGTGAACATAGTGGCAGCATCTCAAGTTGCCCAAGCAGAGGATTCCCCCAACCAGCTGATTCTCTGGATATATTCTTCATATGGAGATTGGATTTCCTGAGACTTTTGTTCTGATTCTTGCCTCATTTGAGCCCCTGGAATAACTTCCCCCTGTCCCTTTAGAATAAAACTCCATTATCTTCTCCCCTCTTCCAAACTGAACACACCTGGCTCCCTTAGGCATTCACAAGAACCCTCTAATGTTGCAGTTTGTTGCCCATCCTTGAATTTTCTGCAATTTATCAAACCCTTCTGGTCTGCGGAGTCCAAAAAACTGAACACAGAACTTTAGCTAGAGTGTTACAAAGCAGCATACTGAATAGCAGATGGCATGGGATGGTGGAGCCCTGATCCCTCCACCTCTTCAATAGACTCTCTTACCATTACCACTCCCATCCATTTTGCACCTCCAGTTCACCCTGCACCTGCTGCCTCTCCCGGTTCTACTCTACTGTTATTGAAGCAATAGCTCATGCTGATAACGTTCCATGTGAGTTCTGCTCTGTCTCCCCAATCCAACTTTACTTCCATCACTTCCTGAGTCATCCTTACTTTGGCTTGGCATTTCTATCCCCTCTCTAGCTCCCCCCTTCCTCACTATCATTTCCCCAAAGACATCTTCAGTGAAGAGCCTCTCTTTCACCTGGGGAAGGCTACACACAGTTGTATGTTTCCTCCCCCTTTCCATCCTCAGCAACACAGGATGACGCTCTGAGGTCCCTCATAAATCAGTACACTTCCCGCCCTACCTCCTCAGCACATGGCTTGCTTTCTACATCAGGTGAAGGAGCCAGGGCCTGCACTAGTGATTGAGATGTATAAATCTAATTTGGGAAAGTGCCCCCTAGAGGGGGGAAGTGAGGTGTGTTTAGTCCCTGTTTTTGTTCTAAATCATAAGTGTTCTCATTTACTATGGTATTGCTCACACATGCCTCATACATTCTAAATAGTTAACAGAATTATAATAGGGGCTAGCAGTAACACCTATTAAGGTTGCACAACAATTCCTATTATAAGACCCTGTTTTCAGTTGCTTGTAACTTTGGCAGCCTAGCCACTTGGGATGAAGTTTTCCATAGCTGATGTCAGCCTCGGGCTGACTTTTTACTGTTATCGTTTTTGAAATGTCAGCCAAAGAAGTTCAGCTGTTTCCAGGAAAAGGTTAGGAAAAATACTTGTTGCTCATGTTAAAAAATTCTGGTACCTTTATTTTTGAACTACTTTAACACTCCCATGCTTTGGACCAGGGACTTGAATTCTGAAATGTGTTAGGGAATGTGCCTTTTGCACCATGAAAATTCACCTAAATCTGGCCATGTTTTACATCTCTGAAAAATCACATTGCAGAAGTCTACCAAGCATGTGCAATTTGAACAACAAAATTCACCAAAGAATCTGTCCACGCTGGGCATGCTCCAGCTGAGGCTGAGTAGGACTTTCCCTTCAACTGCAGCTCTGAGCTGGGCACCTAACAGGACGACGCCCTCCTAAAATCTCAGTGACCCCTGTGCTGGGCGGAGGCAGCACAGAGGAGGAAATTGCTGGTTTCCAACGCAGAGGGGACAAGAGCCAGATCTGGGGGGCAAATAGATAGGGAGAAAGGCAAGAAGAATGGCAACCACTGGGGAGGACACAAATCTGAAGAGACGACCAGTGGGCAAAAGCAGAACTGAGCTTGGCTGGACAAAGAGACTCGGGCAGGGAGTTTGGGGCTGGGGAGACAGATTGGACAAGGAGTTCAGGGAGAGTGATCAGGACTGGGAACCAGCAAGGGTAGGGAATGGGGGAGCACTATTGGGAGGCGGGGGTGGGAGAAAGATCACATGAAGATCTGGGAGGGAGAGAATTGGGACAGGCTGAGCAAGAGGATTGGGAATTGAGAGGGGTGAGACTAGGATTGCTTTGCAAAGGACTGGTACGGAGATGAGAAACCCAAGGAATGAGACTAGGAGAAGAGACAGGACTTGGAAGGGAAAGACTTGAAAGGATAAGGCAGATGGGGTCAAGCTTTGAGGAACAGGCAGAAGAGACTGTGTCCATACACACCAGAGCCTAGAATGGACCCAAGATTCTGCATGATGGAATTTGTTTTTCAGTTTCCTTTTTCAAAAACCTCAGAAATTACACAAAAACCTATCTTAAAAAGGATATTAAGGCAGCAAAGTCAAACGTTCAAAAGTTAGGAAATGCCAGAATTAAGGTTGCCTATGCAACCTTAATTCCGCCCACTTGCGCAAATGCACTATGATACAGTCTTTAATTACACGATCACATACTCTTTTTCCATGCCTCGTTCAGTGCACAGGAGGGACCTGCTCTGGGGATGGATGAGGGTTGTGTAGTGAAGCAGACTTATCTGTGGGACCCCTGCTTAATTTTCTGAAAGTATGTAATATCTGAGGCAGTTGGACTGCATGAAGATAAAGGATGGTCTCATGCAGATGAATGTTGCCCTAGAGCAATGGTTTTCAAACTGCGGGTCGCAACCCAATACTGGGTTGCGGAATGTAAGGCACTGAGTTGTGGTGGCTCTGGTCAGCACCACCAACTGGGTCGTTACAAGTCCCATCAGCAGTGCTGCCCAGCTAAGTCAGGCTGGTTCCTACCTGTTCTGACACCGTGCTGTGCCCCAGAAGCAGCCAGCAGCAGGTCCAGCTCCTAGGTGGGGTCACAGGTTCCTGGACAATGGGGGCTCGCGGGGACGGGGGGGAGTGCCTGCAGGTGAGAGCCACATGGAGCTGCTTGCGTGCCTCCATCTAGGAGCTGGATCTGCTGCTGGCCGCTTTACGGGGGGGAAGTGGGGTCTGCGGTTCCAGGACAGGCAGGAAACCTGCCTTAGCACCCCCTCTGCACCACTGACTGGAAGCCTCACAAGGTAAGCCTGTGCTTCCACTCCGTGCCCCAATCCCCTGCCCCAGCCTTGAGCCCCCCACTAAACCCAGAGCCCCTTCCTGCACCCCAAACTCCTCATCCCTGGCTCCACTCCAAAGCCTGCATCCCCAGCCCAGAGCCTCTCCTGCACCCTAACTGCCCACCCCAGCCCCCTCCAAACCCAGACCTTCCTCTTGCACCACAAGCCCTTCATCCCCAACCCCACCCCAGAGCCTGCAACCCCAGCCCAGAGCCCTGACCCTCTCCTGCACCCCAAACTCCTGCCCCAGCCCAGAGCCCCCTCCCACAACCTGAACTCCTCATTCCCAGCCCCACCCCGCAGCCCTCACCCCCACACCCGAAACCCCTCATCCCTAGCTTTGTTGGGTGGCGGGCCTCAACTATTTTCTTCAACAGAAATTTTTTTTTAAAACCACTGCCCTAGAGATTCTACCCCTGCCTCAGTTCCTCTGCAACACTGGGCAAATCACTTAAATCAAACTTTTCACAGGTGATCGCTAATTATGAGTACATCTACAGAGCAAAAAAACCCTCCGAGCCTGAATCAACTGATTTGGCCTCATGGGGTTTGTGTTGCAAGGCTAAAAATTGCAATGTAGACATTCGGCCTCGGGCTGGAGCTTGGGCTCAGAGACCCTCCCCACCTCACTGGGTTTCAGAGCCTGGGCTCCACCCTGAGCCTGAACATCCATGCTGCTATTTCTAGCCCTGCACCATGACCCAAGTCTGTTGACCTAGGCTCTGAGGCTCACTTTGGCAGGGTAGAGTGTGTGTGTGTGTGTGTGTGCATGTGTGCGCGCGCGCACATACCCTGTGTGTTCCTCACTTTCTGGGTGCCTGATCCAAGCCTCTATGGCAGTGATACTCAGACCTCAGTGGTTCAGGAGCCAAATTAGCATCAACATTATCCAAAAAAGCCACAGAAGTTTGAGTTAATTGTATCCTTTACTACAGTGTTATTCCTATTTAAACAGTATGAAATACAGAAGAAATAGTTATCTATATTATTCTCACAGCAAATAATTTAGTGCAAGCTGATAACATAATTGGTTAATAACTGAGTAAAAGCATCCTGACTGGTTAATAATTAAAGCACAGTGTTTTAATGTAATGGTTGCAAAGAGCTGCTTGCAGCTCCTGAGCCATAGTCTGAGTTTCACTGCTCTGGGGTCTGATTTACAGAAGGGTTAAACACTCACAGATGCAACTGATGTCTATGGGAGCTGGGCTTCGAACATATGAAGTGCTACATAATGTAAAGGAAAAAGCTCTGAAAAAATCAGGTCCTGAGCATCTCAAGTTGGTCACCCCAAATTAATAGATCCTTGACCTTAATCTCTCTACGCCTCAGTTCCCTACCTGTAAAATAGGGATAATACGCCATTCATCTCACAGAGCAGTCATGAAGTAAATAAAAGAAATGTTTGTGCAGCACACAGGTGCTATAGTGAGGAGCACCACTGAAAAGGCTGTGAAGAAATTAATAATTCCATCTTCAGAGCAAGCATAGAGTAAGCCTGGGGCCACACACTGAATGCTGAGAAAACGAGTACCATCTAACTCATGCAATGAGTACCATCTAACTCAGGGGTAAGCAATCGGTGGCACGTGAGCTGATTTTCAGTGGCACTCACACTGCCCGGGTCCTGGCCACCGGTCTGGAGGGCTCTGCATTTTAATTTTAAATGAAGCGTCTTAAACATTTTAAACACCTTATTTACTTTACATACAACAATAGTTTAGTTATATATTATAGACTTCTAGAAAGAGACCCTCTAAAAATGTTAAAATGTATTACTGGCATGCGAAACCTTAAATTAGAGTGAATAAATGAAGACTCGGGACACCACTTCTGAAAGGCTGCCGACCCCTGATCTAACCCGTGCACTGAATGAGGAAGGGTCCTGAGGTAAAAATGTATGTAATCCTGTAATTACAAACTATCATAATGCATATGCACATTTCTTCATTTTTGAGTGCTAGACTTTGCAACCTTCACTAATGTACTTTTAACATAGTTATGTGAGTGTAATACAACACAGTGCACTGCGGCATCAGTGATTTGCACTTTGCTACTACGGCCAACTTCCGCATGCTTTATACGTGCAGTGCAGGTTTGATGGGGATACTGTACTCACTGAAGTGCTCTTCAATGCTGCGTAGCAGTGGTAAGTTGTGTCTTTCCACCATGTTGAAGGCTAGGCCCTTTTTCCCAAAACGACCTGTTCGCCCTATGCGGTGTAGGTAGGTCTCAAAGTCTGGACAACGCAACTGGTTTGTCGGAAGCTTGAAATTCACAACAATTGTGACCTGTTTCACATCAATACCTAAGAAAGGATGAGAGAAAACTCATTGATGAACTCCGAAGGCACCTGAAATAGGCCATGGCCATTAAAACCCATTAACAATAGGACCAATGTGCCCAGTTTCATTTCTGCCTAATGTAGTTATCTCAGTACTTCCTGCCCAATGGAGAACCGAGGATAACTATTACTATTGGCTTGGGACACTCAGCTGGAAGGGGGCTACCCAATTCATATGCTCACTTCAAACGTGTTCTGAAAATACTAAACAAGTTACCTTGAAAAATGGGGTGAAGAGAAGTGATAACCCCCAGAGTGTGAGCAGAACCTTTTGTATTTGAGAAGACATTAACTCTTGCCTAAAATTTCCCACTGTTGCTACCATTGGTTCAGCTTAGCTGCTGATAGTCAACAGCTTCCAATGACTAACAGTGTTTGTTAACCTCGCTCTGGGCAGGTCTAAACAAGATAGTGTAGCCAAGATTATCTTGCTCATACTAGAGTTTCCACCATTACTATCACTAGGGAGCTGAACCAGAAGTAGCTACAGTGAGAAATGGGGGGGGGGGGGCGCGAAGAGAGAGAAGCGTAGAGTAGACAAAGATTTGAAAAAAATATTGGCCAATACTCATGTATGTCTGGGGACCAGAACAATTTAACAAACTGGTATTCAAGGAGGAAATGTGATTTTCTTATTAATAAGTGGATATCACACAATGAAAGTAACCAGCTTGGTCTGGACTGGAAGGTGACACAACGCAAAGCACAAACTGAGGCTTTCCCACTTTACCCACCAGAGCCAAAACAGACTGCACAGACAGGGATACCCTTATGGAAAGAACGACTCCGCACATGTGACTGGGATATGCTGAGCCGGTGGAGCGATCTTCCTGCTTGCTGTGAGGCCAGGTAATATTTCCATACTCTACTCTTCATGTCAGTCTAGTGATGCTTTCTCTTCTGACTCCATAGATAAAGTTTCAGAGAGGTAGCATGTGTGTCTGTATCCACAAAAACAGGGAGTACAGTGGCACCTTCAAGGCTAACAGATTTATCTGGGCATAAGCTTTTGTGGTTAAAAAAATCCACATCTGAAGAAGTGAGGGTTTTTTAACCCAAGAAAGCTTATGCCCAAATAAATCTGTTAGTCTTTAAGGTGCCACCGGACTCCTCGTTGTTTTTATAGTTAAAGTTGTAGGACAGTTCCCATTATAAGCCCCATATGGCACCTCTCCACTCAGCAATTTTTATTTTATGCCTCAGATTTTTTTAAAGTTTGAGTTAATCTGACATTTTGGGGATATGAAATGAACAAGTGAGCTTTTCATTCTTCAAGCAATCTAACTTTAAAGATGTATATTTCACAAATCACTTGGTCTAAAAACAGCAAGTTTGGGTTTTTTTCCTTAGGATTTGTCCTCAACGTTCAAACAAGTTTTTCCTTCCCCTAGTGAGGTGAATAATTTGAGTTGTGTCTGAAAATTAACACCTCTGGGAGCTGAGCAAAATCTGAGCAGAAGTACAAAATTTAGCTTGTTTCATGGATCTTAGAAACTTGGCTTATGAATTTGGCAAATTTAGTAAGTCCCAGGAGGGAGGAAGCTGTTCAGGCATAGAAAAATCCATACAATTTTGAATGCAATAAATTATGCAGTGAAGTTCATAAGTTTAGAGAGTCTTCAGAAAAACAGTTATGCACCAGAAAAACTAGAGAAATGTTTGAACTTCATAAAAACAAGCAACAACATGATATTTTAGATATATTGCAATTGTGCTATTCATCAGAACAGAATCACCAAGGAAATCCCAAACAAAAATTAAGATAGCTAAGCTTGAAAACATCTTCCTTAAACAAAGAAAACCTCAGCTGAACACTTTTCAGAGTAGCAGCCGTGTTAGTCTGTGTCCGCAAAAAGAACAGGAATACTTGTGGCACCTTAGAGACTAAATTTGTTAGACTTAAAACAAATTTGTTAGTCTCTAAGGTGCCACAAGTACTCCTGTTCTTTCAGCTGAACACGGTAGTTTTAAAGTCTAGGTGGTCAGGATACAGAGCTAGGATTCCATTAGCAATTAGTTCCATCCCACTTGTACTCAACCTCTCTCTGTGCCTCTGATTTCCTTGCACTGCATATTTCATTTCAACATTCCTCAAAATGAACCACTTACTCCCATTATATCACCCTATCCTCTAAATACTAATGGGCATTCAACTCTCTACACAGGGTCATCTACATAACAAGAGCAGCTAGATCTTGCTCTCTTGCCTTCCACATCTGGGTTTGTCCATCCCAGAATTTAATCTTCCTTAGTTAAAATCGAATCTATCGTACATCTTTACAATTCTTTGGTCACAATGAGCAGCATCCCTTCATACATACTCCATAGATGCCGACTCTGGGGGTGCTCCAGGAGCACCCACAGAAAAAAAATAATGGGCACTTAGCACTCACCAGCAGCAAAGCTCTTACCTCCCCCCAGCACCTCCGGCCTGTCGGCAGCCTTGCTGATCAACTCCCTCCCCATCTTCCCTCCCTCCCAGTGCCTCCAGCACACCATGATCAGCTGTTCCATGGCGGTGTGCAGGTGGTGCTGGGAGGGAGAGAAGGAGCAGAGATGGGGTGTGCTCGGGGGAGGATGCAGAGCAGGAGTGGGAAGAGACAGAGCCGAGGTGGGGCCTTGGGGAAACGGGTGGAGTGAAGGTGGGGGGTCGAGCACCCCCAGGTAGAGAGGAAGTCAGAGCCTATGCACTCTTCACATTTTACATGCCTACTCTGATAATCTGCTTACAAAAGGTCCAGGTAACTTTTTCTTCAGCAAGCATCAGGCACTGTATTACCTGGAGGATTTGATACAGCACTGTAACTCTTAATGACTGGAACCTCCTCCCTAGTATAAACTGTTGCGCCTTCTGACCTGGGAGTCTCACCATACAGCACCACACATTGATTGGCACTTTGCCTTTGTTCTGCCAGGAAAGTTCAGAGAGTGGTTTCCTGCTGCCTTCCCTCTGGTTTGTGGCTGCCATTGGTTAACTCTCTGATTTAACTCTTCCACTTTTTGTTGGCATTTCCTCCATCAGGTTCCCAATGTAAGATAGATATATGTGGAGTCTCGGAGCTGTAAGGGAATGCTAGGGGCCATTTCATGATGACAGATGAATTCACAGTGTACTTTCTATTCAGGATCTGAGAAAATAAGATAAATGCGACCCTATTTTTTTTTCAATCTAAGGAGACATCAGAGTGTGTATTTGGAGATAACCCAATCAGTGACAGAGTTATTATAATTCTTCTTTACACAAGAAATAGGAACAGACTTCAAAGCAACAACATAAATTATTCTTCACCTATTCTTCATCCAAGGAATGCCCGTTGTGTCAAGAGGTTTATCAGCTGAGCTTCAGCTATAAAATAACTCTGGGACCTGATCCTGTTCATCTCAGATCGGCTTGGACTTTGTCAGGGGAGGGTTAAGTCGCAGGACTGAGGTCTCCAGTTCCATTCTGGATTATTCTGAAATTTCTCATGGAAAAATGTAAAAAGACTGCACATGGACTGCCCATTGGACTATAGCCTATGGAACTGATTCTGGAAAAACTTTTTACAACTCAGCAACTTAGTTGGGAATTGGTCCTGCTTTGAGCAGGTGGTTGGACTAGATGACCTCCTGAGGTCCCTTCCAACCCTGATATTCTATGATTCTAACTCACCATCTCTGCTATGAAACTGACCTAAGACCTTCATTCATATTTGTATGTATAATGATTTTCTAACCACAACAACTCATTTTTGTTTTAACAAATCTTAGATTAGTTCATCAGAATTGGCTGTAAGCATGTATTTGGGTAAAATGTGAAATATTCATTGACCTTGTGGATATTGTGTCCAATCTCTTGAGATTGGTAAAACTTTATATACGATGAATATTTGACTTGGGATCTCAAGGCTGGATTCCTTTAGGGGAGCCGTATTTTTGGCTTCTGGGTAACCAGTAAGGCGTTGCAGAAGCTGTTTTGTTGCTGCCTTGGTGAATGTAATTATTAGAATAAACCACCATTTGGGGGATCGTCTGGCCCATTCTTTGCAGTTTGTCCTTACTGAACAATCTCGGTGAGGCCTCTCCAGAAACCACAGTCACAATGATGGTCTTTAGTACAACTACTGATAGAACGCAATGAATGTTGGTGTCTGCAAAGGACAGTTAGTGAGGAATAGGGTCTATCCCTGAATACGGGAAACACACACTTAACAAAAACAGAATGCAAGTGGACACACAATTGTCAATCGAGTTGTAGAGGCAGTAGATGAATTCAATTATCTGGGATCAAACATATCCAACCAGAGAAAGAATTCCAAAGAAATCAGAAGATTAGGAATGACTCGCTCAGCCAATCCTCCCACATGAATGGAAAAACAGTGGCATCCTGAAATGTACAAAGCTTCAATTGGTGAAAAGTAGCAAACTATAGAGGTGAATAATTGGAAATTAATGCTGCTGACAAGAAGAAAACTGAAGCCTTAGAAACGTAGTGCTGCTTGCAAAGACTCCTGAGTATCTCTTAGACAGAAAATTAGCGGAGTGCTTATGTTAGAAGCATTATTGGGGAAATAGGACCATGTTGTAAGAAGACAACAGGCACAAACTTATGTACTTTGGTCACTTCAGGCACAGAGATGGAAATAACCTTGAACAAATTGTCATGGCAAGAATAGTGACAGATCATTGTAGTAGTGGATGACAAGTGAGGAGATGGAAAGATGGAATGCGGCAGATCACTGGAAAGTCAGCTGCTGAGTGCTGAAAGCTAGCAATGGCTCAAGAAGGTTTCTGAAAATTATCCTATGAGGTCATTGATATTCAGACAAGAATAAATGAGTTTTACTTACTTAAAACCATGACCATTTTCACATTTTACTTCTCGCCTGAATTCACAAGCACCCTCCACCTCTAGTCATCATTCCATTACAGGCCAAAAAGGGCAATTTAACTTGGCCACTTCTCTATACACTCAAGAACCACTATAATCAAGCCTTTTTCTGGCACTCACATAAAAGCTAAAGCTAAATACCTACCCTGACCCCACCCATTTAATAAATGCTGTTTGCAAACCCTATTGACCCTTACCATTCCAGAGAGGACAGGGGCAGCTGACATACATACATGTTGTATTACTTTTTTCATTGGTCATTTTAAAATGTTAAACTACTTTAAAACAAAACCAGGAAAACTACTCTGTATTGCTATGAAGATTATACACATTGTGATAGAGTATGAGAACAGAGTTAAGTTGTTTATGGAATTTCAACTTTGAACTCCCTGACTTTCAAATATTTATTTTTTTCTAACAACATTCTAAAAAGGGCTTTTAGTTTAATGAGTGCATATTGTATAATTTTTATACACAACACTATCTCAACGGGTTTTTGTGGATGAAAATCTCTACCCAAAGGATCAATTTACTGAAGAAAATCTGCCTTTACCTCAGACTACTATATTTGTTGTGACTGACTTTTCAGACAGGGCAACTGTAAAACATGCAAATTCAGACTGTTTACATTAGCAATTTCACAACTGTAATTCACCATTTGTGGAAGCTGTAGTGTAAACAGGACTCAGGTGTTTACACCACTGTGTGGTACCAGCTGTGAATTATGGCTATAAAATGTATGCCAGTGTAGATAAGGCTTCAAAGTCACGACAAGCAACACCATCCTGAGAAGCAGGCACTGAGCTGTATACAAAGGGGTTATACATGGAATTACAATTCTTAACTTGATCTGTCTGGAATAAGAAATCAGCCTGGTGTTATTTCTGCAAGCTATAGGAATCAGCATTTCCTCGGCCAAACACTCGTTGAATTGATATCTAGAAATCCACAAAACCCCACAAATTGACGACGGGACTCCAACACTGTGTGTGACAACAATGTAGCAGAAAAGCTTATGATGAGGTCTCTATATGTGAGAGATTACAGGATTCCAAGCAGCTGTCATCATCTTCTGCACTCCACAGTGGGTTTTTGGTGTGCGTGGTAGATTACGTAATGCAGGAACAACAATAAGCTTGCATGCCCTGCGTGTACCCCATCTGGAAAAACAAAGCTCTCAATACTGTAATACTTTGAGAAACAAATGGATTAGCTAAAGACAATACCTCTAGCACAGACATTTGTTGTGACAAGGACCTTCTCTTTTCCATCACGAAACCTTTGGATTACAGCTGCTCGTTGCTCAACTGTCAGCTCTCCACTCAGGACAGACACTTTGTGCCCATCCCGAGTCAGTTCCTGTGATAACCATTTGGCATTTCTACGAGTCTAAAAACAAATGCAGGAAGAAAGTACATGAGATAAAATCTCCTTGGGAGGAAACATATTCCCTCCTCTTTCAGTCACTTGCAACCATCATACTTATGTATTCCCTAAAATACTTTATTCCTTTCTTCATGGCATTTCAGAGGAGTGTCTGGCACTTCACAGGCAGAACCTGGGCTCACAGTCCAAGTCCCACTAGCACAATATCAATTTTTCTGGGAACTCACTCAGGCCCCACTCTTTGAGAAATACTGGATATAGAGAGATGTCCATGGATTTTGCTCTATGGCTCTTTCTGTTTCTAAAAAAATCAAAAGTGATTATGCTGAAACCAGCTGGAAAACAAAAAATTAGTTAAAGCTCTGGATCACATCTATAGACCAAATGGAGACAAATTAAATTAAGATGGCTTCAGGAAAGATTTAGCTGAATACAAGGGAATGGTAATGGCCTGCTGTTTAGCGAAGACAGAACTAGCATGAATTCCACTTAAACAGGAGATACTCAGCTGGTGCTAAGTGGTTACTACTGTGAAATTCTGAACTCTCGCCTTTAAATACAGTAGATTAGAGAACTAAAGTTCCAATAAAGAAATTGTGTCTTGGATCCTTGGGTGCATGCACACACATGCATGCACATGTGTGTCACTGCCTTACATTTAAACAACCTGAAGTGTTTGATTATCAAAATTGCTCTACACAGGAGTTGAGTTTTTTTTTTAATACTACAACATTAAGTAGTTGAATGTAGAAAACACAAAAAGATTGAAAGCCTCAGTTCTGTTTGTTTCCTTTAATTCTTTTATGCAGGTTTCCAGCTGGTTTTCTAGTCTCTTCCCCTTTCACCAAAACCAGTGAGGGAAAGATTTTCTCTGGGATCTGCTGTGAAAGTTGGGCGCAGCCAGTCTCACACAGGAGCCTGGAGGAAGAAACTGGTTAGGAGCTGATGATATGTTTCCTGACAACACAATATAGGTCAGGACTCCAAAAGGACAACAAATTGGGCCAACAACAGCAGGTGAAATAGACAAAGACTGGTTGGTGTAATGGAATCCTGCCGGGGGGCTCTGACTTATCTGTAACCTCTCAGTATACGTAATATAATAATGTGTGTGCTGGCAGAGAGCCAGAGTGGGAAAAGTCAATTGGCACCAAATGCAATAAGGGGCAGGAAATCTAGCCCTTTCAGAACAAAGGTTGGGACAGCGTAGTCTGACAGAGCGAGTGACTCAGCATATGAACACAAAGGGTTAAGTTCAGTTGAGTGCTGTAAACCAGAGAACTTTAAGAGTAAGTGCACATGGCTCATTGGATCCTAAAGCAAAGAACATGAATAGGGCCCTACCAGATTCACGGCCCATTTTGGGCAATTTCATGGTCATAGGATTTTAAAAGTCAAAAATGTCATGATTTCAGCTATTTAAATCTGAAATTTCACGGTGTTGTAATTGTAGGGGACCCTACCCAAAAAGGAGTTGGAGGGGGGGTTGCAAGGTTATTGCAAGGGGGGTTGCGGTATTGCTACCCTTACTTCTGCGCTGCTGCTGGCAGCGGCACTGCCTTCAGAGCTGGGCAGCTAGAGAACGGCAGCTGCTGGCCAGGAGCCTATTTCTGAAGGCAGAGCTGCCACCAGTAGTAAGGATGGTGGTAGTATGGAAGTATGACATGGTATGGTATTGCCACCCTTACTTCTGCGCTGCTGTTGGCAGAGCCCTGCTTTCAGAGCCGGGCACCAGGCAACAGCTGCCGCTCTCCAGCTGCTCAGCTCCAAAGGCAGCACAGAAGTAATGGTGGCAATACCGCGACCCCTTTAAATAACTTTGTGATACCCCCCGCAGCTCCCTTTTGGGTCAGGACCCCAATTTGAGAAACGCTGGTCTCCCCCGTGAAATCTGTATAGTTTAGGGTAAAAGCACACAAAAGGCCAGATTTCATACTCCATGATGCTTTTTTCATAGCCGTGAATTTGGTAGGGCCCTAAACATGAAGTATAGTGAGAAACCATATTTAGGATATGTATACTCAGAATAAATAGCAAAGTACCATGAAAAACAGCTCTATAGTGTGGCTTATTGTAAGTGTCTTTGTGGAATCCAGGGTAATATGCTTCACCTACTGCTGGGACAGATGGAAAACAATACTATTTTTGAAAGATTACTATAGTCAGGATTGAAACTGAATAAACATTCTATAAAGGTCTGTCTCGGGTCAGCCACCAAGCAAGTCTGAAGAGCCTGTGGTGGGTCTGGGCTCTGTTGCCTACCACCGCTTCCCTTTCTTCAAATATAAGCTCAGGAGCCCGGCTGCCTCTGTGGTGAGCCCATGCACGGCACCTCTCAATTGAATTGTTTCATGTTCTAGCATGCAATGGGATCTTGGGCACTGCAAATCCCAAATATTCAAGAATGAGATATGTGGTGCCAAAGAGTCCACTGTGTACCGAAGCATGCAGCAAACTGATGTACAAGTCACACAAGAACCCAGCAAGGTATGCAGCTGGGACGCCTGATAACCTTTTAAGTACAGAACACAGAAAAGCATCATGGTACCTCTACACCACAGCTGGGTGATGTAAATCCCTGCTTGGGTAGACAGATCTGGGCAAGTCTTGATTCAGCTAGTGTGCTAAAAATAGCAGTGTGGCCACAGCAGCACAGATGGCAGCACAGGATAGCTACCTGAGCACATACCCAATATCTCAGATGGGATTATACCTGGGCAGCTGCTGCAGCTTCAGTGCTATTTTTAGTGTGCTAGCTCAATCAAAGACAGAGCATTCTATCTACCTGCAGCTGGAGGAGTAATTCCCAGCTTGATGTAGTCATCTCTTAAAGGTAAGAGGAGTCATGGTGGGCAGAGTTGTAGGAGTCTGGAGGAAAGGTGTGTGCAGTGTAGAGGAACGCGTGTTGAGCAGTATTCCTCAAATTACACCCCACTGATAAAAGCCCTCTTGCACTGCCCATAAGAAAACTCCTTACTCTGTTGATATTAGCATTGAAAGAAGAGTAATTTTTTACTGTAATTTCTATGAAAACAGTAATCTGGCTCTTCTACTGCATGAGTAACAGCGACAGGAGAGCTTTACCTGACAGAAGATGATAGCCTGGCCAACAGTAATGCTCCCATAGATATTGCACAGGGCCTTGTATTTATCTTGTATATTCTCACACAAAAAGTAGTACTGCCTGATATTGGTCAAGGTCATCTCCTCTCGGCGGAGTTTAATTATGTTGGGGTCAGGGATGATCTGTTCAGCAAACCGCAACACGGCATCCTCAAAGGTTGCTGAGAAGAGGAGCATCTGACAGTCTTGTGGTAATGTTCTAGAAGAGAAAGTCTAGTAAATTGTGTGGTGTTTTTATCGGATAACAGCCTCAAGCCACAATACCTTCACATCCCTGTGCCAACAACTCCTTTCCTTATGAGTACGAATTTTTTCCATCCGTTCCAGGGATCATCTAAGTTGACAAGCGGTTTATCACAGTGTGATATTTCCATGCAATCAAGTTACATGGAAACAGTAGAGATCCATCAACAGAACAGATCAAAACAGCCCTGCTGTAATGTTAAACAAGCTCTAAGGGTATGTCTACACTACATCTGGCCGCAAGCCTCCCAGCCTGGGTCCACTGACTTGTGTTAGCAAGGCTCATGTTAGCACACTAAAAATAACGGTGTGGATGTTGCTTTGAAACTGTGGGATGGGTTGTAGCTCACGCTTTCAAGCGTGAGGGAGATGTGGGGGGACTGATAATGCACATATAGCTATGTTAATTTTAGATCGAGTTTACAAGATCAGCAGATAAAACAGTAGAGCTCATGAAATGGGAAATTTCCAGCACTCTTTCCTTTAACATTCATCATCTCAACTGTAAGAGAATTTGGAGGGTTCTAGGCTGATTTTAAACACAACTTTAAACAAGGGTGCTTGAGAAGCCTATTTTTTTTTCCAATTTCCTTTTGACCAAGTGCTCTGAAAGCACCAAATCTGAAGCCACTTCCATAGGAAACACGTACAAATAAGGACGGTAGACTCAACCACTTTTTAAGTCATGCTTTAAGGAGGTTTCTCTCTAGCTTCCCCTTCAAGTACACCTGACTAGGACAGTATTATGTAGAGTTTTTTCAACAGTGGTTTAGCGAAAACTATTACTCAGAGATACAAATTGATTTGCAAGTTAAAACCAAGAATTTTGAAAACTAAACCAGTTTACTTTGAAAACTAAACCACTATTTACTCTGCCTTCAGCATTCAGATGGCTAACTAAAGGATTACCTCTGAATGCGGACACTCTGGTCTAAGAAGCCCTGTGTGTCAATCATAACATCCGCTTCATCCAGCACAAACACAGAGATCTTCTTCGCATCCAGCAGCCTCAATTTGAAACACCAGTCTAGGACAGTCCCAGGGGTTCCAATTATTATCTGTTCTTCAATCTTGGTACCTCTTGGAACTGAGAGATGGAGAAGTTACATTAGACTTTATCTCGGGGGCGGAGGGGGGGTCTGCAGGGTGATCTCCCATCTATATGCAGTCAGTGGTCTGTGCTGCCCACTGCTATGCTGGAACCTCCCCATTTATTGACAAATTACATTTGCAGAATTTTAAAATATTGTATGCAGAATTTTTATATTTTTGGCATACAGTATTTCCCTCAGGAGTAAAAATGGGGTCCTCTGTCTTGACTGGGGCCTCTAGAATATAGATTTTACATAATACCAACACTAACATTGATTATTCCCACATCTACTGAGAAAAGTGAATCAAACATACTTCTATTCCCTCGGACAGCATACGTAACTCTGGTGTTGACACAACGTTTTCCCATCTTTTCAACCACTTGTCCAGTCTGCACAGCCAGCTCATAGGTCGGAGCTAAACAGAGACACTTTCAGACAGAGAAGTGAGAAAGACATTATACAGCAGCAGATATGGAAGCAACCTATAAACTGCATTGTTTAAAATCAGATGAAGCAAATGAAATGGAAGATGTTGTGCAACTGTTGCAGCACTTAGTAAAAATCAGTGCAATAAAATAAATATATTAAACTACCATCCTATCTTATGGGAGTCTCACAGCTTGCACAAGCATCAACCATTTTGGACTCTACTCCCCTGAAGCTTCATTGATGGTAGCAGCAGCAAGAAGTTTTTTGGGGAAAGGAGACTAGAAACTAAAGAAAGAAATAATGAACATAACAAAAACCTCTAGAAATCGCATCAGGAAGAAACAAACCAATGCAGCTCTCCTTGTGCAGAAAAAGATTACCAACCGCACTGAAGCTAAACGTCAGGGCCTCCCCTCCCCACCACACACATACTAATATCTGGTGCACTAACAGATCCATTTGAGGTAGATAGAAGAACTGGAAGAAGAACGCATAGATGGGGTTTTCTAATATCAAGGACAATAAATAGATGTTAAAAGGTTCAAGAGACTGAACAAAAGAGGAGTCTCGTCTATATGACATAGGATTGTTCCAGCCTTAAGGAAAAGGAAAACTTTATGGGACAAGGTCAAGAAAGTAGTTACATGAGAAAATATCTTGCAAAGCTGTGCTCGCTCCCAGGCTAAGATATACTGTGTTTTGTAACAAGATGGCAGCATCTCAACTACTTGCCATGATTCAAAAGCAAAAGAAGTGTGGAGGATGGGGAAGGAATGCTGAACATACTTAAAACAACTAATGTATGTCACAGTTCAGGGCAACTGCTCCAGTATACCCGCTCCGTTGTCCAGCAAGGGCACCCACTCCAAGTTTCTTGGCTGTCACCTCTCTTGGGAGGAGACCTGTGTCTCTGTCCCTCCTGACTGGGGTTTTTCCAGGCTACACTGTTTCCTGGCTACACAGAGTTCCCCAGCAAGTCAGACTGCCTAAGCAGGCCTACTTGGCTTTCTCCTCAGAGGCTATACACAGCATAACTGCCCACAAGTACACGTTACTACATAGCCCTTTCTAGACATGCACCTTTATTTTTAAAGGAGAAAGCATTACGGAGAAAATATTAAAAACAATAAAAACCTACATGCATGCTGACAGCTTACCAGAGCTCACCCCCAACTCCAGCAAGGGCTCTGGCAGGTGTTCAGTCCTACAGACCTATCCAAGGGTTTTTTCCTGTGGTCACAAGTTCATAACAGCTTCTGCTCTGAACAAGGACACCTATGAATCTGAGAATCCCTCCTTTATACAGCCTATGTCTTTGATCTGCAGAGACCATGAACACATTATCGGCCAGACAATGGTTCTCTTCTCTGGGTGTAGCTTCAAAAGGGTGAGCCCAGACGTGGGAATTTGCATTCCCCTCCCTCACAGGTATTTCCTAGGAAAACCATCTAACTTTGTTCATCCCGAAAGTGCAGGTTTATTTGGCACATTGTTTAAAATAGACCTTTGAAACTCGAACACTGCCAGAGGTTTACATTGGCCACATCTCACCCTAGAGAAGTTGCATGCAATCCCCCAATAACACAACAACTTCTCCTTTACAATCAATGGACTCCAAAGCTATTTAAACGTAATTTTAAAATATCTTCCAAAGATATTGCAGGAAATTGCCATATCTGTCACATGATTTAAGAAAAAGGTAGTTAACAACATTACATACATGCTGACCAGCTAGCTAGCTTCTTCATTCAAGTAAATCCATGACACATTCATTACATTATTAAAAAAAACATATGGGAACTGAAACTCAGGTTAAAATGCATGTGAAACCTCTGATTTAGTTGCAACGGGAGAAGACATTAGAATTACATATATATATTTATTCCCTATCATTCAGAATGTTCCTGGAAGTGTAGGGTAACCTTATTCTATATTTGGGATTTAATTTAACTGCTGAAGTTAGCCAGCATGGATAAGAACAGTGACTTCAATAAGTGGTAGCTCTTTATGATCTGTAATATTACTCTTCCAAGTTGGGTTAGTTCATATTGCAAAAGACACTTACCTTTTCCATAACTGGTGTTTTTTGAGATGTGTTGCTCATGTCCATTCCATATTCGGTGTGTGTGCTCGTCATATGCACCAGTGCCGGAAGTTTCTCCCTCTGGGGTATCCATAGGGGACTGGCTCTGGTGACCCCTGGAGTGACATGCACATGACGCAGTATAAGGAGCACAGCCGCTCCCCCCTCCCAGTTCCTTCTTGCCAGAAACTCCGACAGTGGGGAAGGAGAGCAGGTCATGGAATGGGCATGAGCAACATCTCAAATAACACCAGTTATAGAAAAAGTAACTGTCTTTTCTTCTTTGAGTGCTTACTCATGTCCATTCCATATTAGGTGACTCCCAAGAAGTGCCAATGGAAGCAGGTAGGAATTCATGGACATGTGGATTGCATCACAGCTCTGCGAACCCAATGTTGTCTCTGACCTGCTGAGTGACGGCGTAACGTGCCATGTACATGTGAACTGGGGACCACGTCGTAGGTCTGCAAATGTCTTGGATGGGAACATGTGTCAGGAAGGCTGCCGAAGATGCCTGAGCTTTGTTCGAGTGGGCCCTCAGAATCGGCGGCGGCGGAACCCATGCCAGCTCGTAACAGGTCTGGATGCAAGAGTGATCCAGTTGGAAATCCTCTGTAAAGATACCGGAAGATCCTTCATCCTGTCTGGTGTCATGATGAAGAGCTGGGTTGTCCTATGGAAGGGCTTGGTATGCTCCAGGTAAAATGCCAGGGCATGTCTGATGTCCAGGGTGTGCAGCCTCCTTTCCTCCCCAGTGGTGTGCGGCTTGGGGCACAATACCAGGAGGATGATGTCCTGGTTAACATGGAAGGAAGACACCACCTTCGGATGGGGTTGCAGTTGAACTTTATCCTTGCAGAACGCCGTATATGGTGGCTCTGATGTCAGGGCTTTAAGCTCTGACACTCGACTCGCAGATGTTATCACCACAAGTGTAAACACAGTCAGGATGAGCTCTGCCCTGACATCTGGTGGTGAATTATGGGGAGCGTGGAAAGGAATTTCAGGTATTTGCATTGGCACACCCACCCCACCTAGCATAGCCCATGGCAGCCTGGGATGGTTATTTTGACAGCTCTGGGATCCCCAATTTCTTTGATTATTGGGGCAGAAGGAATAAAGTGTTGTCATCCTGATTATGTGAATGAGGAACTATGAAACTGCTTTATGACAGAGATGTCTCACTATCCATGGGACATGGGTGCCAAAACCCAGTGAATTGAGAGAGGTTGGGGACTGGTGTGTGTACCTGATGGTATGGGCCCCTTTGGAGGGCCTGGAACACCAACTGCACATCCTCCTCTCTCCACTGTTGAAGAGCAGAGCTAATTTTGAACCCTTTAGGAGTCCATCTAGAGGCTGCTGAGCTGAATTCATGTTGGGCCAATGGAGCACCAGCACTGGGGCTCCCCTACTACAAGCTGAAATCACTAAGAGCTGAAATAACTAAAAGAGCTAAGCTTACTGAGTTGAGATCACTGAGTGCTGTGTTAACTAGTGGGGGAGCCTGAAGATCTATCGCTAAGTGGCTGGCAGCGCGGAGCAGTTTGCAGCATGTTGGACCAGCCCATGGAACTGTGAGTGGAGTGGAGTGGTTTGCGGGGATGGCTGGAGCAGTTCACGGGTCGGCTGGAGGAGCGGCATAGCTGGTGGAGTGGAGCCAGTTGTGGTGAAGGCTGCAGCAGAACTCCATGGAGAGGAGGAGCAGTTGGTCCCGGCCCACGTAAGGTGCCTCTTAACACCCTGTGTGTGCCCCTCTCCCCATTTCCACCCAGGCTGGTGGGGTAAAACTCTGCAGATAAAATTTTGAACTCTGGGGAGGCACTGGCCAGAGACAGAGACTTTTGGGTTGTTGGACTTTGGGGTGATTGGACTTAAGACCATAAGGGGGAATGGACATTGCCAAATGTACTTGGATGTGGGTTGTTTTGATTTCTTTTTTTGCTTATGGTTTGTATTATAATCCAGTTTGTGGTGTTTCTCCAATGTGATGCCGCATTGCTTCCCTCCTTTATTAAAAGGATTTTGCTACACTCGGACTCCGTGCTTGCGAGTGGGGAAGTATTGCCTCCTAGAGGCACGCAGGGGGGTGGTATGTAATTGTCCCAGGTCACTGGGTGGGGGCTCGAGCCGGTTTTGCATTGTGTTATTGAAATGGAACCCCTGGATACTGAACCCGGCCCTTGTTGCTGACACCTCAGAGGGGCAGAAGGGTTACACAAGCAATGCGACCTTCCATGAGAGGTGGGAGAGGGAGCAGGAGCCCATAGGCTCAAACGGCAGGCCTGTGAGCCTAGAAAGAACCAAGTTAAAGTATAGTCTCTCGAGGCCTCTCAGGAATCAAATCAACATGTGTGAGAACACCATCTAACCTTGGACTGGCGAGTGAAAAGCAGAGATAGCTGCAAGGTGCACTTTGATGGAACAGAGGGACAGCCCCTTGTTCTTAAGATGGAGCATGTAATCTAAGATAGATTGTAAAGAGAAGTGCATTGGAGAGACGCTATGCTCAGACGCCCATTGGGAGAACCTCATCCAGGTTGCTCTAGCTAGTGAAAAACTTCCTGCTTTCCAGAAGGAGGTGTTGGACCTCATTAGTGCGGGCCCACTCCGCCAAGTTCAACCACACAGCATCCACGCTGTGAGGTGGACAGAGGTGAGGTCGGGGGTAGGAGACACCTGTGATCCTGTGAGTGCAGATCCGGTCGGTTGAGAAGTGGGCAGGGAGCGGCCACCGCCAGGTCCATCAGTGTGCCGAACCAATGTTGGCAGTCACACTGGGGCGATCATGACAACTTGGGCCTTGTCTCTCTTGACTTTTGACAGGACTCTGCTCAGGAGCAGGATAGGCAGGAATGCATACATCAGTTCCCACGACCATGATAGGAGGAAGGCATCAGAGAGGGAGTCTTTGCCCAGACCCTGTAGGGAACAGAAGCAATGACATTTCCTGTTCTGTCTGGTAGGAACAGGTCCACTTGGGGAATTCCCCATCTTTGGAAGAGTGTCCGGGCTACTTCCGGATGGAGTGACAACTCGTGATGAGAGAAAAGGGACCTTCTGAGGCAATCTGCCAGCATGTTCCTGACACTGGGGAGGTGACAGGTCTCCAGGTGGATCACGTGGTCGATGCAGAAATCCCACAATCGGAAAGCCTCTTGACAGAGTGCCAATAAGCGTGCTCCCTCTTCCTGTTGATGTAGAATATCAAGGCAGTATTGCCTGTCAAACACTCTCACCACCTTGCCTGCCAGGTGCGTTAGAAAGACTCTGCAGAGCAAACATACTGCTCTGAACTCTGACGTTCACGTGTAGCACCATCTCCTCCGGGGACCACGTGCCCTAGGTCTGGAAGCTGGCGAGATGCGCTCCCCAGCCGAAGTCGGAGGTGTCTGATACCAACTCAATCGAATGACATGGGCTGTTGAATGGAACTCTTTCCAGGACCACCCTGGGGTCGGTCCACCATTGCAGCGAGGTAAGTATCATCAGTGAGATGGTAAGGGCCACATCCTGAGCTTGGCATGGTGGATGACACAGGTGCATTCAGATATATGGTCCAGCAGGGGCAGGAAAACCCTGGCTTTGGTCAGGGGGAATGTGGAGACTCCCGTGATGAGGTCCACCAATGCTTAGAACCTCTCCTGCGGCAGAAAAGCTCTGGGGCAGATTAAGCAGAGTACCGCCCTGATTAATTCTATCCTCTGCACCAGAACGAATGTCGACTTTTTGTTGTTTACCAGCAGCCCCAGGGATTGGCACATGGCCTGCTGTACCGCAACATCCCTTTGGACTTGAGACCTGGAGTGGCCTTTGACAAGCCAGTCGTTGAGATATGGATAGATACCTTATGTCCGGACTCAATACACTTCCCCTTATGAGGCACTAACAACCCCTCTTGAGGCGGTAAAAACCCCTCAGCACCAGTGCATACCTAATGCATTTCCCTTATGCATTAACCTTATCGGAGGCTGCCAAACTAACAGTTCCCCAACACCGCATACAACTACCTTATTGGAGATGGCAAAACTAAGTCCCCAGCACCACAGAAGCTAACCTTACTGGGGGTGGCAAAACAGTTCCCCGTATCGCTCTGCATCTGATCTTGCTGCACAGTCAATAAGTTCAGATGGCATAAACCCAACAGGGACAGACGGCTCCATGGACAGTCCTCTGCCGACACCCCAATAGAGATTTCAAAAGGTCTCTTATCTCTATTGTGGCGCCATGGGGTTCGAAGGGGAACGATCTGTAGCAGCCGTCTGTGTCTCCGTGGGTGTTGCCATCCCAGACGAGCCCCCAGATTGTCAGAGAAAAATGAGATCTTGGGCACTGCAAATCCCAAATACTCAATGGCAAAGGGAAGGGTCGATGCCCAGGTAACTGCCTTGCATATGTCAGACAGCAGAACATTATGGAGAAAGGCCGTGGAGGTGGAGACAGCTCTAGTAGCGTATGTCCTAACTGATGTAGGAGAGTGTATTTGCCTCAGTTGGTAATAAAGGCATATGCAGTCAGCAATCCATTTGGAAACTCTCTGTGTAGATAGTGCTTCCCTGTGAGCGCTGAGTAGTGAAGACAAAAAAAATCGGGGCGGGGGGGTGTTTCTAAACGGTTTTGTTCTATCCAAGTAAAAGGACAACGCTCTGTGAATATCAAGAATGTGCACTGCTGTTTCAAAGGCACTAGCGTGAGGTTTGGGGGAAAATGTTGGTAGGTGTATAGGTTCACTGAAGTGAAAGGAAGAGTGTATCTTAGGTAGGAACTTTGGATGCATGTAGAGTGCGACCTTATCACGGAAGAATGTGGTATATGGAGGGTCCGCCATAAGTGCTTCCATTTCTCCTACTCATCTGGCAGACATGATGGCTATGAGGAAGACGGTCTTCATGGATAGGTGGAGAAGGAAGCAGGTAGCCATTAATTCAAAGGGTTTATCCATCAGGGCTTTCAGGACTAGGTGTAGGTCCCAGGGTGTAGCAGGCGGCTTCACGTCTGGGTATAACATCTGGGTACCCTTCAGGAACCTTTTGGTGATTAGATGGGCAAAGACCGTAGCACTGTCAATCTTATGGTGAAAAGCGGTGATTGCCAAGAGGTGGACCTTGAACAAGCTCATGGAGAGGCCAGACATTTTAAGATGTGGCAGGTAATCTAGTATCATTGGCAGTGAGGCAGAAACTGGAGAGGTCTGTTTGTCAGCGCACCAAGATGTGAACCATTTCATTTATTCAGGTAGGTAGTGCACGAGTTGTATGTTCTGCTGTGTAGCAAGACAGTGCACACTTGGTCTGAAAAGGTTAACTTCTCTTTAGAGATCCACTGATTAGCCAGGTGGAGACATTGTACATCGGGGTGAAATAGTTGTCTCCGGCATTGTGATATAGGAGGTTGCTGAGCAGGGGAAGGGGGATGAGTGGCTTGACCGCCATGCACATGAGAAAGGGTACCACGGTTGTCTGGGCCACGCTGGGAATATGAGAATGATGTTGGCTCGGTCTGTTCTTATTGTGACGGGTTCGATCACAGAACCCCCCTTAGGAGCTGCCACCTGATGTGTTAAGACTACCTTTGCCCCTGCCTTTTTGCCCTGTCAGCGTAGGACTTTAGGGCCCTGCCTGGTTTGAGCCAGACCCGCTAGCCTGCTGTGAACCCAGACCCAGGGTCTGAATCACATCCCCTAACAGCTGTAGGCTTAACTGAAAGCAGCTTACAGAAGTGTTTTTGTCTTTAACACTTAGATGCCCAACTCCCAATGGGGTCTAAAGCCAAATGAATCCGTTTTACCCTACATAAAGCTTATACAGGGTAAACTCATAAATTGTTTGCCCTCTATAACACTAATAGAGAGACATGCACAGCTGTTTGCCCACCCAGGTATTAACGCACAGTCTGGAGTTAATTAATAAGTAAAAAGTAATTTTATTAAATACAGAAAGTAGGATTTAAGTGGTTTTAAGTAGTAACAGACCGAACAAAGTAAGTTACTAAGCAAAATAAAATACGCAAATCTATGTCTAATCAAACTGAATACAGATAATCTCATCCTTGGAGATGCTTTAGTAAGTTTTTTCCCTAGACTGGACACCTTTCAGGCCTGGGCACAATTCTTTCCCCTGGTACAGCTCTTGTTCCAGCTCAGGTGGTAGATAGGGGATTCTTCATGAAGGCTCCCCCTTTGTTCTGTTCCACCCATTTATATATCTTTTGCATAAGGTGGGAATCCTTTGTCCCTCTCTGGGTTCCCACCCCCTCCTTCTCAATGGAAAGACACCAGGTTAAAGGATCCATCAGGTGACAATATCACATGTCACTGTAGTACATTCAAAGCCTTACTCCCTCCCAGCCTGACCACAGGAAGGCCTAGCAAACAGAGCCATCGCCACGTCAATTGTTCTGGTGAATAGGAGCCAGTCAAGAATCCAAACCCCATTAATAGGCCCCACTTGGCAATGAATTCAATAAGCTCTCAGGTTATATCATATTCTAGTTTAGATACAACAAGTGATAAACATTTATACGATAACAACACACTGCATGTAAATTAACTTGTAATAAACCTTACAAAGATTGTTGCACAGAGCATATCTCCGTTACATATATTCATCAGCTTAATATTTAGAAAATCAATAAGTAGCAATGTCACCTCATATCTTCTGATATAACTCTGTTCAATAGAGCTTTAGGGGAAATGCATACATGAGCATCAAAGGTCCCCGTAGAGTGTTGTCCCCGGGCTGCTGTGAGCGAAAATTGTGGAAAATAGATCCAGTTGGGATTTCCCCAGGCCTTGCTGTGGAGCACGCATGTGAAATAGATCCAGTTGGGGAGAACCCCAGGTCTGGAAAAGCTGGAAGAGAGTGTTTGTTGCTGGTGGCCTCTAACAATTTTTCTAAATACTTAATCTACACTTAGGAAAAACAAATCAAATATGCACAATTACGTATGTCCAAAATCAGTGTAATTTACCCATTAAGGTTTTTGTTTTGTTCTGTTTTTGCAGACGCGAATAAAACAGAGGACAGCTTCCTATCTTTACGGACGTAAACAGAATAAGCAACACAAATAAGGGCTCTGAACGTTGATGTCTTTTTGTCATTGTGTTTCTTTTGCCGTCTTTGTTTTTTTTAAGGTTTGCTAGCTATAAGTAAGTCTGCTCTGAAAAGTGATATTTGTATGTTTGTTAATATCACCTTTCACAGCAGACTTATTCAGCCCCAGCAAGCCCAGGGACAAATTAAGCCCTGGATGGGGAGGTGGCTACAGAGGCAGTGGGGGCCAGGAGCAATGGGGCATTGGAGGAGGCAGCAGGGGCCAGAGGTAATGGGGAGGGAGGTGAGCTCGGGGCCAGAGCTCGCCACTGTGCAGCCAGGGAACGGCGCCCAAAGCCCCACATCCAGGGGATACAGAAATCCCATGGCTGGAGCCTGCCGTCTGCCACCCCAGGGCTGAACCCCAGCTATACCATGCCCGGGAATGTGGAGAACTCACTGACTGCCTGCTCCTCCAGCTTGTATTTCTCCAGAGAGGGGCAGGGCCCAACCACTGCTGGTGCTCCTGGGGAGGGACTGCTGCTTTGCCCATCCCTCTCTCCCAAATCACTGTCCAGGAGGCTGTGGCTGCAAGAAAAGCCCCTGGTGGCCACATTTGAGAAACGCTGGCCTAAACACCTTAAACAACCAAACATGTGGGTTGCTGATGGGCATAGGCTGCTTACAACGATCACCTGCCTTAAAGCCTGGGGGCCTGGGCATGCCCCGTCCCTACGCTGAGTCCCGTCCAGGACCAACTAACCAGAACTAAACACTAAGAGAACTATATACAACTATTTTACAGGAAAATGTTCATGAAAAACACTGAACAAAAGCAAAATGCCAGCCGAAGCAACAGAAGTTCCAGAACCGTCACTGGCAGCAAGAAGGAATTGAGGATGGGGGGAGCCAGCGGTGCCCCTTATACCGCAGTACTTGCATGCCTCTCCAGGGGGCGCCAGAGACAGTCCCCTATGGATACCACTGAGGGGAAGTATCAGAGGGGTAGCCGTGTTAGTCTGGATCTGTAAAAGCAGCAAAGAGTCCTGCGGCACCTTAAAGACTAACAGACGTTTTGGAGCATGAGCTTTCGTGAGTGAATACCCACTTCGTCAGATGGGGGAAAACGTCCAGCACTGGTGCATGTGGCGAGCACACACACCTAATATGGAATGGACATGAGCAAGCACTCAAAGAAGAACACAACAGTGAAACTTGAGCCAATAAGTATATCCATGTGAACAAGAATTTTAATTATAAAATAGACAAGAGCTATCATGAACTCACAGTAACTGCTCTTCAAACATCTCTGTTTTCTCAAAACTTAAATGCAAAGTATTTCAAACCTGGTCTAAAGCCACAATTAGTAAATATGCAAGGCTATTTTTGTAAGTTATACTTTTAGATGGAGATTTCAAAACTAATCTGAAACCATTCAACAATTTTCTGCTCTATAATGCAAACAACTTAAGATGTAAACACATTTCTGTTACAAAGCGCATCCAGACCAACAGCCTATATATCAAGTTCCAAACTGACTGTACCACCAAGATATTTTACATAAAGGACAGAGGTTAGACTGGAAGGACTGGTATATCTCCAATATAGCAGCATCACAAAACCCAAACAGAAAATAAAAACACTCAACATGAAACCTAATTCATTTTTTAAAAAATAGCGTTAAAAGTAATTTCAAATACCTATGTCTCCCTATCCAATCATATCTTCCTATTTCAAAAAAAATAAAAGTTTGTCCCCTGAAATTGCATGACAGGCCCAAACAAACAGGGGAAACCGACTACATGGATGAAGCAGTGAAAAATAATATATACGAAGTGCTGTCACATAAAGAAAATGGAAAAGAAAAGTCATTTAACTTTCCCACTACAGTGACCATAGATGGTACAAGGAACAGTAGCAACACATTCAAACTGTGACTTTAAGCGGTTTCCCTGTAAGAAAGACAATATATTGCTATTCCTCCCGGAACACCTTAACTTTCTCCCAGTATTACCTGGGGGAATTTTTCAGCACCATTAACTCTGCTCAGCATGGCCAAGACAAAAGCTGCAGTTTTTCCTGTCCCTGACTGGCTCTGTGCTATAAGATTTTGGGGTCTGCAAAACAACAAGAATTTACTCAGTTATGCATAGGTTTTATAACTGTGAAAACATCTGTAGTGTTGTTAGGTGTACACGGTGTTCTCCAAACAGAGAGGGTGTGTGCACATGGGGGGCATTATATACAAAAAGGAATTGCCTCGAGAGGTAGATTATAAAAACAGAAAGACGATGACAGGAAATGTGTCCCAGGTACACGCAGCACAACACAAGGCACAAAACAGAATGTGGGAGACAGAGGAGTAAGGGAAGAGAATTGGGATAAGTACAGAAGGACGTCAGAACAGAGATGCAGGTGGATGGGAGACAACTCAGCACCTGAAAGAAAGGATGAGTATCTCAAATTGGATATTATGAGAGACAGGAAGCTGGTGGAAGACTGATGACTACTCCTGGTGGAATTCTGTGCCACTGCGTGTGCGCTGAATTCATGTCCCCTGCAGATTTCTTTGCTTCCCCACAGAAAAATGACTGACAGGGAAGTCACAAGAGTCCCCTGCAGCGCGAGCGCATTGTTTCAGGCACCTGGAGCAGCCAGCAGAGAGGTAAATCACTGAGAGGGAGGGGCTGGGGATGCCATGGCAGACACAGGGTGATCTACCTCTGTGCAGTCAGTAGCTGTGCTCCCCACTGCATGCTGGAGCCTCCACGTTTATTTACTGACAAATGTATTGACATAATTTTGTATAATTTTAAAATATTGTGTGCAGAATTTTAATTTTTTTGGCTCAGAATACCCTCAGGAATAGATGACACAGTCAAAAAGGATGAGAGGAAGATTACATTGGCAGCAGCATTTTGGTCAGGCTAGAGGATGGGAAAAGGTGATAGGCAAGAAGATCAAATAAGAGAGGGCTATAGTGGTAAAGTGAGAAATGGGCAGATTTTGGAGATATCAAGAAGATAATGACAAGTATTTAGACTCCTGATGTGGAGAGAAGGAAAGAGTTAATGCTTAACTCAGATCATGGGCCTGGGAGGGTCAGCTGACTCAGGATTCTCGCTCTGGGGCTGAAAAACTGCTGTGTAAACATTCCAGCTCAGGTTGGAGCCCGAGCTCTGGGACCCCTGCATGGGGGGGTGATATTTATCTCCGTAGCCTGAGCCCCACAAGCCCAAATCAGATGACCTGGGCCAGCCATGGCCATGCTGCAGGGCTTTCATTCCCATGTAGACATACCTGGGACAGCCAGCAACTGGAGACTATGCAGGCAGGCAGGGGGTCCTGAACAACTCTGTGAGACTCTGGCCAGCTCTACACGGCAAGGCCCCAGAACACAGCAGCACCTCCATCCCCTGACTCACCTCAGCAGACCACCCAGCCTCTCTGGCTGGGAGGTGGGGAGGGACATGCAACCAAAAATTGTTAACTAAAAGGAGGGCATCTAGAGGCTGTGTGCTGGCAGGGGTGTAGCTCCAGGTACAGGCAACTACGTGCCAGGAGGACTGTAGCTCAGGCTGTAAGGAGGGGCTGTGTCTGAGGGGATATTGCTGCTGCGAGGCCAGGCTGTGCAGGCAGCCTGCATGGGGAAACTGACCTGGACACGAAGAGCACCTGGTGTCACTGCTCCCCCATCCCCACCCAAACATTACTCCACGCTCCCCTAGGGAGGCTTGGGCCTGCCCCGCGCAGCAGGGCTTGCTTGGGGAGGGAGCAGGGCCAAATGGAAGGCAGATATCTGTCCCCCCTCCTTCCATGTGTTGCCCAAGCCTTGCAATTTGTGGGAGGGCAGTGCCTCTCCTACTCCTCCCCAAACTACTCCATGGGAAAAACTGAATGGAATCTAGTGTGACACCAAGACATAAGGAGTCAGGGAAGGAGATTAAGCATTGCAGGTATGATCAGCCAGGGAGAAGAACCAGAAGCACGGGAAGAGTCTGGGGGAGACATGGGGGGCTCACCCCCCCAAACTGCAATGCCATAAACAGAGCAGGGCAGCCCCAGGGGCAGCTCCACACCCACCCCTCTGATACCCCACTCCAGGACAGAGGCAGGAAGCTGGAGCCAGGCAGTGCAGGGTGGCTGCTGCTCTGGCTGGTGCCACGGAGGCTCCCCCCTCCTCCTCCTCCTGCTGGTGCTCCTCAGCTATCAGCCCCCTTTGACTGCTCATACAGCTGGTAAGAGCTGCCTGGGCAGGGGAACCCAGCTGCAGGACTGGAAGAGCCCTCTGGGAACAGCGACCACAGGGGGGGCCCTTCCAGCACACAGCCCTGAGCTATTCTCTGCCTGCACCCTGAGCTACCCCTGGTTATCCGATCCCTGCATCTTGAGCTGTTTTCAAACTTTTTGAGTTGCCCCCCCCCACACACACTTTGAGTTATTTTTTTATTGCACCCTACCCCTCCCACAAACCCAGACAGGCTGGGTGGACTGCTGAGGTCAGTTGGGGGTAGAGGTGGCGCTCCCTCTTCAGGCCCCTCCATGTGGAGTTGGCCCTGCTCTGCCATGCCTTGCCCGCAAATACAGAAGTCAAACTATGCCTATGACCAGAACGGTAGAGATATGAAAATAATGAACAGATGCAAATAGCACGTTTTACACCTTGTTTTTCAAGTACTCACGGGTCAGCTAGCATCATAGGAAGCGCTGTCTCCTGTATCTTGGATGGTCTGTTGAAACCCATTTCATAAATCCCCTGTAATAACTCTTTCTTCCTGTCAAACCAGGAAAAAAATCAAACTATTTACAAGCAAGTGATGAGATGCCCTAGGACAGTGCTTTTCAAAATGTTTTAGGACGCATACTCCTTTCCAAAGAATGTAATCTACCATGTACCCCCATCTGAGATATGGTCATAACATATCTATGATTAGATTTCCAAATCCTACTAAATAAAATGTGTTACAGGATTTTTCTCATGTCTTTTTCTCCAGTCTGGGAACTTGAGTAGGATATTCAGGCATGTGAAATTACTGATACCAGAGTATTTGTAACAAAAACAAGGTTTATGAAAAGCCAAGAGAAAAAGGAGTTAAAATAAAAGCAATGGTTAGCTTAACCAATCTAGCTGAACTGGATAGGACATTCTCGGTTGAGTCAGAGGAAAAAAGATCTTAATGTCTAAAAAGCAAGACCTGTTCTGTCTGACAGCCTCTTGTCAGAGTCAGACCCTGCTGTCAAGTTCAGAGAGATAGATAGGGTACCCCAACCACAACCCAGGGTTGCCACCCTACCTTCCAAACCAGTTTTATCCAATTACTCACACACTCAGTAGGGTCTGGGGGACTCTGCATTCTTTAAGAGATGGGCCACTGAGGACACAAAACTGCTTTACCAATGTTTAATATCTGTCTCTCAGATGCGAAACATCTTAGCTCAGATACCGCCCCACATGCTGTATTCAACCAATCCCCATTTCTGCTGAGGAAAGCAATTAGGTGTGACCTTTTACCATTTATTTTATGTACCTTACCATGAAACAAATTATTGCCCAATCCATCTTCTATTGGGGAATATAAAATATTGACCAAACCCAATGCTCTGCCACAGGTACCACATATACTCTTGGGAGAGGTATCACCATAAGATCTTTTGCAGCGTATTATCAGCATGTTTTGGTTTTAAAACTTATGAAGACGTGTTCTAACTGTTTCTTGCAGTGGCTCTAGTCCAGCAGATAGAAGGAAGACTCATCTGTTGACATAACACCATCATTTCCTATACACCTTCAGGTTTCCCTTGGAAATCTTGCATCTAATCCTAATCAGGGCCTGGGTATACCACAAAAATAACCATGATTAAACGTGGTTAGGAAATAAAAGTGAAAATCCATGTTGTAATATGGTCGGATCATAGTTGTGTGGAAAGACTGACATGCTTAAACCATGTTTACGAACTCTTTTAGCCTATATATTTACCAACATTAAAAAATAGTTTTAATTACAGCTATAGACTGTTTTTCCTTTTCATACTGGCAAGAAAAAAAAAAACTCTTTAAGGTGTTTATAGCTATGGCATCTAAAAATCAGTGATAAAATGAGTGGATTACAATTGTTCTTCAATGTGTTTTTTGGATATGGTTCCAGGACGTTAGTCTCACAAGAAAAACTCATACAGATACAGGACATGTTAGTCTCACGAGCTCACGCTACAGAGGAATGGATGGATCCTTCAATGTATGTCTGCATGTCTTCCCCATTTTAGCTGTATTTGATTTTTACTGTATTGTACTATCACTCCCAAATTCAAAGGAGACTGCGTGACAGAACACGACTAAAACCCCCACGTAGTTACTACTGGCCCATTGATCTGAGACTGCCCTTTTTCAGTGTGTAGTTCTGTCCCAGCTACTCACAGATGTAGTTCTTCAAAAGTTTTTACTGAGAAGAGAGGGGAGCTGGGATCTCGCTGCAGGACTTCAACCTGATGATTGGATTCTACCAGAGACTTCCGGATTAGCTTGTTTAAAAGAGAATTTTCTGCTAAATCCACTATGTGAGCATGGAAGGAAAAAAAAGAAAGAAAGAAAGGGAACAGTTCACCACACCTGGCAGGTTGTATAAAAGTCACAGCTTAATTCTCGTAAGTGCTAGAAATGGAGTGTTTTTAAAACAAAAAAGTAAATACAAGCCCACATCTTGCTTTAAGAATGTCATTTTCACTTTCCCTACTGATCTCAACATCAATTTCACTTTTATTTAGCACCTTTCATCTAAATGAAACCTAAAACACTTGATTATACAAACTACACTTCGCTTCACCAGGAATCACTTCACTTCATGCAGCACTGAACAGCAGTCACTTCTGAGGTGAAACAGCAACTGCTAGAAAGTGTACAGTGGCAATATAAAAAAGTTTAAGACAGGAAGTTAATAAGACTCTCGTTGAATTTGAGAATACCTTTTGACAATGGGAGAGCAAAACAAAGCAGAATCTATCTTTAACCAATGGTAATTAACCAGAATAAACCTCTAACTTTGGTTATAGAAACTTAGCCTGTTCCATAAATAAGGACTGTAACAAAAGTACAATTTAAACGGTTTTGTCTCATTTGCATTCCACGTCTTGTCTGTTAGACTGTAAGCTCTTTGGAGCAGGGACTATGCTTTTTCTATGCCTTTTACTGTAATGTGTACATTTATGGAGTGATAAGTATATAATACCTTGTGATAAGTATATAATACCTGGGGCTGTCAATTAGTTGCTGTTAAAGCAAGCAATTAATGCAAAACAAACAAACTAGATGAAGTTGCCATTAATCACAGTTTTAATTGCACTGTTTAATAATAACAGAATACTAATTCATTATAAATATTTTGGATATTTTTCTACATTTTCAAATATATTGATTTCAGTTACAACACAGAATACTAAAAGAACCGGAGTACTTGGAGTAGCAGCCGCTTTAGTCTGTATCCACAAAAAGAACAGGCATACTCCTGTTCCTTTTGTGGATACAGACTAAAGTGGCTGCTACTCTGAAACCTGACAGAATACAAAGTGCACAGGGCTCACTTTATATTATTATTTTTATTATAAATGTGCGCACTGTAAAAAAGATAAACAAAAGAAACAGCATTTTTCTATTCATCTCAGGCAAGTACTGTAGTACAATCTCTTTAACATGAAAGTGTGACTTACAAATATAGATTTTTTTTTACATGACTGGACTTAAAAAACAAAATGATGTAAAACTTTAGAGCCTACAAGTCCATTCAGTCCTAATTTTTGCTCAGCCAATCACTAAGACAAACAAGTT
Organism: Chelonoidis abingdonii; assembly: GCF_003597395.2. NCBI lineage: Eukaryota > Metazoa > Chordata > Testudines > Testudinidae > Chelonoidis > Chelonoidis abingdonii. The sequence continues at coordinate 3,382,978 of NC_133786.1, read as the reverse complement.
TGTTTACATTTACAGGAGAGAATGCTGCCGATTTATTATTTACGATGTCACCTGAAAGCGAGACCAGAGGTTTGTACGGCACTGTTGTAGCCAGCATTGCAAGGTATTTATGTGCCAGATATGCTAACATTCGTATGCCCCTTCATGCTTCGACCACCATTTCAGAGGACATGCTTCCACGCTGAATTTAAATCAGTATCCTATTATTGTTTAACAGTGTGATCAAAATTGTGATTGTGATTATTTTTTAAATCTAGTGATTAATTGCGATTTTTTGAATCGTTTGACAGCCCTACGTGTGACTAATATGGGTATCTTTGTGAAGACATCTCACTATCCTCTCCAATCTTTCCATATGTGCCACCGACATGAGCAAACAGTGAATCGAAAAGGCAAGAACCCTGTCCTCTGAAGGACTAAAAAAGCAAAGCTCTTGTATGTTTTATTGACAATGCCTGATCACTCAAAGGGAGCAGACAGGTAGAGTCATTGTACACACACCCACAAGATCAAAACATAGCCAGTAGATCCTAATTATAAGCTGAATAGACTTGGCAGTGCTCCTTTAATCAAGCAGAGCTTGAACAAGTTTTGTGATCCCACCTTTATCATCTTCCTTATCCTCCTCTTCTCTATCACTTGCATATTTTTTCCCTTAAGGAAAGAAAGTCACAAAACTTACATTGAATGTACAAGCATACAATACAATACTTTTATTTTAAATAAACAGACAATATAAAAAAGGAAATAAGGACATCCCAAGGAATTACAGACTAGTCAGCTTAACCTCTGTACCCAGAAAGATAATGGAGCAAATAATTAAGCAATCAATTTGCAAACATCTAGAAGATAATAAAGTGATAAGTAACATTCAGCGTGGATTTGTCAAGAACAAATTGTGCCAGACCAGCCTGTTAGCTTTCTTTGACAGGGTAACAAGCCTTGTGGATAGTGGGGAAGCCATAGACGTGGTATATCCTGACTTTAGTAAAGCTTTCGATACTGTCTCGCATGACCTTCTCATAAACAAACTAGGGAAATGCAATTTAGATGGAGCCACTATAAGGTGGGTGTAAAACTGGTTGGAAAACCGTTCTCAGAGAGTAGCTATCAGTGGTTCACAATCAAGCTGGAAGGACATAATGAGCGGGGTCCCGCAGAGATCAGTTCTGGGTCCGGTTCCGTTCAATATCTTCATCAATGATTTAAATAATAGCTTAGAGAGTACACTTACAAAGTTTGTGGATGACACCAAGCTGGGAGGGGTTACAAGTGCTTTGGAGGATAGGATTAAATTTCAAAGAGATCTGCACAAACTAGAGGAATAGTCTAAAGTAAATAGGATGAAATTCAATAAGGACAAATGCAAAGTACTCCATTTAGGAAGGAACAATAAGTTGCACACATACAAAATAGGAAATGACTGCCTAGAAAGGAGTACTGCAGAAAGGGATCTGGGGGCCATAGTGGACCACAAGCTAAATTTGAGTCAACAGTATAACGTTGTTGCAAAAACAGCTAACATCATTCTGGTATGTATCAGCAGGAGAGTTGTAAGCCAGACGTGAGAAGTAATTCTTCCGCTCTACTCTGTGCTGCTTAGGCCTCAACTGGAGTACTGTGTCCAGTTTGGGCACCACACTTCAGGAAAGACGTGGACACATTGGAGAGAGTCTGAAGAAGAGCAACAAAAATGATTAAAGATCTAGAAAACATAATCTATGAGGGAAGATTGAAAAAACTGGGTTTGTTTAGTCTGAAAAAGAGTAAACTAAGAGGAGACACGATAACAGTTTTCAAGTACGTAAAAGGTTGTTACAAGGAGATGGAATAAAAATTGTTTTTCTTAACCTCTGAGGACAGGACAAGAAGCAATGGTCTAAAATTGCAGCAAGGGAGGTTTAGGTTGGACATTAGGAAAAACTTCCTAACTGTCAGGGTGGTTAAGTACTGGAATAAATTGCCTAGGGAGGTTGCAGAATCTCCATCATTGGAGATTTTTAAGAGCAGGTTAGACAAACACCTGTCAAGAATGGTCTAGATAATGCTTAGTCCTGCAACAAGTGCAGGAAACTAGACTAGATGACCTCTCAAGGTCCCTTCCAGTTCTATGATTCTATGTGCTGGGCTGATTATTGGATAGACAACGATTATTCACAAGCCAAGATTTTAAAAGATACAGCTAGTCAGAAGCCAGCACATTTTATACAAGACAAAGTATACTGTACTTTTAAAAATCAAAACTTTGAGGATCTCACAGATTTAGACCCTGTAAATAGAGAGTCACTTCAAATTTAAAGTTTTTAAAAGTTTAATATCTAAGAAGAATGGAAAGATTTCCATATGAGAGATTGAAATGATCAGGACTACTTCATTTAGAAAAGACACAAAGAAGAGGGGACAAGAATGCCTGGCATAGAGTAGGTAAAAGCACTTCTATTTACCCTTTCTTACAATACGAGAACAAAAAGACATCCCATGAAACTGAAAAAGAATAAATTCAAAGTTGATAAAGGAGATAATTTTTATGCAGTACATAATGTGTTGGAACTCATTGCCACAAGAGACATTGCTATAGTCCAAAATCTTAGTGAGATTACTCAATACTCCAAGAGTTTCGTGAGAATCATTAAAGGACTGCACAGTTATACAAATACTGAAAACACCTGCAGTTACATGACACAGCATACAAAAATAAATATGGGAAAAATCAAACCAAACTCTAGGGAAACTTCAGAGTGGCTCGTATATGATCAGAATCCAAAGAGCAGGGCTCTTAAGCCTGATTCACGGGATGAAGGGTGAGAGGAAACAGATCCCACTGAGAGGAAGCCAACATTACCACTGTGTGGTGCAAATTATCATGCCTCACAGGAAATAAGGAACTGAACAACAAAAACCAAGAGGTCACCAGGGTGGCATGTCTGAAGAATGCACAGTACAAAGCACAAGGAGAACAGAGATGCTCCTAATGGCAGAAGGAGAACAGAGATGCTGTTACCACACAGCAGACTGAGCTTCTGAAGGGGCTGTCCCATACCTAAAGAACAACAGAAGATTTGGAAATCAGCTGAATATTTGGAGACTGGGCCACCAATGACAGAGGAAATGTTATTTACACTGCCAAGAGGAAGTAGAAGGTGTACTGAGAGCCAAATCCAAAGGACAGTATCAGCTATTCCTGATTAAGTCTCCATGTGGACGCTGTTGAGGTAGTCTACACAGGGAGTTATTCCAACTAGCTATTCCTTATTAACTCCATATGTGGACAGGAATACTCAGGAATAAGTGTGCTTTACTCCAAATTAGATTAATTCATTTGGAAGTTAATAAAATTAATTCAGAATAAGGCACTATTGTTCTAGAATAAGAGCCTGTCCACAGGAAGGTATTCAGAAACAGCTATTCTTTAAATTCACACCCTGCTTTACTCTGCATTAACTTTCATGGGGTTTGTCTACAAAAACTGTCACTGTCCTGATGGGGAATGTAAAGGGGGCAACTAAGAAACACTCTTTCCTTTTACTACCTGCTTTGGGTGCCATGGGGCAGCACCCAACTCATATGGCCAATGCTCACTTAAGGGTGCGATCCTCAGCTGAGCCCTTACCTAGGGTGAGGAAGCTGGCATTCCTGATGCCCCTGAGGCTCTGGGAGGTGCAGAGTCCAGAAAACTGGAAGGGAGGAGGGACATGAGCAGGGCAGGGGCAATAGGGGTTGAGAGGGAAAAGAACAACAGCGGGTGGGGATAAGCAGAGGAGAGATTGGGGGTAACAAGCATGGGGACTGGGGTGCTGGTGTGGTAACAGAGTAGCAGAGGGCTGGGAATAACAGGGAAGGGGGAACAGGGTGTAACAGGAGAGGGGATGAGGGTAACGGTAGAGAGGACAGATGATCGGGTAACCGGGAGCAGGGTAACAGAGGAGGGGGAACAGGATTTAAGAGGGGGTAATTATGGAAAGGGGGATGGGGTAACAGGGACTGAGGACAGGGGATAGGGAACGAGGTAACAGATTGAGGGGGTAACAGAGGTACAAGAGATGGGGTAACAGGGGGACGGGGTAACAGGGATTGAGGAGGACAGGGAACGGGACAATAGGGGAACAGAATAAGGAGTAACAAGGAGATGGGGTAACAGGGATTGAGGGGGACTGAGGGTAACAGAGGGATGGGATAATGGGGACAGGCAATGAGGTAATGGAGGACAGTAATGGGAATTGAGGATAGGGTGGTGGGGTAACAGGGACTGAGGGGAACAGAGGGTAACAGGGGGACAGGTAATGGAGACAGGTGATGAGGTAACATGGGACAGAGTAACAGGGATTGAGGACAGGGGGTGATGGGGGTAACAGGGATTGAGTGGGACAGAGGAACGGAGGAAATGGGGGATGGGGTAACAAGATAGACAATAGGGTAACAGGGACGGGGTAATGAGGATTAAGGAGGACATATTTAAACCGCGGTAATGGGGGAAGGGGTAATGGAATTGGAGGGAAACAGGGTAACGGGGATTGAGGGGCAACAGGCAATGGGGTAACAGGCGGAACAGGTAACGGAGGATTGAGGGGAACACACAAAGGAGTAACACAGGGATGATGGGGTAACGAGGATTAAGGATGACAGAGTTTAACTGGGGTAGGGGAAATGGGATTGAAGGGAGACAGGGTAATTGGGATTGAGGTGAGGCAGCAGATTGAGGGGGACAGGCAATAGGGTAACAGGAGGTTGGGGTAATGGGGACTGAAGTGGGACAGGGGCTAATGAGGGATTGAGGGGGACAGGCAAAGGGGTAACAGGGATTGAGGTGGGATGGAGGATTGATGGGGACAGGTGACTGGGTAACGGAGATGGGGTAATAGGGATTGAGGTGGGACAGAGGGTAATAGGGGATTGAGGGGGACAGGCAATACTGTAACAGGGGGATGGGATAACAGGGCTTGAGGTGGGACAGAGGTAACAAGGATTAAGAAGGACAGATTTTAACAGGGGTAACGGGGGAAGCAGTAATAGGATTGGAGGGAGACGGGGTAACGGGGATTGAGGGGTGACAGGCGATGGAGTAACAGGTAGATGGGGTAACGGAGGACTAAGGGGGAACAGACAATGGCATAACAGGGGAATGATGGGGTAACAAGCATTAAGGAGGACCGAGTTTAACAGGGAGAATGGATAATGGGATTGAAGGAAGACAGGGTAACGGGGATTGAGGTGGGGCAGGGGATTGAGGGGGACAGGCAATGGGGTAACGGGAAAGGGGCAATGGGGAATTGAGGTGGGACGGGTATCGGGGGATTGAGGGGGGATGGGGAATTGAGGGGGACAGGTAATAGAGTAACAGGGGATTGAGGTGGGACGGGGTTAATGGGGGATTGAGGGGACAAGCAATAGGCTAACATTGGGTGGGGTAATGGGGACTGAATGGGACAGATGATGGGGTAACTGGGTGATGGGGTAAAGGAGGATTGAAGGGGACAAGCGATAGGGTAACAGGGGATTGAAGGGGGCAGGCAATGGGTAACGGGGTTGAGGTGATGGGGAAAGGTGATGGGGTAACAGGGCGATGGGGTAATGGGGGATTGAGGGGGACAGGCAATGGGGTAACGGGATTGAAGGGGACAGGTGACGAGGTTACACTGGGATGGGTTAATGGAGGATTGGGGGACAGGACAGGGTAACAGGGCGATGAGGTAATGGGGGATTGAGGGGGACAGGTGATGGGATAAGAGGGCGATAGGGTAACAGGGGGTTGGGGTGACGGGGACAGGCGATGGGATAACGGGGGATTGAGGGAGATGTGATAGGGCAATGGGGTAATGGAGAATTGAGGGGGACAGGCGATGGGGTAATGGAGAATTGAGGGGGACAGGCGATGAGGTAACGGGGTGATGGGGTGACAGAGGATTGAGGGGGACAGATGATGAGGTAACGGGGCGATGGGGTGACAGAGGATTGAGGGGGACAGATGATGAGGTAACGGGGCGATGGGGTGACAGAGGATTGAGGGGGACAGGCGATGAGGTAACGGGAGATTGAGGGAGACAAGCGATGAGGTAACAGGGGGATGGGGTAACGGAGGAAGGGGACAGACGATGCGGTAACGGGGATGGGGTGATGGGGACAGGCGATGGGGTAACGGGGATGGGATGATGGGGACAGGCGATGGGGTAATGGGGGATTGATGGGGTAAAAGGGGGATGGGGACAGGCGGTGGGGTAACGGGGCATTGAAGGGGACAGGTGGTGGGGTAACAGCAAGATGGGGTGACGGGATTGAGGGGGACAGGCGATGGGGTAACGGGATAAGGAGCAGGGCGAGGTTACATGGGAAGGGTAACGGATGAAGGGACAGTGACAGGTACAGGGGATGGGGTAACATGGGTAGGGGGGGTAAGGGGGATGAGGTAACAGCAGGTCGATGAGGTAACAGGGGGATGGGGTAAGGGGGATGAAGGGAACACGCGAGAGTGTAAATATGGGAGGAACGCTGAATGGGGCAGGTGATGAGGGTAACGGGATGAAGGGGACAGGTGAGATGGGAACGGGGATTGAGGGGAAGGCATGGGAAACAGGGATGGGTAGGGCAGAGGGGAACAGTGCGATGGTAACAGGGATGGATAACGGGATAGTAACAGGCGATGATTAACGGGGGATGAAAGGGCGGTGATGGGGTATAGGGCGGATGGGAATGGGAGTGCTGATGGAAAGACCGAGGCGACTGGGGACAGGCGAGGGAAAATGGGGGAAGGGTAAGGGGAGATGGGTGATTATACGCGAGGGAACGGGCTGAAGGGACATCGATGGCGTAACAGGCGATGGGGTGGGCACAAGTCTTGAAAGGGGACAAGTGAGTGGGGCACCGGTTTGAACGGGGACAGGTGAGGGCAACGGGGGTGAGCGCGACAGGCGATTGCAACCACGGGCGACTGGTAGGTAGAGGGACAGGCATGGATAACAAGGCGAATGGCGTGACAGGGGATTGAAGGCGGACAGGCGATGGATAAGAAGGGTCTAGGTAACGGGTTTGGTTGAGGGGTTAACGGAGAATTCGAGGGGGACAGCTGAGGGGCAACAGAAAGGGTCTAGGGAATTGAGGGACAACGATGGGGCAAGCAGTGGAAGGGAGGGAGACGAGTGGGACAGGGCGATTGAGGATGGACAGGCCAATGGGTAACAAGGGATGGTAATCTGGGAATGGAAGGTGGAATGGTAACGGGCCTGAGGGGGGACAGGCGATGGGGTAATGGGGAATTGAGGTGGGATGGGTAACAGGAGGCTGAGGGGGACAGGCGATGGGGTAACAGGGGAATGGGGTCATGGGGGATTGAGGGGGACAGGCGATGGAGTAACGGGGTGATGGGGCAACAGGGAGTTGGGGTGATGGGCACAGGCGATGAGGTAACAGGGCGATGGTGTAATGGGGACTGAGGTGGGACAGGGGATTGAGGGGGACAGGCAATTGGGTAACAGGGGGATGGGGTAATGGGGAATTGAGGTGGGACGGGTAACGGGGGGCTGAGGGGGACAGGCGATGGGGTAACAGGGGAATGGGGTTATGGGGGATTGAGGGGGACAGGCGATGGACTATCGAGGTGATGGGGCAACAGGGAGTTGGGGTGACGGGCACAGGCGATGGGGTAACAGGGCAATGGGGTAACAGGGATTGACGTGGGACGGGGAATTGAGGGGGACAGGCAACAGGGATTGAGGTGGGGCAGGGCATTGAAGAGCACAGGCAATGGGGTAACAGTGGGATGAGGTAATGGGGATTGAGGTGGGGCAGGGAGTAACAAGGATTGAAGGGGTCAGGCGATGTGGTAATGGGGATAGAGGTGGTATGGGGGTAACGGGGGTTTGAAGGGGACAAGCAATGGAGTAACAGGGGGATGGGATAACGGGGATTGAGGTGGGACAGTGGATTGAGGGTAACAGGTGATGAGGTAACGGACATTGAGATGGAACAGGGGTAATGGGGAATTGAGGGGGACAATGGGGTAACAGGAATTGAGGTGGGACGGGGTAACGGGGGATTGAGGGAGACAGGCAATGGGGTAACAGGGAGATGGGATAACGGGGGATTTAGAGGGACAGCCAATAGGGTAACGGGGAGTGGGGTGGGGTAACAGGATTAAAGGGGACAGGCGATGGGGTAAAATGGATTGAGGTGGGGCAGGGGATTGAGGGGGACAGGTGATGGGGTAATAGGGATTGTGGTGGGACAGAAGGGGACAGGGAATGGGGTAACATGGGGACGAGGGAACGGGGGATTGAGGGAGACAGGCAATGGGGTAACAGTGGGATGGGGTAATGGGGGATTGAGGGGGACAGGCGATGGGGTAATGGGGATTGAGGTGGGATGGGGGTAACTGAGGATTGAAGGGGACAGGCTATGGGGTAATGAGATGGGACAGGTGATGGGGTAATAGGGGTTTGAGAGGGACAGGCAATGTGATAACAGAGATTGAGGCGGGATGGTGGATTGAGGGGAACAGGGAATGGGGTAACAGGGATTGAGGTGGTTCAGGGGGAATGAAGGGGACTGGCAATGAGGTAACAATGGGATGGGGAAATGGGGATTGAGGTGAGACAGGAGGTAACGGGATTGAAGGGGACAGGCAATGGGGTAACAGGGCAATGGGGTAACGGGGATTGAGGGGGACAGGCGATGGGGTAACTGTGGACTAAGGGAGACAGGCGATGGGGTAACAGGGGCATGGGGGATTGAAAGGTACAAGCGATGGGGTAACAGAGTGATGGGGTAACCGACTGAAGGGGACAGGCGATGGGGTAATGGGGGGATTAAGGGAGACGGGCGATGGGGTAACGGGGGATTGACAGGAACAGGCAATGGGGTAATGAGGACTGAAGGGGACAGGCGATGGGGTGACGGGGGATTGAGGGTGACAGGTGATGGGGTAACAGGGTGATGGGTTTCAGGGGATTAAAGGGGACAGGTTATGAGGTAACAGGGGGATGGGGTAACAGGGGGTTGAAGGGGACAGGCGATGGGGTAACAGGGCAATGGGGTAACTGGGGATTGAAGGGGACAGGCGATAGGGTAACAGGGATTGAGGTGGGACAGAGGTTAATGGGGGATTGAGGGGACAAGCAATAGGCCAACAGGGGGTGGAGTAATGGGGACTGACTGGGACAGGCGATGGGGTAACTGGGCGATGGGGTAACGGGGACTGAAGGGGACAGGCGATGGGGTAACAGGGACTGAAGGGGACAGGAGATGGGGTAACGGGGGATTGAGGGGGACAATGGGGTAAGAGGGCAACGGGGTAAAGAGAGTTCGAGGGGGACAGGCAATGGGGTAAGAGGGCAATGGGGTAATGGGGGATTGAGGAGGACAGGGGATGGGGTAAGAGGGTGATGTGGTAACAGAGGGATTGAGGGGGACAGGCAACGGGAAAACAGGGATTGAGGTGGGACAGAGGTTAGTGGGGAATTGAGGGGACAAACGATAAAGTTAACAGGGGGTGGGGTAATGGGGATTGAAGGGGATAGGCGATGGGGTAACCGGGGAATGAGAGGACAGGCGGTGGGGTAACAGGGGATTGACAGGGATAGGTGAGGGGGCAACAGAGAGCTGGGGTGAGGGGAAAGGTGATGGGATAATAAGGCGATGAGGTAATGGGGTATTGAGGGGGACAGGCGATGGGGTAACAGGGTGATGGGGTTACAGGGAACTGAGGGAAACAGGGCGATGGGGTCATGGAGATTGAGGGGGACAGGCAATGGGGTGATGGGGCAATGGGGGACTGGCAATGGGGTGATGGGGCAACGGGGGACTGAAGGGGACAGGCGATGGGGCAACGGGGGACTGAAGGGGACAGGCGATGGGGCAACAGGAGATTGAGGGGGACAGGAGATTGAGGGGGACAGGTGATGAGGTTACAGTGAGATGGGTTAATGGGGGATGGGGGGACAGGATGGGGTAACAGGGTGATGCGGTAACAGGGGATTGAGGGAGACAGGCGATGGGCTAACGGAGGAAAGGGATAGGCAATGGGTTAACGGGGGATTGAAAGGGATAGGCAATGGGGTAACAGGGGGATGGGGCAACGGGGCGATGGGGTAACAGGGAATTGATGAGGACAGGCGATGGGGTAACAGGGGGATGGAAGAGGACACGCGATAGGGTAAAAGGGGGATGGGGTAACGCGGGATGGGGACAGGTGATGAGGGTAATGAGGGATTGAAGGAGATAGGTGGTGGGGAAACAGAGGGATGGAGTAATGGGGGATTGAAGGGGACAGGCGGAGGGGTAACAGGGGATGGATGGGGACAGGCGATGGGGTAACAGGGGATCAGGTAACGGGGGTTGGGGTGATGGGGACATGCGATAGGGTAACAGGGCAACGGGGGATTGTAGGGGATGGGCGATGGGGTAACGGGGGATTGAAGGGGACAGGCGATGGGGTAACAGGGGAATGGGGGATTGATGGGG
>NC_133786.1:3369897-3371817 GCF_003597395.2 Chelonoidis abingdonii | reverse complement strand
GGGGTGACGGGGCCAGGCGGTGGGGTAACGGGGGAATGGGACAGGCGGAGCAATTACGGATGAATGGGGTAAAGGGGGATTGAAGGGAACAGGCGGTGGGGTAACAGGGGGTGGAGTAACGGGGGACTGAAGGGGACAGGCAGTGGAGTAACAGGCAGTGGGGTAACGGGGGAAGGGGACAGGTGGTGCAGTAACAGGGCGGTGGGGTAACGAGGGAAGGGGACAGGTGGTGGGGTAACAGGGCGGTGGGGTAACCGGGACTGAAGGGGACAGGCGGTGGGGTAACGGGGCGATGGCGTAACGGGGGAAGGGGAGGGCCGGTGGGGTAACGGGGCGGTGGAGTAATGGGGGAAGGGGACAGGCGGCGGGGTAACAAGGCGGTGGAGTAACGGGGGAAGGGGACAGGCGGTGGGGTAACCGGGACTGAAGGGGACAGGCGGTGGGGTAACAGGGCGGTGGGGTAACCAGGACTGAAGGGGACAGGCGGTGGGGTAACAGGGCGGTGGGGTAACGGGGGAAGGGGAGAGGCAGTGGGGTAACAGGGCGGTGGGGTAACAGCGGAAGGGGAGAGGCGGTGAGGGAACGGGGGAACGGGACAGGCGGTGGGGTAACCGGGACTGAAGGGGACAGGCGATGGGGTAATGAGGGAAGGGGAGAGCCAGTGGAGTAACAGGGCGGTAGGGTAACCAGGACTGATGGGGACAGGCGGTGGGGTAACCAGGACTGACGGGGACAGGCGGTGGGATAACAGGGCGGTGGAGTAACGGGGGAAGGGGAGAGCCGGTGGGGTAACAGGGCGGTGGGGTAACGGGGGAAGGGGAGAGGCAGTGGGGTAACCAGGACTGAAGGGGACAGGCAGTGGGGTAACGGGGGAAGGGGAGAGGTGGTGGGGTAATAGGGCGATGGGGTAACGGGGGAACGGGACAGGCGATGAGGTAATAGGGCGATGGGGTAACGGGGGAACGGGACAGGCGATGAGCTAACAGGGCGATGGGGTAACGGGGGAACAGGACAGGCGATGAGGTAATAGGGCGATGGGGTAACGGGGAAGGGGAGAGGTGGTGGGGTAATAGGGCGATGGGGTAACGGGGGAACGGGACAGGCGATGAGGTAACGGGGGAACGGCACAGGCGGTGGGGTCACGGGGGAACGGCACAGGCGGTGGGGTAATAGGGCGATGGGGTAACGGGGGAATGGGACAGGCGATGAGCTAACGGGGGAAAGGCACAGGGGGTGGGGTCACGGGGGAACGGGACAGGCGGTGGGGTAACAGAGCGGTGGAGTAACCAGGACTGAAGGGACAAGCGGTGGGGTAACAGGGCGGTGGGGTAACGGGGGAAGGGGACAGGCGATGGGGTAACAGGGCGATGGGATAACGGGGGAAGGGGACAGGCGATGGGGTAACGAGGGAAAGGGACAGGCAGTGAGGTAATAGGGCGATGGGATAACAGGGGAAGGGGAGAGGTGGTGGGGTAACAGGGGAAGGGGACAGGTGGTGGGATAATAGGGCGGTGGGGTAACCGGGGAAGGGGACAGGCGATGGGGTAACGGGGGAACGGGACAGGCGATGAGGTAACCGGGACTGAAGGGGACAGGCGATGGGGTAACAGGGCGATGGGGTAACAGGGTGATGGGGTAACAGGGTGATGGGGTAAGGGGGGAAGGGGACAGGCGATGGGGTAACAGGGCAGTGGAGTAACCGGGACTGAAGGGACAGGCGGTGGGGTAATAGGGCGGTGGGGTAACGGGGGAAGGGGACAGGCGGTGGGGTAACGGGGGAAGGGGACAGGCGATGAGGTCACGGGGGAACGGCACAGGCGGTGGGGTCACAGGGGAAGGGGACAGGCGATGAGGTCACGGGGAACGGGACAGATGGTGGGGTAACAGGGCGGTGGGGTAACGGGGGAAGGGGACAGGCGG
>NC_133786.1:3104806-3366926 GCF_003597395.2 Chelonoidis abingdonii | reverse complement strand
CCAGCCACGTGCCGCGTCTACCGGTCAGCAGCGCCAAGGCCGCAACGTCCAGGCTGGCGCCGTGCGACGGGGGCGGGGCAGCTCATGAATATTCATGAGGTCGGGGCGATGGTTCGTAGAGGAGAAGAAGGGGCGGGATTGCTGGTGCTGGGCCTGGCCCCCGCCCGAAGGGGGTTCTGTGTCCCGCCCCACCGGGACCTGTCCCGAGGGGGAGTCCCAACCCCAAAGGCGGTTCTCTGTCCCAGCCCAGGACTCCAAGGGGGTCTCTGCTCTCAAATGGCTTTCTTAGACCATTGGCCTCCCAAGATCACTGCCATGCTGGTTCACTGTCCTGCTGTACTCCATCATGGGAACCATCACTTGCCTGCCCTTTTTCAAAAGTGTGTGTCATTTTCTGACAATATATAACCAATGATTTTTTAAAACCCTCCGGCATTTTACTGTGGGGTCTGCAGTTATTACTGTAAGACCACAATCATCCTCCAGTTTCGGTTCATTACTGTTTAATAAGGGATATGCTGGTCTTGGTGGCTAAAATTCGAAAGCAAAAGGCAGCAGAGTGAAGACCGGAGAACGAGTTCCTGTAGCTTGAAGCCCAAGTGACACACACCTGCTCCTCCATCTAGGAGAAAGAGAATCACTTGGTTGGGGTAGGGCTTGAAGTGAGACAGATTATGCTGAGCTGGTAATTTACAAGGTTTTTTTGGAAGATGCTATCTTGTTCTTCAGAAACCTCAGCTTTGATTTTAAAAAAGTGTAACGTCTAGCACTTACAATTATGGAGAAAGCTGGAAAATCATGCAAACTGATGCAGCAGCATCTGTCTGAATCTTCAGAGAGCCTGAAAGAATAATAGTGAGAAGTATTCCCAAGGATAGGCAACTCAGATGTCTAAGGATAATTATTTAAATGTAAAAAGGAAGATGAGTCCTCTGGCACCATATAGACTAATAGATGTATTGGAACATAAGCTTTCATGGGTGAATACCCACTTCATCAGATTTAAATGTAAAAATTGTTGTGTTTTGCTGATATCCAAGCATATAACAAAGGAGAGGAAGGATTACAAATTTGCACTTTCGAGTGTGACCAGCATCTCATGTGAGTGAGGCTTGGGAGAGTGCCATTACTCCCCCTCTGCTGCCCAATTTGGGGTCTCCAAGCTGTAATCACATCAGCAATGAAAATATTAAATAGCATTGGGCTATTTTATGAATAGGTGACCTCGTGGGAGCAGCAAGGCACTCAAGAAATGGGGGTCGTAAAGCAGTATCTAGTGTTCTTTCCTCTTCCCTAGCTTGGCTTATAGGGATTGGAATCTTTTGGCGAAGGCCTGAAACCAAGACTTGACTACTTGGGGCCATTAAAAATTCCATAGCCACTTCTAGAGATTTTCGGTATTATTAATTCCCCCCCCCCCGACATATTTGATGCTTAGTAATTGCATTGCACTTCTCTACATTTCACCCCAGAGGTAGCTGCTTTTCTGGGATGAGTAAAATGATCACTATACCTCAATCACAGGGGCATTGTGAGGGCTGCTCTAACTTGCATCCAACCTACTACAGCCCCCATGGGCTGTACAGCATGGGAAATAGCTGAGGTGTTGTATGGACACCCCCGATATGCCCCCTGCATCCATGATCTTCAGTAGGGGCAGCATGGAGAACTGTCATGAACCCCCACCCCCCCAGAGAAAGTATTCCCTGGAGGGTGTGGGGCCTTACAGCTTCTTTGTAACCCTGTGACTGCAGCACACCTTTGAATTCCCTAATCAGGAGAGGGAGAGGATGTGAAATGGCCCTCATCAGTGTTTTCTTTCCCAAGGGGAAGTATTTTCTTTGGCCTGTCTTCTCCCCACAAATATTAGGGGGCAGCTCTACCAATTCAAAAACAGGGCAGCCTTGGGATCTGCCCCTCTACTACAGCGGCAATATAATAAATAATAATAAAAACCTAGTAAATTAACCATCTTAATCTGTTTGTGGTAAATTGCTATAAACAGGGGGCTAGATCCTTAAATCAATTTTTAATCTGATTTAAAGTTATAAAATGGTGCAACTTTGAATATAGAGTAGTCCTGAGATCTGTTTTCATTTCTTCTCTGGGGGCTGCATGGAATGAAGGAGTGAGGGCCAAGTCTGTACTCTGCACAGTGCAATTCAAGAAAAACACTTTGGCAAATCAAGGCCTGGAAAGAGGCAAAGGATCACAAGTTTTTTCTAAAATGTTCCATTTTCTACTATATTTTCACAAGGCTTGATAACCTAATCACCACCTCTTGGGGATGAACTCTTTGTGCCCCCTGATTCCAGAGTCCTAGTACCAGTCTTGTTCTAACACATGGGGAGCCATTCAGCTCCCCAAAGACAGCTGTGATCAGAGAGGACTTTAAATCTAGCTCCTTAGGCCACGGAGCTAGTGAAAGAAACAAAGAGAATCAGTTAGAAAACAACATTTCAGGACCAGTCAGGTTAATGATTTTTAACATGAAAGACCTCTTTTTAAAAAAACTCATTTTAAAAATATTCTGGGCAAAGGCAGGTTTCTTATGTTCTCCACAACTTGGTTGCACCATCAGTGATAAAATTGCTCTCCATCTGCACCCACATTGTAAAGTCTCAGATGAAGAATGCTACAACCTGTGGAGTGATAGCTTAAACTAGTGGTTCTAAACTTTTGTACTGGTGACCCCTTCACATAGCAAGCCTCTGAATATGACCCCCCCCCTTATAAATTAAACACACTTTTTGGTATATTTAATACTATTATAAATGCTGGAGGCAAAGTGGGGTTTAGGGTGGAGGCTGATAGCTCGTGACCCCCGCATGTAATAACCTCATGACCCCCTGAGGGGTCCCGATCCCCAGTTTGAGAACCCCTGGCTTAAACCATGGGAGGCAGTTTGGTCTAGCAGTTACTGCACAGAACTGGGAGTCACCATAGCTAGTTTCTAATGCCAGCTCTGCCACTGACTGGCAGTGTGGCCTTCCTTGGACAAGTCACTAGGGCAGGGGCAGGCAAACTTTTCAGCCTGAGGGTTTTGGAAATTGTATGGAGGGTGGGTTAGGGGAGGCTATGCCTCCTCAAACAGCCAGATGTGGCCCAGTCCCTGCCCCCTATCCACCCCCCCTGCTTCCAGGGCTGGCTTTAGGAAGTGCGGGCCCCAATTCGAACAGTTTTGATGGGGCCCCGGCAGGGATGACTAAAAAAAACCCAAAACAACAAAAAATACCTGTAGAAAAACACTTGCTCCAGGTCTTCGGCGGCACTGAAGGACCTGCCGCCAAAGTGCCACTGGAGACCCAGAGCAAGAGAAGGACCCGCTGCCGAAGTGCCGCTGGAGACCCAAAGCACCGCCAGGTGAGTAAAAATTAAAAAGGCGCTTCTAGCCAGGGAAGGGATTCTCACTGGGTGCGGGGCCCTCTTAGGTGCGGGGCCCGATTCGGGGGAATTGGTGGAATTGGCCTAAAGCCGGCCCTGCCTGCTTCTCACCCCCTAATGCCCCCCCCCAGGACCCCTGCCCCATTCACTCCCCCTTGTTCCCTGACTCCCCCCTGGTTTTCAGATGTGCTCACTACCTGCAGCTCCTACTAGAGTCATGGATAGGGTGGCATGGCATGTACCTCTGAAAATCGGGCCTGAAAGCTCCACACTCGGTTGGCAACAACATGACTTTGCCTGCCTTTGTACAATGCTTTTTGTTCCATGGCTGAAAAGCACAGTCAGTGCCAAGCGTGATGAATCACTAAAAATCCCTCTCTCCTTTGCAGCAGAGGCATTTGGGAGGGTTTCACACCGATAGGATGGTGATTATTTATAAACGTCCCCCTGAGAAGGGCAAAGACGCCTCCAACGCATCCAGAAAGCAGCACAGAACTGCGGGAGTCTCCCTGCAGATGAGGGAAAGTCTGCCTGGGCAGCGTTCACATTGCAAAACCCGCCCCTTAGCCCCTCGCTGGAAATGTGGGCCACGTGGTGCCGGAACTACATTTCCCATGATCCTCCCGCAGAGCATGGGGGAGCGGAAAGGTCATTTCCTGCAGGGAACGCGGAAAGCAGCGCGGACGTGGCCTGCCGCCCCGGCCCTTCCCAGGAGTGGGTCGCTCTCCTGCCGGGCTGCTGTAGAGGTAGGCGCCGCGTTGCCGGGGAGGTGGGTTCGCCTGGCACGGTGTCACTTGGCAGCGCAGGATTCGCTCTGTCCGATCCCCCCAGGAGAGAAATGGGGCAGGCTTGAAACCCTCGCTCTCTCCCCTGGCGTTCGGGTCCAAGGCAGCATGAGACCAGGAACAATCGCTCCTCGGGAAGTGCAGTGGTAGCAGTAGTGAGCTAACAGCCTCCAGGGTTAAAGGAGGGGTGGTGGGGTGCGGTGGAGAGGGTATTCTCAGCGAGCGATCTTGCTTTGCAAGGATCCCTTTCTTGGCTGGAAAAAGTCAGGGGGTTGGGCGGGCTAGAGGCCTTCTCTTGCACAGTAAGTGGCCGAGGGAATTGATATTTCTGCTGGGGTGGGGCGGGCTCTTTTGACTTTACTGCATTGGATGTGAGAGTTTGTGCTGAACACATAGTGCTGTGGCACTCTGATCTATGGTTGCTAAGCATTTTACAATGGACTGTAAAACTCAGTATCCCTGTCTTACAGATGGAGAAACTGAGGCCCAAAGTCATACAGCAAGTCAGTGGCAGAGCCAGGCACAGAACCTAGATTTCCTCACTTTGTTGTTCTATCCTGTGAACCATGCAGCATCCCAGAACACTGGATAGATACATTTTATACAATGAAATAATATATTAAGTTCTAACTGCTTTCATCCCAATGGATCCTAAAGACCTTTATAGACTGAGACAAATTATTCTGGTACTGGGCTGGCTATGGACAACATGGCAAATGCTTCCATTTACAGAAAATGCCTTTGCAACAAAGTGACAGACAGCTGCCTCTTAAAAATATAAAAGCCTCATGGAGGCACTGCAGTGCCACTCTTGGTGACAACACTCTGCAGTGTAGACAAGGCCTAGGAATGTAAGGGCATAGACAAATGCATGGAATAGTTACTTGCCCTAGACCTGTTAAGAAAGTTCTATCTTAAGCTAATCAGAAGTGTTTCTAATTAATCCACAGAACTACAGCAGATCCTTTCACACACTTTATTAAAATAAATGCATCACCCAGAAGCCATAAATAAAACATCAGTAGCATCACAGCAAGTCATCCACAGGAGCAAGAGCAAAAAAAAAAAAAAAAAGGCAAAAAATAGAACTAGTGATATTGGTTATTCCCATGAGCATAGAAGATTCCTGGAGGTTATTTTCATTATATCCACTTTGAGCAGCTTCTGAAACAATAATCTCCTCAAGGAGAAACTCTGCAGGTCTTGCTAATAGGCAACTGATGCATTTCAATACAAATATTTAGGAAGCTGGCAGGTAATGCTGTTTTCCACCACAATCAGCCTCCTTTGTCTAGAAGCACAAATGAAATTTTAGAGTCAACTTGACTTATTCAGGATCTGTAGAAGGAACAAACAGTTAAGAATGATGCAATGTGCCTGCACAGAGCAGGTAGATCTTTGATTGGCACTAAGGGACGGATAGTCCTGTGGAGGGGGGGGGTTGAAGAGACTCTAGATAACTATGAAGGAAAGGAGCTTTTCCTGGGAATGAGGCCATTTGCCAGGTCACAGCGCACCCCCCAGCGCAGGGCAGATCTCTTCTTTTCTGTAGGCACCAGGTAGTTGTTGGGAACATAGATGTGTTGAGACCTGGTTGGGAGGTCGGGCTTGTAGAGCATCTGTTCCCGAATGCCCCAGCGTAATTCCTTCCTGTGATCCTCCCCTGGTATCCGGAATGACTCCCAGTCCCGCTTATACTCAAAGTACCGGGCTACCCGGTCAATCTTCCCACGATTACGGCCTTGCTGCTCTAATCTTGGAGGAATGAAGGATTTTGGTTGTCCAGCCATGATCAAGTCTTGTTCATAAACTGGAGAGCCCTGACCATGGCAATCCCTAGGAAGAAATGGGGGGTCTCCATGAGATCCACTGCGACGAGGAAGATCCAAGTAAAACTTTCCATGGGAACTGTGGTTCGGCTCGCTTTCCACCTCTGATGCAGTGTCTTCCTGGTAGGGGTGTAGATGAAGCAGTCTCTGTCTCAGGTCTGAGATCTCAGGGTCACTTTCAGCACTGGTTTCTGGTTCACTGGTGACAGATTCATCAGACACATGTACCTCTCCATCAGGCATCCGCCTCAGAACTTTCCTCTTCATCACTGGCTTCCTGGGTCCTCTAGGTCCCTCTGAGAGGGTCTCTGGTTGCATGCTGTGTTCTGCCTGGTGGTGCCGCATCAGCAGATGAAGAGATGGCCTGATTCCAGAAGTCACAGATGCTTTACTATAGGGGTCATACTGGGTTGGAGCACAGCGTGACAGGAACCTATCTCCATCTCCTTGCTCTACACAAAGTTGGGTGAGGGCCATAGCGGCTGCTGCCATCCGCTCTTTATGGTTCATGGTGGCCCATCTGTACCGATCTGGTCCTATTGGTGCCTCCATGATTTCACCTAGGCTGGACTGATCGTCACTTATTCTGCAAGAGTAAGTTGTAATTAAGTTCTTAGTACATCTGAACTGACTGAGATATAAAAGATACTTATCACAAAAAAAAAAAAAAAAAAATGGAGTCCTTGTGGCACCTTAGAGAGACTAACATTTATTTGGGAAAGCTTATGCCCAAATAAACTTTATAGTCTCTAAGGTGCCACAAGACCACTTTTTTTTTTGGCTGATACAGACGAACACGGCTACCACTGAAAAGACACTTAGTGAACATTAAAATCAGACTCTAGACCACTTACCAGTGACCATCTGAATGCTAAAAAGGGATTTAAACAAATGAGTAAGAGCTAATGAAACTGAAAAGAGTAGTGCAATCAGAATCCTTTACGGATCCTCAAATTTACCCCTCACTTTGAACGATACTTCCCTACAGATGCTTTTATATGTCAGATGCAAATAGCTACCTATTGTGTAGTCATGCCTCAATGTCCCTTTTGAAGCAAATATTAGAATTGTGCCATATAAGAATTTGCAGTGGTATTCAAACAGCAAAGGGGTAATATCTTAGTTATCCTAGCATAAGGGACAGTTACTAAGGTAATAGCTAAGTATGAGGCAGAATACTTTGGTTTTGTCTAAACTTGGGGGGGAAGTATTAGTAACATTTTCTAGCGTGATTCTGCCTTGTGTGAGCAAGAACAGTTATTAAACAACTATTTACTAGCTGTGCTGACTCCAAGGGGGATCCTTAGAAATGTTTTACTAGCACAGATAATGGAAAGGCCCTCCCCAGGAGGTCATCTTGATACCAGAGTCTTACCTAAGGCAACGCTGGAGACTGCAGTTGAATTGCATACTACAAGATTTCAGTCCACAGTAGAAGCCAAGCTGGGGAACGTTTAGGCTGAGATTTTCAAAGTCACCTTGGGGATTCTAAGAGCAACTGGGCACCAAATCCATTAGACAGCTTTGAAAACTTGAGCTTTAATAATGTGTCAAAAGAAGCTATTTTGAAGGAAAGATGACATTACAACAGATGGTTCCGTAAGACGAACAGACATTAACAAGTTGCCTCACATGCTGATGCTAGTAGAGCAGGGGGCTGTTGAAAATGAGGATTGTTGCTTGGCAGCTCTGTACAGATCCCCAAAAGACTACATGAAAGCTTAATATAGATGTGACTGGGCCTATGCAGTAGACCTGATGTTATAACAGTAAATGGAATGAGGGACATGAGATTAGAAGCGTTGAAAGGATTAATTGCACTGAATAAGGAAAAGCTGTCACAGCTAAGCCCAGCCAGCCATATGCTAGGTCAGAACATGGGAAATGTAGGGCACTGAGGAATGTTAGAAAGCCAAAGCCAGTATGTGAAGTAAATTCTCAGATGGGTAAACACCAGAGGCGGATTTATACTAAATCTAACAGGAAGTAAAGAGACACTCAGATTTGCTTATCTCCTTACTCTCCCTTCTGCAGACACCAAGGAGCTACCAACTCTCCCAACTGTGATAATTCACAGGAATTCTCAGTATGGCAGAAATGGGTGTGGAAAAAGATAAAGGAGAGGGACTACTGAAGAGGGTGCAGGAACTGGAGGAAGAAGTGAAGAGACTGCAAGAGAAACTCTTGGAGGGCAAGGAGGGCACTGACATAAAAAGCAACCCTTCGGCACTGGGGAAAACTAAGAAAAGCCAGCAGCGGCCATTTGATTTTAGTGCCTATGGCCGGAGACATGTGGCACTGAAGATCGCCTACCTGGGCTGGGGTTACCAGGGCTTTGCCAGCCAGGAGAACACCAGCAACACCATTGAAGAAAAACTGTTTGAGGCGCTAAGCAAGACCCGGCTGGTAGACAACAGGCAGACATCCAATTATCATCGCTGTGGACGGACAGACAAGGGGGTCAGTGCATTTGGACAGGTCAGTACCTGAGGCTGTCGGTTCTCCCAGCTCTTGCAGATATGAGAGATTCTGCATTAATTACGCTGTGAAACCTAGGTGGAGGGTGTACAGTCCTTCAGGATAATTCAACAGGCTTTATGACAAAGCTGGGGTCAAGCATAGGGGATAAACATTCAACCAATCTAAAAAGATTCTGATTTTTCCCTCGGATCTGAAAATGAACATGGTAAGAAGCTGTCCTAGTATGTAAAAGGACACTCTGCAGAGAGATCCCATAGTTAACTTTGTGCTCAGCAATGCATTTAATCAACAAGACACATAAGGCTTGTCTACCTGGAGAAGCTATTGTGAAATAAGTGAGAGTGTGACTTTAAAGTGCAGTGCTCTTCTGTACTAACTCCCTGCATGGACACTCACTCAGCACAAAGGCACTCTTATTGTGGACTAAGGTGTCCACACAAGAAGCAACGGCAGAATAGCTATTCTCGGCTATTTCCCCATGTAGACAAGCCATTAGCGTGAAACTTAGAACAACCAACCCTAAGCAAAATTACAACTGCACCAAGTATCCCCAACCGTCAAACAAACCCCTTTTCAAACTAATGAGAATGGTGTCCAGTTGACTTCGGTCTTATCTACATGCTGCCTTTGTACTGGTTAACTACTATGGTTAGGAGTGTGGGATTTTTAACTAACTAGTCAACTCAGCATAACCTAGGGGTGTGGAAGCAATTTTACCAGTATAGCTATTCCACTAGAGAAGGCGAGTAAGCACCTTTAAACCAATATGATTACCTGAACGCTGGGAGGAATCTTCCACTTTAACAATATTGGTATAGTTAAAAGTACAGCTGGATTTAGACAAGGCTTTAGCCCCACTGTACACTTCAGTCAGAACAGAACAGGATACTGTCATGTCAATGGGTAAAAGCCCCACTTCTGTCAGTGGTTTGAACCCAAACCACCTCGATAAGGGCCAAAAGCAGTTTTTGTTTGCATGTAGACTAGCCACAATCTACCAATAAGTTGATCTGATGCCAACGCCTAGTGCAGGGGCAGGCAAACTTTTTGGCCTGAGGGCAGCATCGGGTTTTGTAAATTGTATGGAGGGCCACTTAGGAGGTGGGGGGCTGGGCAACGATCCCCTCTCCTATCTCCCCCCGCCCCTGACAGCCCCTCTGGACCCCTGCCCCATCCACACACCTCCACTCCCTGTCTCCTGACTGCCCCAGGACCCCTGCTGCCCCATCCAACCCCTCCTCTCATTCCTAATAGTCCTCCCCCCCGGGACTCCTGACCCATCCAGCCACCCCTTCTCTCTGTCCCCTGACTGCCCCCTGCTGCCATCCAACCCCCCCACTCCTTCCTGACTGCCCCCCCCGGGACTCGTGCCCCATTCAACCCTGTTCCCCTCCCCCATCCCCCCGACATCCCCTACCCTCTATCCAACCCCCTCTGCTCCCTGCCCCCTTACCACGCTGCCTGGAGCACCAGTGGCTGGCAGCACTACAGCCGCACTGCCACCCTGGAGCTGGGCCATGCTGCCGCCACCACGCAGCACAGAGCACCGGGTCATGCCGGGCTCTGCAGCTGCGCTGCCCCAGCTCACAGCCCCACTGCCCAGAGCATTGCGCTGGCAGCGGATTGAGCGAGCTGAGGCTGTGGGGAAGGGAGGACAGCAGGGGAGGGGTCGGGGCTAGCCTCCTAGGCTGGGAGCTCAGGAGCCAGGCAGGACGGTCCTGCAGGCCGTAGCTTGCCCACTCCTGGCCCAGTGGCACCACAAATATAAAACACCACAAATTGGCACCCTTATTGAGGTTAAGGAGTGAGTTAGCCATGGAACTGAGCTATGTTGCCATCTGAGATTGTGTTTCCTCCAAGTCAAGGTTGAAAGTACTCCAAGATACTGAGATATTCCATGGATTACTAGGACTTTGAGGGCTGTTAGTCTATCACCAAATCGATAACTGTGCAGCAAACTGTTAGCTTTCTCCAACCACCTCCAGCAGCTGCAACTATACACTTCAATAGGGACTACTGCTAGGTTTTGTTATTAAAGCACGCCAGAGGATCAGTGTCTCTTCCAGAGGTCTTGAATTTGTTTATTTTAAAAGTGAACGTAATTGGAAGCTTGCTTTGCCTATCTTGAGGGATTCAGAGGGTAATCCCCTTTTTCCAATCCTACAGGTGATTTCCCTGGACCTTCGCTCAAACCTTTCAGAGGGAGAGAAAGTGAATGGTCATGAGGGTGGCTTGGAAGACAAAACCAGGAGCCCTGCCAACGAAATCCGCTACACCCATATCCTAAATCGGGTGCTTCCTCCTGACATACGCGTGTTGGCCTGGGCCCCTGTAGAGCCCAGCTTCAGTGCTAGATTCAGCTGCCTCAAGAGGACCTATCGCTATTTTTTCCCTCGTGCAGATTTAGATGTGACCCTCATGAATGCTGCAGCACAAAAATACGTGGGGACCCATGACTTCCGGAACTTGTGCAAGATGGATGTAGCCAATGGCGTGACAAACTTCCAAAGGACTATTCTCACAGCACAGGTGCAGCTGGTGGATAGAAGAGGGGAAACTGGGCTACAGGACCCTTTCCAACTGTACCAGTTTGAAGTCACAGGCCAGGCATTCCTCTATCATCAGGTCCGTTGCATGATGGCAATCCTCTTGCTAATTGGACAGAGGATGGAGAATCCAGAGATTATTGATGAGCTATTGGATGTAGAGAAGAACCCTCGAAAACCACAGTACAGGCAAGAATTACCAAGACAAATCCTCAGAATTTTACCTCAAAGAATTTATGCATCTTAGTCCCTGTTTCTGAACCTAGTGCCCCTGCCACGCTTCCTATCAACATCCAAGCAGCCTGTCACTATCAAGCCTAGAGTGATAGGAAAGACAGTGCTTCCAGTGGCAGCCTGCTACTTAACATACCCTCTTAATCTTCAAAACATGCACTTAAGAAACTACTTTTCCTGTTGCCTCAGTGTTTAAGCTTTGGCTCTTCAGGCAAGGAACATGAAATTCTTGATGGGTCTTATTCCTTAGGACCTAGTTAAAATGTAAGCATTACTCATAGGTTCAAGGAGCTGCTGACTTGACAGCTCTTATACAAGATAGCAGTGAGCTAGTCATTGTCTTTTCCACTGAAATCAGTGCCATCACACTGGATCTGCAGTCTTGTGTTCTAGGTTTTTCCCAAGTCACTGCATCATTTTGTTTTAACTTCCTGCTGACTGTGCCTGTGCACGGTTAGGTAATGTCTCCTCCTTTCCTCTCTGCAGCATGGCAGTGGAATTTCCTCTGGTTCTGTATGACTGCGAGTTTGAAAATATCCAGTGGATCTACGACCAAGAAGTTCAGGAGTTTAATGTTACTCATCTACAGCAACTCTGGGCCAATCATGCAGTCAAAACTCACATGTTATATAACATGTTACAGGGGCTGGACTCTGCTGTCATACCCACAGGGACAGGTAGGAAAATTGTTCTGAGAGTATGCCTAACAAATCAAAGTTATGTAGGGATAAAGGCTCATTCCTGAAATGAGTACCCTGGGTTGTTTGAGATTCTAGCATCTGACTTTTTTGTATGTTACAGGCCCAGAGAAGAACAGAATGGTCCTCTGGAGAGAGGTGAAGCCCCCAGTCCACAACCAGGTCAGCAGTTTCATCGAGGGGGTGAAGGCCCGCACTTACAAACCTTTGCTGGCTCGTCCCAAGTGCGAAGGTTTGGAGTCCCGGATCAATCACTTTGTTCGCAGGGGACGTATTGAGCTGCCACACTGCAGGGAGAAAGAGACTGGAGCAGACAAAGAGGAGCACCTAGAAACAAAGAGAGGCCACAGTGACACTGCAGAAAAAGATAGTGAGGTTCCAGGACAAGCTGCCAAGCGAGTCTGCATGGACACAGAGTCCAAGAGCTCTAAATGAGACCTTGCCACCTGATAGCAGAAGCAGGACCATCTTTCAGTGATGGGGTGCAAGTGGTCCCCTAGGATTTTAGGAAAGGAAACATTTGGGAGTGGGAGGAAGGGCACAGAGGAGAGGAATCCCTTTAATGGTGCAATTCTGCACCTACTTTTTTTTTTTTTTTTTTTAATATATTTGGACAGCCCCTTGGAAATCAATAATTGTTGTTCGATAATATAGTGCAGAGGTTCTCAAACAGGTCCATGAAACATGCTGGGCATATGGTACTTGTTTTGCCTCCTTTTTACCAGCTGTTAAAATGCATTAAAAGTAGCTAATATTACTTTTCCATGCAAGCAATTGCTGTATTTGCCACAGGAATATCATGTGATTAAATGGAAGAGGTAGTGCCCCATGTAATTGAGGACAAGTGGTTGAGACAGTATTAGAGTGATCCAGACTAGGAAAGTGAGAACCCCTACTCTAAGGGCGGTAAGCTGCTACCTTACCTCCAGACTACACTGTTTAAGTGCACAGGGCACTAGCGTGAGAACCACCATTATTTCCTTTTATGCTGCACTTTCTGCTTAAGCACTTTGCATATGGAAGAGTTGCAGAGAGAACCAGCTAGCACCCTGGCCAGGATCCCTTTTCAGCCAGCTCCCTGAATAAAGTGCTGTCTCAGCAACTGCTGCCAGGCTCCTGTTTGTCACTCAGAGTGCATTCTGGTGGATAGTACCCAAAAGGTGGAAAATATGGCAGGTTTCAGGATGCCTAAGTGCTTTGGAGGAACCTATGAATTTTGTAGGTTCCTTCCCCTTCATTCCTGCAGGCTTTATTTAGTTGAGGAAGGCGAAATACTTGGAGGCTACTATGGCCACAGCTCTGTGGAAATGTAAATGCTTTGGGTAACAGTACTGATCATGGAGACTACCTCCAGGCACCTTAAGTGTCAGCATGAAACTAGGGAGCAAGAAAGTTTGAAAGAAAGTTAACTAAAAGAATCATGTCCAAAATAATCAGCTTTTTCTGGAAACAAGTAGGATACAATTTCAGATGAAACACTTGTCCCAATTACAAATACAGTGTGGGCTGGATGGCAGGAAAGGCAGAGAAGGCTGGGGAAATTATTTTGGAAAGGAAGAGCCTATACTGCAGGAGAATTGAAAGGCAATAGTAGGATGGCCATGTCAGGATGCGGCAATGTCTTAATTTCTGAAGCAGATCATTAAACACTTTTCAGTTTTAAACTAGAGTGACTAATTTGGCAATCAGATGAATTTTACTAGTTGTTTCAAATGCTTTATTTTTTTCCTATGAAGGAAAAAAGCACCTTCATGACTTTGTAATTAATCTACAATTTTAGAGGGGATGCACTGGAAGGAAACTGATGCGACTCTAAAGAAAGTTCTGGCTACAATCCCAAAGGAGTGAGCCACGCTAATAATGAGTGAAAAGTATAATACCTGCTATTGGGGAAGTACCTGCCACAGGCCCTCAACCCTGACTTTAAAGGAATTTAGGCACCAATCCTCTAAGCAATCTTGCAACTGCTTCCCTTCTTACACACACATAGAAACTAGCATTATATAAGGCGCTGGTGAGACCCCACCTGGAATACTGTGTGCAGTTCTGGTGTCCCATGTTTAAGAAGGATGAATTCAAACCGGAACAGGTTCAGAGACGGGCTACTAGGATGATCCGAGGAATGGAAAACCTGCCTTATGAAAGGAGACTCAAAGAGCTTGGCTTGTTTAGCCTGGCCAAAAGAAGGCTCCGGGGGGATATGCTTGCTCTATATAAATATATCAGGGGGATTAACGTTAGGGAGGGAGAGGAATTATTTAAGTTTAGTACTAATGTAGGCACGAGGACGAATGGGTACAAACTGGATATTAGGAAGTTTAGACTTGAAATTAGACGAAGGTTTCTAACCATTAGGGGAGTGAAGTTCTGGAACAGCCTTCCGAGGGAAGTAGTGGGGGCAAAAGACTTATCTGGCTTTAAGACTAAGCTTGATAAGTATATGGAGGGGATGTTATGATGGGATAGTTTAATTTGGGCAATTGATCTTGGATTATCGGCAGATAAGTCTGCTCAATGGTCTGTGAGGGGATGTTGGATGGGATGGGAACTGAGTTACTGCAGAGAATTCTTTCTTGGGTGCTGGCTGGTGAGTCTTGCCCACATGCTCAGGGTTTAGCTGATCGCCATATTTGGGGTCGGGAAGGAATTTTCCTCCAGGGCGGATTGGCAGGGGCCCTGGAGGTTTTTCGCCTTCCTCTGCAGCGTGGGGCATGGGTCGCTTGCTGGTAGATTCTCTGCAGCTTGAGGTCTTCAAACCACAATTTTGAGGACTTCAATAACTCAGTCATGGGTTAGGGGTTGTTATAAAAGTGGATGGGTAGGGTTCTGTGGCCTGCCTTGTGCAGGAGGTCAGACTAGATGATCATATTGGTCCCTTCTGACCTACGAGTCTATGAGTCTAGCATTGACATTAATAGGACTATGTTCATTTGAACTATGGCTTCTTCCTCAACTAGCTCAATCCTGCCCTAGGAATACCAGCATCCTAGTATAGAGAGAGACTTGATTTCTCTTATTGGACTTCTTTACTTCAGTCCACTTGTGAGGCAGTCCTACCCAGGAACGTGAACATGCCTTGAAACTACTCCAGCACTATGATGATTTGTTGAAAAGCTATGTTTCGTAACTCCTATGATTATAGGGCTACAGCCTGCTAGATTCAATCACAGCATTTGAGACCATTTTAAGGAGTGGAATGTCACATATATAGGAAAGTATAACTAAATATTTGAAAGTTTGAGGATGCAGCAGTGGTTGAGTCTGAAACTACATGTTCAGCAATGCAAATCTGGCAGGGAGAACAGTGCATGTTTTACCCAAAACCCATCCTTTCAGATGGTTTATTTCAGTACTGTCAATGCATAAAGTGATCTATAAAAGACAGAACAGCTTATGCACTCCAAACTTGTGCGAGACATTTTTTGCCATACATAAAAGGAAGAAGCCACACATTTGGCTCCATTCACACCCCTCTACAAATTGCCCTGGATTTATGGGGACAAGTGGCTCTAACCCTGTATAACTTCTACCTTCGTGAGCTAGTTTAATTACCATAAGTAGCCAAGACCTTTGTTTTAGGTTTCATAAGAAGGTGGTAGGACAATCAGCACCCTGCTGGAGCTGTGGTTCAGAATCATCTCAGGTCCAGTCTACACTACGATGTCAGCGGTGCTGGGGGAGTCAGAAGATCTCGCCATGGTCCAGGCTGGTGCTATCCCAGTGAAACGCAGAGGCTCAGTCTCACATATATTGAGGACCATCCTACATTTTAACCTTGTCAGAGGATGAGGTTCTAACACTTCCCCTGCCCTAAAGGATTTGGTGATGCAGATACGAGCTGAGGATCTGACTAGACTAGAATCAGCAGCACCACGCAGGAGCGACCCCCCCTGACCCCCCCCCCCCGGCTGAAATCTGGGGAACTAGAGGGCGGGGGGAGAGGTGCCCCGGGTGCCCAGTGCAGCGACAAGCCCCGGTGCGTCTAGGCACAGGGGTTCCCAGTCGATCACCAGGCCCGGGCCCTCGGCGCTGGATCGGGACAAGGTGGGCGCCAGGGCCCGCAGGGGAGCAGCAGCAGCGCCCCCCGCTCGCCCCACGAGCCTTGTTCTAGCAGCCGGCGCACGGCCAAGCGGGGATCAGGGCAGACGTCCAGGGCCCTGCTCAGCGGGCGGGGCGCGTAGTTCCGACCCCCCTCCCCCCCGTACCTGGCCCGTGCCCGAGAAACTCCGGCCCCGTCCGCACCCATCGACCGTTACCGGCTCCTGCCCGCTCCCAACGGCCGCCTCCGCCGCCGTTTAAATCGCGGGGCGGGACTTCCCCGCAGGCCGCAAAATCCACCGTTCTTATTGGACCGTCTGCTGTTAAAGTCCGCCTACCGCCGCCGCGTGATTGGCTTTCATTGGGCGTTTTGCCTCAAAATTCCACCCCCGGCTTTTCTCCTCCCATTGGTGCGCGCTGGTGGCCCCGCCTCCTCCGCACTGCATCGTAATCTCATTGGGGGCTATCGGAATCACCTCGTCCTGTCGCTACCGATTGGGTGAGTTCTCTGTAACCCCGCCCATCGACTAACCTCATTGGGCCTTCCCCCTGACGGCTTACGCCATATCCTCCTGATTCGGAGCCTTATTCACGCGTAGGAAGCGCGGGGGGGGCGGGGCACTTGGAGGTCTCGCCCCCTTCTGACAGCTCCGGGAAGATGGCGATGCTGGGGAGCATCGGGCTGCGCCTCTGGGGCCCTGCGCCCGCCCTGAGTCAGAGCCTCCGGGCCTTCTCCACCACCCACGGGGCAGCCGCCGCGGTGAGCGCGGAGCAGTTGGCGGAGAAGCTGAGGGCCCAAAAGCGAGAGGAACAAAAACAGGAGGCGAGTGTTCCGGGCATGCGCTGCGGTGTACTGGGGACTACAGCCCCCGGCATGCAATGCGGAGTCTCAGGGTGCTAGTCTCACTACAGCTCCCGGCAGGCTGTGCAGGTATCCGGGACTACAACCCCCGGCATGCACTGCGGAGTCTCAGGGTGCTAGTCTCACTACAGCTCCCGGCAGGCTGTGCAGCTCTCCGGGACTACAGCCCCCGGCATGCCCTGCGGAGTCTCAGGGTGCTAGTCTCTTACTGCAGCTCCTGGCAGGCTGCGCGAGGCTCTTGGGCTGCGCCCCCGAGCCAGAGCCCCCAGGGTTGCCAGGGACCCTGGAGGGCTGTTAAAGGCCGGCCAGGGGGGCTGCAGCGCTAAGGCAGGCTAGTCCCCACCTGTCCTGGCTGGCACCGCGCTGCACCCTGGAAGCCGGATCCTGGGCAGGGGGGTGCAATGTGTCTCTGCGTGTTGCCCCTGCCCTGAACTCTGACTCCGGACAATGGGGGGTGGGGGGCAGTCAGGGCCGCCCAGGGGGGCAAGTGGGGAAATTTGCCCCAGGCCCTGGGCCCCACAGGGACCCCCACAAGAAGATAGTATTCTGTAGCAGAGGGGTAGCCGTGTTAGTCTGGATCTGTGAAAGCAGCAAAGAGTCCTGTGGCACCTTATAGACTAACAGAGGTTTTGGAGCATGCGCTTTTGGGGGTGAATACCCACTTCGTCAGATGTATTCTATAGTACTGCAATGCTTTTTATGGACGGGTCTCTAGAAATTTGCCCCAGGCCCCCTAAATCCTCTAGGCAGCCCTGAGAGCAGTGACTGTGGGCAGCCTCTCCTGCACTCCAAACTCCTTATCCATGGTCCCACCCTAGAGCCAGCACCCCCAGCCGCAGCCCTTACCTCTTCCTGCACCCCAACTCCCTGCCCCAGCTTGGAGCCCCATCCTGCACCCTCCATAGGTGCTGGAACTAGAGATGTGGGAGGTTCTGTAGCACCCCCTGGCTTGAAGTGGTTTCCATCATATGCAGGGTTTTACAGTTTAGTTTAGTGGTCTTAGCACCCCAGTATAAAAATTGTTCTAACACCCCTGCTTGAACTCCTCATTTCTGGCCCCACCCTGGAGCCTGCACCCCCAGCAAGAGCCCTCACCCCATCCCACACCCCAGCTCCCTGCCCCAGCCCAGTGAAAGTGAGTGAGGGTGGGGGAGAGCGAGCCACCAAGGGAGGGGGAATGTAGTGAGTGGGGTTGGGGTGTTGGGGAAGGGGCAAGGCTGGGGCGGGGCCTCAGGGAACGGGTAGGGCTAGGGTGTTTGGTTTTGTGCGACTAGAAAGTTGGCAACTCTACCTTGAGGGGTTAATAGTTCTGTAGCGTGCTGGAGGGTTTCAGAGAATGCTCAGGCTAGTCCTATAAAGATGAGTGGTTGCAACCCCTACCAGAGCCAGTGGGAATTGTGGGTGTTCAGTGCCTCTCAGTCAGGGTTGCCAGGTGTCTGGTTTTCAATTGGAGCTCTTGGTCGAAAAGGGACTCTGGCTGCTCCAGTCAGGCCACTTAAAAGCCTGGTTGACCGCAGTGGGACTGAGGTAGGTTCCCTGCCTGCTTCCATGTGGCTCCCAGTAAGCGGTGGCATGAATTGTTCCTAGGCACAGGGGTGACCAACGGGGCTCCATGCGCTGCCCCTGCCCGCAGGTGCCTCCCTGAGTGCTGGCTTTGCAGCTCCCATTGGCTGGGAAGCCACAACAGGTACAGATCTGGGGCACTGCGACCAATGGGGGCTGTGGCACTTGCAGGTGGGGGCAGCGCACACAGCCCCTGGCTGCTTTTCTGCCTAGGAGCTGGGCATGCTGCTGCTTCCTCCATCCCTGGGAAATGACGGGGCAGTCCTGGTGTTGCTGCTAAGGGGCCACCTGAGGTCAGCTCCTCCTGGACTCCCATGAACCACACCAGCCAGAGCTGCACCCCAAATCCCCTCCTGCACCCAAACTCCCTTCCGGAACCTGCGCCTCAACCCCTTTGGCTCCAACCCCCTCCTGCACCCCAAACCCTTCATGCCTGGCCCCACCCCAAAGTGCACACCCCTAGTTCGTATCTCTCCCACACTCCTACCCCAGCCCAGAGCCCCCTCCCACACTCTGAACCCCTCATTTCTGGCCCCACCTCAGAGCCTGTACCCCCTGCTGCCCCCCAGCCTGCACCCTGCTCTCACACCCCTAACCCTCTCACATATCCCCAGCCCCAAGCACCATCCTGCTCTTCCTAACAGCCACCCCAGCTAGGTGGCCCTGCTCTCCACAAGTGGCCGGTGGCGATGCTCCAGATTTGCGGCTCCTTTCCCCAGTAGTTCCTACCCGGGAGCCTCCGCTTCAGCCTGTCTGAGCCCTCTGGGGTATGTCTACACTGCAATTAAACAACCTGTTGGCCTGGCTCAGCAGACTGGGATCAGAACGTTACTGTGTAGACATTTGGGCTCTGAGTCCCTCCCCCCCGGGGGTCTCAGAGCTTGGGGTTCAGCTAGCCCAAACACAGCCCCACAGCAAGCCCTAATCAGTAGACAGGGGCAGCCAGCTTTGATTGCTGCGTGGACGCACCCACCCCAACTTGGAAATTGAGAGTTAATATACAAATAACACACTATATTACAGTGTACAATCTTTGCATTATTATTGGTATATGCAAGACAATATTTATTGATTTGAGGTGTAATATGGAACATTGGACCCAAACGAAGGGCTGTGTGTGACTTTATAACATTTCCTCTCGACCTGCTTTGGAACAAATCTGGGACACAGTACGGATGAGAACTTGAAAAGAAGAACACTAGAAAACCTTTTGGTTAGCAGGATGGTAAAATAGGGAGGGGTCAGTTTCTGCAGCATGAATTACATATTAGGCAATCTCACCTTAACTTTAAAGAGCTATAATGAATTATTAATATAATATTAAGGTCATATATTTAAATGTCAGTGTCAGGAAATGTTAACGTCGATTTGTCCACATTGCATATGTTGTCTATTAAAGCATACGTTTAAACAATTTAGTCATTAAACATGGAACAGCATCACTTTTCCCGTCTCTTATACAGTTCATTGTCAGGTAGGGAAAGAGTCAGTCAGTGGCTGCAGCACGACTGGATTCCCTATCGGGACAGTTGGGTGAAGGCAAGAAAAATCAAGCTCCTGCAATAGTCTCTTTAGTCTCACTCATTGTGAGTGAGTGGGGGGCGGGGGAGGAGGGCAATTAATTTTACAGTAGTGTTTAAAATACCTCCCTGGAGAGGTGAAGGGTATTTGAATCACACGTTCCATCTCCCACATTCAAACTATTGCAGCTGCTGGCCTTCTGGTGCCTGCTTTGGCCTTGCAGTGAAAATGAGAGCGAGGGTGGAGGAGAGTGATGGGGGCGGGGGAGTAGGTGTGTCCTCAGGATGGGGCAAGGGCCTTGAGTTTTCTGCAATGAGAGTTGGACTGCCAACTTTCTAAGAATCAGACCCTGTTCTCTTTGCTGCCTTTACCAGGTGCTTGTATATAGGCATCAAATGGCCCAGCAGTAAACATTACAATCAAATGAAGAAACTACCCAAGTAATGTGCAACCACCCTGATGCCAAGTCCACATCCCGTCCCTCAGACTGAACCAAGCAAGAGAGATCTAGTAAAGACAGAACAGGGATATATAAAGGGAGAGTAACAACAAAAGAGAAGTGGAGGGAAGCCCAATATTGGCAGAGGATAAGCTTGCTAGCAGGGCAGTACATATTAAAAAAGTGTTTGTTGTATGTTTAGCTGTTGTTTTTTTTTTAAAATGTGATTTAGTAGTTTGAAATTATGAGAGCCAGCACGTGAGCAGCCGGTGCTGCAAGCACCAACCGCTTGCAAACCTTTGTGTTAAAGGAAAATGCTTCATAATTGTTGTTGTTTGTATTTAACATGCAAGCATAATACTGCCATCCTGAATCTGGTGCAATGTGACACAAGAAATGCCACTTCCCTTTGAATGCACAGGGAACTAGAGAGCTTCAAAAGCTGTTTTCCTTGCCTGCACGCTCAGGGCTTGTCTACATGTACAACACTGCAGTGGAGTTTCTCCCGTTGGCGTATTTAATCCACCTCGGTGAGAGATGGTAGCTGTATTGACAGAATAAGCTCTCTCATCGCCACAGCGCTGTCTGCACCTGGGCTAGGTTGGTTTAACTACATTGCTCAAGGAGTGTGGATTTTTCACACCCTGAGCAACATAATTATACTGATGTAAGTTTGTAGGGTTGACCTGGCTTCAATCAAACAGGCATTGTGTAGTCTAGACAGTAAAGGTGTGGGGTTACAGGATGTTAGTTGACGTGTTCTAACTAAAACATTCTGAAACTCTAGTATAGACAAGGCAGTGTAGACTTAAAGGTGCACTAAATGGGTCAAGTTAAGGCCTGGGGTTAGCCTAGCTTTGTATGAGTTAAAGTTTACACTCTCTGTCTGCATTGGACCCCTAGAACAAGTTAGGTAAAGCTTTCTTACACACCTTTAAATCCTGGTTCAGACGAAGCCCCAATGTGATCTCAGTTTTCATTCTGAGGGGTTTGTTCTCACAGCTCAAAAAGCCTTGCGTGGCTCAGCCAACATGGGGTCCGTCTGACCCTTCGCATTACCTAACATACTCAAATTAATCAGTTCCCTCCTTCAGAACCAGCAAGTGCCATTTTTACAGTCATTGGTCTGCTCATACCCTTACTTTGAAATCTTGGCCTTACTGCCTTGGATGCTGTTGGCCGGGGTCAAATGTCAGCCTGACATCAGAACTCCTAGGCCTGCATCCGGTGGGTGATGAAACCTACATAAAGTGCTGAGGCATTGAGAGCGCACTGGAGTTGAAACATTTGGGGATAAATCTTTCCCAGCCAGGTGAGATTCCAGTGGGGTGGCTTCTGTGATAAGACCATCGGGCAGTGTCTGCGGCCGTGTCACTGTAGTAACTGTGCCTCACACAGTTTTGAGATTCCTCAAAACACCATTGTGAGGTGAGGAGATACCGAGGCAGAGACATTCCATGAACTGCCCAATGTCTCACAGGAAGTTTGCAACAGAGTCAGGAATTGCACGCTGGTCTCCTAAATCCCTGTTACTTAACCTGAGACCATCTTTTCTCCACTTACAGCATTTTCTTTCTTCACAGAAGCCTAAAAACCCAGTATTGAGGCGGGTCCGAGAACTGTCCGAGCTCAGCAAGCAGCTGCAGCGGGTTCACCCCAACGTGCTGGCCAAGGCACTGAAGCATAGGATTCTATATCAGAATGAAGAGCTTGTGGTGATTGACAAACCTTATGGCCTCCCTGTGCACGGTGAGAGAGGTCCAAGGGAGGCCACTTTCTGCTGGGCAGTGCCTAGGCTAATGCTAAGAGTGTGTGTCAGTCAATTCTAGTTACTGTGAGAGCAGCTTCACTAACCCCTGAAGGTGCCTTCTCTTGGATAGCAGTGTCTGGGCTCATGTTATATTAAACAACGCTAATTGATTTCAGCTCCAAAGGCATCTAAATGTCACTCGGATCTCTGCCGCCACGCCAACATGCTCATCGCTGTATAGATCTGAATTGAGCCTGGGTCATGCTGTGCTCATGAATACAGCTGTACCCCAGACAGCCTCCTGCGGGAGCTGCACGGAGGAATAGGAGGATGGGGTAAAGTGAGCCCAGTATTCTGTCTCTAACATCCCTGATTAGCCTGGGGATTTTCTTCCTACATCTGTTCCCAAGGACAGAGCAACATGTATCTTCTTAGGGTCACATCTCAGTTTGATGAAAGGAGAATGTTTCTCCCACAATGCTGATTGTCAGACAATTCATCTTCTCCCAGCAGGCTGTGCTAAGGGGAATGATGCAGGAGACCTGGCATTAGAGAGCACTCAGCTGCTCCAGCCTCTCCTGGCAGGAGGTGCACTTATGGGCACTACAGGAAATGGAAAAGTGGAAGTTTGTTGTTTTGTTGGGGTAGTGCCTGAAGGTCCCTAATCAGGACCATGGCACAAGGTTCCCTACTCACAGATAGGCACAATCCCTGTCCCAAAGAATTTGCTGTCTAACCTGGAATGTACTTGTGAAACTCTTGTGATGGTGGGTAGAGGAGCCAGTCATTGAGTGAACTTGCCTGGCATTGCTCTGCTTCAACTGGGCACCTGGAGTAAATCCAGAGTTCCTCTGGGAACTCTTGAGTGCCTGGCCCCCAGGGTTAAAGTTCTGAAGGTTCCCAGTGGTGCCTGGCAGAATGAGAACTGGGGGACATCTCCCAGGGAATATGTGCAGGCTCACAAGTGTCTTTGTGGCAACTGAGTCTCCAACAGGAACGTTGGAATATCAAGCTGTTTCCATGGGGCCCTGATGGAGCCTATCCTTGCTGGCTCTGCACTCGGGGGAAACCACTTCTGAGGGGAGTTCTCTTGGGTCACTAATCTGGTTCTTGTTTCTCTTCCAATCACCCAGGTGGCCCTGGGATCCAGAATTGCATCACTGACGTGCTGCCAATTTTGGCCAAGATGCTGGATGGCATGAAAGCTGAACCCCTGCACCTGTGTCACCGGCTGGACAAGGAGACGACGGGCGTGATGGTGATAGCACGGGACAAGGACACAGCACATCGGATTCAGTGCCTCTTCAAAACGCGACAGGTGGAGAAGAAATACTGGTACGAGAGGTTTTCTGGGAGCAGGAGCACAGGCTCTTGTGTGGTTTGGAGTGAGGTGTAGAGCGGCATCTATCCTCTTAAAGGTGAACTGAGCTCTGTCCTGACAGCCAATTGAGGCTTTAGAATGGGCAGCAGCAGTGAAGATTTCCTATAGTGCCTGAAAGGACCCCTTCTAAAGAGAGAGGGAGCTCAATCTCCATGGCCCAGTCAGACGTTGGTCTTTTCATAGAGACAACATGGGGGTGGGATTTGTGCCAGTGGTGGTTCTGCAGCGCAGTGCATTTGCCCACTGAGAAGAAGCTGGATACTTGCCAGCTCCTTCATGTACGCCACAAACAGCCCTGACGGTGTGGCTCGCTACCCACTTGGGCTGTGTTTGAACCTGTGACCTAGAGGGGAAAGGCCCCCTGTTAATCACATGCTTAATGCTCTCACCTGGGAGTGATAGGAGCACCATCTGCTCTGAATTGGTTGTGCCATGCTTGAGAATCAGATGAGCAATTTGTTGTTAGGCCCGGTAGCCTAATGCTACTTGCTGTGCTCCAGCCTGGAGAGAGATCTTCCATCTCCTGCTCCCCAGGACTAGGTGGGCCTTGTCTCCTCTCCCCTCCTGTGCACGAGAGAGGTTGAGTGGGAAGGGCATCTTACTCCACACAGCCAGCAGTGAGTCTGGGGCTCAGGTGATGGGGGCGCTCCGAATCTGGTGCTCAGATCTCCACGTGTAATTGCTGGCACCTCAAAGCCTTGTTAGCTCTTTCTGGGGACTTGGAGCTAGCTGCACTTTACAGCTTTTTGGAAGGGCTGATCATACTTGTCCCACTGAAGAGCCTCCCATTGCAGGGTCAAAACCTCTGCAGTATTGCTAATGGAATAGAGGAGACTGACCTCTCTCTGCCATGTAGAGAGCTGACAGCTGTGTGCAGAGAACTGGGGTGGGGCTCTGTTGAGCTGTGTGGTCTCTTCCCAGGACGATCAGCGTGGGGCTCCCAGTCCCCTTGGAGGGGCTGGTGGATATTCCCATTGTGGAGAAGGAAGTGCAGAGCCACCAGTCGCACTATAAGGTGAGTGAGCTGCCTCCCAGCCTGGCTCCGGTACTACCGGCCAGGGCTTAGCACTGTGAATCTCTAGCCAGGCCATCTGCACTGTTACCCCGGCCTCACAGCGCTCAAGGTGTATTTCTTGTGACCCTATCTTCTTTGTGTGGGCTTCTCTGTGCTTCAGATGACGCTGGCACCGAACTACCGCATATCTCCCGAGAATGGGAAGATGGTGAAAGTGCGCCGGAACCGAGATGCCCACAGTGCTGTGACCCGGTATCGCATTCTGGCTAGCACTCCTTCTTGTTCCCTCCTGGAGCTCCAGCCAATCACAGGTAAGGCTTGTTTGGACCTCAGTTCGTTAGGATATGCTAGCAACCAGAGCCCCTGACGTGTTTCCTGTGCTGCCTATGTGAAGGTCCCTATAGTGACAGCGGGTGCCTGAGCTTGATGGAAAATGGTTCAGGCTGAGCCTGAGGGTCTCTGGGAGTTCAGGACTTTGCATTTGAGTCAGGCTTTTGGATAAGATTGCAATTCAGCCAATCAGGAGCATTCCTAGTGTGGTGGGGACCAACTAGTTTGCTCCAGCAGTCAGTCGGAGTGCTTGTTTGCATCCAGTCAGTCTGGGCAAGCAGCTGGCACATGATCAGGTAGGTGGCACCAGGCTGTGTTCTAAAGCCTGGTTCTTCTCTCTCCTACTGCGTGCTCAGGAGTGAAGCACCAGCTCCGGGTCCACTTGGCCTATGGATTGGGATGTCCAATCCTCGGAGACCACAAATACGCACATTGGAGCAAATTGGCACCCCAGGTAAGAGGTGATATGGCAAGGGGAGGGAGTGGGAGCTGCTGGCCCTCAGAAGGGGAACAATTGCAGAGTTATGGCCTGTGTCCCCGCTGCACTCCACACCCTGGGGAAGGTTCCACTGCCTGGTGTGTGAGGCCTGTTGCTAACCCTTCCCTGGCAGCACTTCCTTACACATCCACAACCTGCTGAGACTGGCTTCTCCAGGCAGGAAGTTCAGAGCGTTTGGTGGGATCTTCAGCACCCCTTTCGGGCAGGTGACGCCTGTTCTTCTCAGAGCCTCAAACCCAGAGGAGAATCCAGGAACCAGGCCCCAAGACTGCCAGCTGGAAACTCTGGAGGTGTCTTCATGGCATATCTCAGGGGCAAGGAGAAGCCCCAGCATGATGGGTTCCTCTCCCACAACAAGAGAGATCCTGGGGCATCTCCCTGGGGGGGCATCACCTCTGCCACCACAAAGATCCCAAGGCACCTCTCCCCAGGGAAGAGATGGGGAAATGTGCAGTAGGCAGGTCCCATCATCTCTAGGGGAGGAGGGAATGGCTGCCGTTGCAATGCCCAGCTCCTGGGGCATCTCTCTTTGGAAGCTTGGGGGTGTCACCATAAAGATTCCAAGGCAGCTTTTCCCCAAGCAAGAAGAGGTGGAGGGGATGTTATGCTGCAGGCAGGTATCATGGCCTCTCTGCACGAGCCAGATCCTGCAGCACCTCACCCTAGGTGAAATGGGACGGAGCGATCTTCCCCCTAAAGCCGGTCTCAGGTCCTGTTTCCTCTCGGATAGTGTATGGTCAGCTTAATTCTTAAGCCAAGTGCTCTTTAACTGAATTGGGGGTAACCCCAAAGGCTCCTGTGATTTTTCCCTCTCCCAAGCATGTAACTGGGACCCTGTGTTGGTGTCTGGCAGTGGCTGACTATGGGTG
Organism: Chelonoidis abingdonii; assembly: GCF_003597395.2. Classification (NCBI taxonomy): domain Eukaryota; kingdom Metazoa; phylum Chordata; order Testudines; family Testudinidae; genus Chelonoidis; species Chelonoidis abingdonii. The sequence goes on along the minus strand of NC_133786.1, from coordinate 3,340,702 downwards.
TTTCTAATGCTCCTGCAGCTTGCTGTACCCACAGAAGCCTTTTTCTCACCCCTCCCTGGCAGTAGGGGCTGGGGCACTGCCTTATATTTACAGGTGGTATGCTGGTTTTGGGCACCAGCTCTCACCCATCTTGCACTCTCTCTCTTGCTCTCTCTCCCTGGAGCAGAAGCTTCCCGAGAACACTCTGATGAGACTGGGGTTGGAACAGGCCAAAGTGCGTCACCTCCCCCTCCACCTGCATGCCCACCAGCTCACCCTGCCCACAGGGACTTGCGGGGACAAACAGCTGCACCTGGTCTGCAGGCCGCCCCGTTTCTTCAGAAACACTTTAAAGCGGCTGAAGTTGGAGATTCCAGAGTCGCTAGAGAAGTGAGAGGAGAGTGGAACTACCTGTCTCTGCAGCCACCATTGCTCTGATGACATCTGACTCTGGTCCTAGCCGCTGTGCGGTGCTGTCTACCTCGTGGGAGAATCGGATGATGAGTTCAGTGGTCTCCGCTGCTCCAGGAAAACCCCAGCCATTGGGGGACAAAGTCTGTGCATTGACCTGCTTGACTGATCTTGGGCCATTCAGCTGCTTGAGGGAGGTTCTGGCTCAGATCCAAGGTCTGGTTCTGTGCAGAACCAGGACTGAATTCAGTGAAGAGCCAGCAGGTTCATCCCGTTAAGGTTTGGCAGAGGCAGAGCAGGGCCTTGCCTGGAATCCAAACCCGAACTGTGAACGTCTCTAAACAATAAATGGTCTGATCTCATTCTGTGCGGTAACGCTCTGTTAGGAGTTGTGTAATCTGGGAGAAAGCCAGGTTGTCTCTGCCATGGGGCTTCCCACCACTGAGATGTCAGCTGCCACCAGCAAGAGGCACCAGAATGACCCATTTCACTGTGCACTGCGCTGCAAAACCCTACTTGGGAGGAGTGACTGACTGACTGCTGGGCTGAGCTGGTGGGGCTCAGCTTCCCCTCTAAGGCCCTGGGTTGGAGGTATTGATGGGCTGGGTGTGTGACCCAGGGAGAGGAGGGAAGTGCAGGGCTGGGATCCTGCTCACAAATGAGGTGGGTTTCCCCAAGCTCACCGTGTGTTGAAGGGACCCTACAGGGCCAGGGGTGCACTTGGTGACCCTGGTGTTTGAGGGGTGGGGAAGGGGGCTCTGGGGCAGCTGTGCCCTCCTTCCATGGCCCTGGCCGGAGATGCACACTGCTGGGGACGGGGAAGTCACCAAATTTTGGAGCTAATCTCTGATTTCATGAGAGGTGGAGTCACAAGTCTCACAGCCTCCCCTCATTTAATTCCATCAGGGGCTGCATTCTGGTGCTAGCCCCATTCACACTCTGTACTGCTGGCAGCATGGCCAGGGCCCAGGGTGCATGGAGTGGGGCAGCACAGCCCTTCCCTACAGACAGGAGCTCTGTGAATTGCTCTGTCTGAGCTGCCATTCTGGCAGGAATGTGTATTAAGGCAGTTGGCCGTGGGGCAGGCGCCTATCTGGGAACTGAGCTCTTCGCCGCCACAGACGTTCGTAATATTCATTTGTAAACCACACAGTGTAAATACAGCCGTGGCTTTGCCTTGGCCAAGAGACTGCACAGAATGCATGCAGTTTTGTGCTGGAGCCTTCCTGCCTACAGCACCCGTGGCAACGTAACTTGCCTTCCTGCTGGGATTCCCTCAGCTCTGCAGCTTGCTTCCAGCCGTGTAGAAGCAGGTTTTCCCTAGCGGGCCAGCAGGAATACTGGGTGCTGTGCTGTGAGACCCAATTCTTCGATCGCACAACAGCAAATTCATTCTAAGACAAACTGTCAAATGCAAGATCAACATGAAACCCGCTCAGCAAGGGGCAGTGGACGGTGATTCTTGCCAGCCAGCCCCACACAGCCTTGCCCTGTCTGTGTCACAATGGTTCTAGTGCTTGCTCTCCATAGAAAGGGGTTAACCCTCCTGTGACTTGTGTTACATAGCCAGACTATGATCTCTGACTTAGAATCAGTTAATCCTTCCCTCCAGCCCAGAGCCCCGACCCTGGCTACAGCACAGCACAGGCCCATGGTAGGACAGAGACAGCTGAGCCCATGTAAAGTAACCATTGCCATGTCTGAGATGTCAGTGTGCGGGCCGGATGGGAGAGTTCATTAGCTCATGCTGGCCTAGGGCTTTCCTCTGCAGAGGAGTTTGAGTGGGGGCATGGTGTCCTCACTAGAGGGCTCTTATCTCTACAGTTTATCCTGCCGCCAGCCCCCACACGCACTCCTTTGATCCAGTGGGGCACAGGTTTGCTGACCGTGAGGACTTAGGGCAAAGCCCTAGGTCCTTGTTGAGCAGTGGCTGGGAGGGGAGAGGTTAAGTGGTGGTACACCAGGGTTTGAAGGTTTCTGGTTTTGCAGGGTGGGGAGGAGTTGTGTTAAATACTGGATTGTCCAAGTGGCTGGAATCTTAAGGGGATCTCCAGATGTGTCCTATTTGGCTTACAACTGAAAGGAGAGCACCTCACTGACCCCTCCGCTCCATTCTTGCGCTTGTCCATGGCCGTAGAATGAGACACGCTGATGTGCAGTAAGTAAATCAAAGCGGGGTCTGAACTTCTGTCCAGAGGGCTCTAACAGGGTCCTGCCCCTGTTAATTCAGTGGGGACCCGTGGCAAAGACATGATGGACAGACAGCTGCAGAACAAGGAGATAGTCTCTTGGGACTCATCCAGGCTAGATCCCCTCTCTTTTCCAGGGTTTGTCTGGCCTGAAAGGTGGTATGGACCTATCAGGAGGGCCAGGAGAAGGTCTGCACCTGGCCCCGGGCTCTGGATGGGGGGGGGGTGAGGATGGCTGGGCAAGAAGCCGCTGCAGTCAAAGCAAGGGGCTAGAGAGACCTACTGAGAGCCCAGGCGCACAAGCTTGGGTGCCTTTATACTCAAGTGCCTCTGACAAGCCTGCATGGGAGAGGCTCAGCAGGGTTTGGCCATGGGATAGGGGCAAAATCCTGAGCAAGCAGGTCAACTTATAAAGGGGTGGCTGTTTGGGGGTGGGGGAACAAGGGACCTGCCACTGAGCTTAACTAGGCAGAGTGCTGCACCAAGTTGAGTCTGGCATGGGCCACCTGAGCAAGGGGAGGGGGCAGTGGGATTGCTACTGTGGCTTTTGTCCCTGAAAGACTATAACTGCCCATGCAACCAGCAGGAGGAAATTATGTGGAAAAGACTCCACTGGGACCTCTAGAGGCAGAGTCACAGGTCAAAGGCTGCTGGCTCTGGAGAAGTGGGTGGACCAGTGAGGTACCTTGATATCTTTGAAAATCTGCCCTATGCACTAGATCTGCAGATCCCTAGTAAGGTTTCCTTGCCGGCTCCTCTCTGCCTGCCCTGAGGGGCCGTCAGCTCTTGTGCTCAGCGGTGTCCCTTCCCTCAGGTAGGTGCACGTGTGAGTGTCTACTGGAGGCTGGGGCTTGGCCTGGTAAATGCCTACCATCCTCGCCTTGCAGCCCTGCTGTGCCTGGGGCAGTGTCAGGCTGTAGAAAGGCCCTGCTGTATCGTGCCACTAATGGCTGCCTGCAGGGCTGGGGATCTGCCTGGCTGAGAATCACTCACTGCCAGAGATCATTACTGCTGACACGTGCCTGCATCGCCTACCCCCAGGCATGGGAGCTGGGGCTGGGACTGTGCCTCCCTGCCAACCCTCCTGCTCATTACTGGATGTGAAAATAGCCCAGCAGCCCCACACCCCTTAAAATCGCTGCTAGAAATAAATCTGTTTATGAGAGAGGGCTGTAAAACCACAAGGACGCAGGGTTTCGTGGGGTTGCCTGTGGCTGGGTGAGGCACGCCAGGGCTCAGCAATCAGTGAGGCCCTGCTGCTGTGACTCTGGCTGCTCTATTTGAGGAAAGGCTATTTGTAACTTTCCTAGAGAAAAGGCTTCCCTTGTAATTAGCAATGCACATGGTGTCATTTACCACTGCCTGGTACATAATACTGGGCAAATACAGCTTTCAACCCCACAAGTGCTCGTGCCCTGCTAGCTACCGCTCAGCCGGGATCAAGCCATAAACAACAGCAGCATCTGCGTCTTCTCTACTCCCGGAGTCATGTCTATCGCACACACGGCAGCCGAGTACATGCTCTCTGATGCTTTGCTCCCGGAACCCAGCGGCTCCCGAGCCAAAGGCCTTCGCCTGGAGTTACCGTGCGATCGTGTTGTGAAGTTTGTTGCGGTGGGCCTGCCCCTGTTCCTGGTGTCCCTGGCGTTCGCGCGGGAGTTTTCCACGGGTAAGTTGCAGGGTGGTGTGTTATCGGGACTGGGTTTAGATCATCATTAAGGGTAGAAAGATCTAGGGCAGGAGCAGGGTACGCAGCACGGACCGCACTGCTCTAGTTCTGCTGGTGCATCACAGGTACATGGAAGGTTCAAGGAGTGAAGGGGTGTTTATGGGGAACTAGTCAGAGTTCTGGGGGTGTGGAAGAGTTTCAGAAGGATGTTAAAACCTTGTGCTATTTCAGTACTTGCTCCACCCTCTAATTACTAGGGGTTAGGGTGAGACCTTAATGGCATGTTGACTGTCCCACATCTGCCACTGCAAGGTTCTTCCACCTGAAGAATCTGGTTCTGGTCACTGTCCGAGCCAGGCCACTGAACTAGATAGACCTCGGTCTGATCCAGGCTGCCAGTTCCTATGTTCCTGTGAACACTCTGTGCTCCACTGGAGAGTCTGTGGTGTTTATCATCTGTGTTGCAATAGTGCCTTGGAGCCCCCATCACAGCCCAGGGCCCCATGGTTCAAGGCACTGTGCAAAGAGAACAGGAAGCCCCAAAGAGCTTCTGATCTAAGTAGGGTTCTGCTGCTGGTGGGACCGTTCCTTAGCCAGCATAAAACCTTGAACATAACTTGCCACAATTCTTTGGCTAACAGTCATCCTGGTTCAGTGGCCAAATGAACGCAGCAATTAGCAATAAGAAAGCAATATATAACAAATGGAAAAAAATCTACAGTAATTGATAGAAGTTATGGAGTGTGGAAAATCTAGGGATAAATATTTAAAATCAGCAGGCTTGGAAAACTTGTAACCAAGAGTCCTAAAAGAGCTGGTGAGGAGATCTCTGGCCAGCTGATATTAATTTTTTTAATAAATCTCAGAATCTTGGGGGGCTTCAAAAAGACTGGAAGAGTGCTAGTGTTGTGATAATATTAAAAAAGAGCAAGCAGGATGGCCCAACTAAGTATGTCAGTTATAATAAACTTTTGTAAGGTGTTTGACTTAGCAATATTCTAATTTAAAAAATTTAGCACTCCACAATAGCAATAGACCGCACATTAAATGGATTAGAAACGAACTGACAAAAGTAGCTGTCAGTGGGGAACCTTCATTGAATGTGGGTGTTACGCTGGAGTTCTGTAGGAATCGGTTTGAGGCCTGATGCTATTCAGCCACTGGAAAAAACTACAGAGGAAAGTGGTGGACTCTCTAGTCTTCAAATCGAGACTGGATAGCTTTCTGAAAGATGTTTTAGCCAAACACAAGTCATTGGGCTCAATACAGTGGTAAAAGGCCTGTATTATTTAGGAGAGATCCCTTCTGGCCTTAAAATCTGTGAATCTAAGCTCCTGTGTTGCCAGTGATTTAACATTTCTGCCAGAAAAGCTTTGGTCTCTAGTCACGGGAGCAGAGGACACTTGTGTTTGTGGGGCTATTTGTGTATGTCTTGACTAGAAAATGTGAGGTTTGTGGATGTAATTTCCATCCTGCCTCAAAAATTTGTTCTTGGACTCAATGTTCAGGAGGCTGGGTGGAGTCAGAGAAAATAAAATGAATGTGTTTTTGCTGGCTTGTTCCTTGTTTATAACATAGATTGAAGTGCCACCAGGTTATTGGTCTCCTGAGTGGACATTGAAATAGTCTAGTTGATGGGCTCTCTACTGTTTTGTAGGCTATTCACGGTGTTAGAGCTGTGGCTAACTTTGTGCATATGTAAAGCATCAGAACATGGTGTTACAGGAATGAAATCATCTTCAGGGACAGGATCATCTCAAATCCTTCATTAGCAAAGCTGGTTCCTTGGTAGCCCGGTACAAACCTAAATCATGATTTGGGCAAGATGGCAGCTAAATGCACCCTAGCTGGCCTGGCCTGAGCCGACAACTTCACTTGTGTTTACCAGCAGCGAAGTCTAGCCTGGTTTGCTGCCTGGGGTTTGACAGAACAGGCATCTCAGCTAGTGACCCACCTGTAGCCCATTGGCTGGGGCTGCTGCATTAGGAGCATAGCACTGCCCCAGTCCCTCAGCTGCCAGTTCCTTCGGCCTTCTCCAAAACTAACAGGCCTGGAGCAGGGATGGGTAGCTGCATTCCTGCTGCATCAACCCCACCAGCAAGCTTGCAGCTCCGTCTGGGCACATAGTGTGACATGACAGCTGGAGTCAGAAGAGTCCCGGACCCTGGAGGCATGCTGGGCGGGGGGTGGGCGGGGGAGGGGGAGGGAGAGCATACAGAGATCCCTCAGCCAGTTGTCTATAGGAGCTCACCAGACCACCCCTGCAGTGGCCACTGGTTTGTGGGGTAAGTACCCAGAGTGCCTTGCAACTGAACAGGTGTAGGTAGGCACTAGTGTGGCTGCAGGCAGGATGGCAGTATACGAGCTCAGCAAGGCTGTGCTGAACCACTCATATCATACTGCTTGATTCTCGGTGCTGGCTGGAGCCAGACTTTCCTGCCAAGCCTGGCTTTGCCAGTGAGGCCGTTCCTGGGCTGGCAGGAGCCTTTGCCACAGGGACACTCTCACCCTTTTGGGCCAGGGCAAGACAAGTTGTGCCCAGACGACTGTTACATGGGCTGTTGGGGAGACAGGGAGGGAGGGGGATATCCCGGGGGTGCCAACTTTCTCTGGTGCCAGTGGGTGCTCATGCCCCTCTGCCCCTGGACCCGATCCCATTCCAGCTGCTTCCTCAAAGTCTCTACCCCAGCTCCGCCCCTTCCCTGCCCCTATTGAATCCCTTGCCCAAATCCCTGCCCCAGCCCTGCCTCTTTCCCCCAGCGTGCTGCATTCTCCCTCCTCCCTCCCTGCCCCGCGAAACAGCAGTTTGTTTTGCGGCGCAAGCGCTGGGAGGGAGGGGGAAGAAGCAGGACGCGGGAGCGTGGTCGCGGAGGAGGCAGAGGTGAGCTGGAGTGGTGGGGCGGGGCGGGGCCATGGGGAGCTGCTGGTGGGTGCAGAGCTCCCACTAATTTTTCTCCATGTGTGCTCCAGCCCCAGAGCACCATGGAGTAGATGCCTATATGTAGTCCCGAGGCAGCTGTGAAGAGTGTGGACAACACACAGCTCCAGCCTGCAGCGAATCAGGCAGCCTGGCCACAGTCAGCAGAGATGTTGCTGTGTTGTCACTGAGTTTAAAATCGGGGCCTATGCAATCCCAGGCGGTGCTGACAGCACAGCACTGCTGGCTGCTCTGTGCCCACAAGGGAGTGCTATCCATACTGCATAGCAGAAGGGGCAGTGTAGACAGGGTGGCTGCAGGCTGGGAGGGGAGTGGGCTGGAATGGGGCTGCCAGAGACATTCACCACAGAGATTCCAGAGCAGCAGAGTTCCACATTAGTGGGGATGGTGGTGGGAGGAATCCCCACCTGTGGGTCCAACAGCTCCTCCCTCTTGCTGTAACCACTCCTGCTCTGTTCCAGGGACCCAGATCAGCTGTTTCTCGCCTGCCAACTTCACAGGGAAGCAGTCTGCATACGTTGATACGTCTTGCTGGGATTCCTTGATCCACTATGAATTTGATGCTGCTGGAAACACTACCACCAAATCCCTCTGGACTCTAAAGGTAGTGGAGCTGATGGGTTAGGGGAGCTCTGCAGTTCAAGGGGTTGAAAATCAGCCCCCAATGCAGCATCTCCAGGGCCAGTGGCATTCGGGTGGGCAAGGGACCCAGGCAAAGAACACAGCTCATCAGGATACAGTGCTCCCCACCCCAATGTCAGCCAAAGGCAAGAGGGACAGGCTGGCCTTTGCACTGCACCCTAAGGGACTCTGCCAGACCAATTTACCCCACAGCAGGAAGCCGTGCCCTCAGCCCCAGCTGGTGGAATCCCTGCTGATCTCCATCATGACCCTGGCATGCGGCAGGGAGATTTATACCTGACGGGCAGGCTCCAGCCACCGAGGTCTTGTGTGATCGAGGCCAAATGGCTCCAGAAGTGACTAGGGGGTCAGTGTGGTTATGTTACGCTGTAGCGTGCTCCTTGTGGCCAGCTCTGCCCATCAGCTGGGCAGTTCTATTGTGCACCAGCTGAAACTGCCCAGTGGTCTCCAGAGGCAGCCCCATGCAGAGTCCATGGCAGGGACCCAGCCTGGGTGTCACAAGGCAGCAACTCTTCAAGGTCCAGATCTCAAAGATATGGTCATGGTCACTTCATTGGGCAGAAAGGCCTCAATGCCACTTCTGTGTGTTTGGGAGCAGCCCCCGCAGAGCTTCTGAACAAACCACCTCTGTGTAGAAGCAAGAACCACCTCTGCCGTTTCCAAGAATCCCCCACCCAGGATCTCCTCTATTTACCCTGAAAACTCTGCATTAGCTCCCAGGGGCCAAATGGATTGTCCTGATCTATGAGGCTCATTTGGAGAGCAATCTTGTTTGGGGTTCGAGTTCCCCTGGGTCTGTCCAGCTCCCCCACCCTGGAGGCCTCATGGATAGGGCACTGAGCTGGGACTAAGGATAACTGGATTCAATCCCTAGCTCTGCCACTGACTCCCTGTGGGACCTAAACCAAGTCCCTACCCTGCTCCATGCCTCAGTTTCCCCATATGTAAGATGGGGAGGATGAGCCATTGTAAAGCTCTTGGAGATGGTCAGGTGGGAAGAGCTGTGTATTTGCTCGGTATCATTATATCTGGGGTTAGGTCTCAGGGCTGCAGCTCCTAATCCGCTGTTCAGCCTTAGCCTGACCATTCCCTGCCTCCTGAATGTTACTCCTGTGGGAATTCTGTGTCACTGCCCATGTGTAGAATTTATGTCCCCCGCAGATTTCTTTGCTTCCCTGCAGAGCAGTCATGTGACCCTCCCCAGCGGTATGTTTCAGGTGCCCAGGGCAGTAAATCACTAGGGGGCAGGGGGCGGGACTGAGGAAGACCTGGCTAGTGGCTCCTACCTTGCACTGGGCTCAGCTGCTAGTCCCAGCTGGGCTAGGGAGAATGGGACTTCCTCTTCCTCTTCACGGCATCTGGGGCTGGGTCAGACCCACCCCCAGATTTCTCCCCCAGCTGCAGGAAGCTCTGCAAACTCCCCTCAACCTACGCTTCCTGCACCCATTGCTTCTCAGCTGCAGGGGAAGGGATCTCTGTACAGCTGCTCCCCCATCTACCCAGAAACTCCCAACAAGCCCCTGTGCATCCAGATTCCCCTTGCACCCAGATTCCTCACTGAGCCGCTCACACCCAGATTACCTCACACAGAATGGTCTCAACCCACACCTGGATCCCCCCACACTAAGCTCCTTCACACTTGGATCCTGCCTTGCTGAGCCTGCCCGCCCGCACCTGGCATGGAGGGGCAGGGCCCTGGGGTGTTTCTGGGGCAGGCCCGGTCCTTGCACTGTGTCAGGATCAGGTGCAGCCTCACCACTGAGTCCGTGCCTCGATGTGGGGAGCTGCACAGTGATCACCCCCCTCTGGGCAGCCAGTGATCGGTGCTCCCCAGCGCCATGATGGAGCCTGCAAATGTATTTGACAAATAAAATTTGCAAAAGTTTGCTGAATTTTAAAATATTGTGTGCAGAATTTTTAATTTTTTGGCACAGAATGCCCTCAGGAGTAGAATGTGCAGCCCTGAACGGCCTTGACTTGCTTCCTGGCTTGTCCTTTATGCTCCTGTTATAATCTGTTCTGCTCTCACTCTCACTGGTCGAGCTGGCCTCAGCCATTGCATTGTCTTTTGCCCAGGCCTTCCCCTACTCCCTGCTGCTCATCGCGGTGGCCATGTACCTGCCCTCCCTACTGTGGCGATACACAGCTGCGCCTGCGCTGAACAGCGACCTGCTCTTCATCATCGATGAGCTGGACAAGTCCTACAACCGCTCCATCCGCCTGGTGCAGCACATGGTGAAGGTCCGCCAGGCCAGCACGGATGCCCGGCTCTTCTGGGAGGAGTTTGAGAAGTGAGTCAGTGGCTTGAGAACTGACCCTTTGGGGGGTTCCTCCCACTCCCAGTGTGCGTAGTCCCGCAGCCACCATCTCGCTGGAGGGGGTCCTTTTTCTTTGAGACCCAGGGCAAGAGAGCTCTATAGTGGGGCAAGGTGGAGGTGGTATTCCCCTGTAACTTCAGATGGCATCTCCTCAGGACCCTCCTTGACTTTTCCTTTCAGTGGGGGAGGTCTAGGCTGGATATTAGGAAAAACTTTTTCACTCAGAAAGTGGTGAAGCACTGGAATGGGCTACTTAGGGAGGTGGTGGAATCTCCTTCCTTCGAGGTTTTTAAGGTCAGGCTTGACAAAGCCCTGGCTGGGATGATTTAGTTGGGAATTAGTGCTGCTTTGAGCAGGGGGTTGGACTAGATGACCTCCCGAGGTCTCTTCCAACCCTGATATTCTACGATTCTATGAGATCTGTGCCTAGAAGCCCCCACCCCATATGGGGCTGTGGTCCAATCTGGCCTGGCATGTGTGTGTCTGATCCCATCCATAGCACGGGCCGCCCTCCACCTGGGGCTGAGTCTGAGTTGCCCCAGGGCTGGAAGTGGGCCTGTGAATGAGAGAGAGAGCACTCAGGGATGGGCCTAGGGTCAGCAGACCCCCAGGGAGGTAACAGTGCAGGGCCCCAGCTGATGGCCACTGCCCCTTCCCCCCACATGTGATTCCTCCCATCCCCCGCTGCCTCCTTCCCCCTTTTCACCCCTGCAGCCAGGACTCTAGCTTCTTCTCCAGGAAGCAGCTGTGGATAAACTGCATGCACAGTGTGGATCCTGCTGATAGTGGAGGGCCAGGGGGCTGCAGATATCATGGTGGGAGGGGGCTCCTGTCATGAAAACCCTATGCTGGGTCCGCTTCAAAGCTCATCTCTATGGATTCCTTACGGTCCCACCGCCTGTATGCAGGCAAAACTCCCATTGACGGGGTGGAGGGTGCGGGGGGATTGGCTTGTGGGCAGGATTAGGTCCTTTATGTAGCTCTTCTGCATTTAATCTACTGGGAGGGGAGAGGGGGGTTGATTTAAATCATGATGGAAATTAGCAGGCAGGAAACCTTGATTTAAAGCCTCAATTTTAATCCTGTTTTGCTTTTTGTACTTTTGAGTTATTTTCCTAAAGGAAGGTTGATACTCGTTGGAGGGTTGATACTCGTTGGAGGGTTGCCATTCACACGTGGATTGAAATAACAGCCTTTGCCCTAAATCCCATATTACTTTTTGCTAACCACGAGGTTACGTTTTATCCAGGCACGTTTTTTCAGCTTCTTAGTTTCTGCATTTTGATTATGCTAGAAAAGGGTGAATACTGCAATTTTTAGTGACTAGAGGAAGATTTAATTTTTTCCTTGTGATTTGCGTCATGCTCCATTTGGGTGGAAATTAAAATTCAATTACATGTACAAAACCAGTATTTAAAGGCTGATCTTTTTATTAAACAAAATTACTTAAAATGTGTTGGCTACAAACAAGAAAAAAGTTTGATCAAAACATGTTCTGAGTATAAACACACACACACACACCCCCCAGAGTCACATTGGGGGCTAGACTAGATGACCCTGGAGGTCCCTTCTAACCCTCTGGTTGTGTGATTCTGGTTAATGCCCTGGGCAGTGTTCTGATCCATCCAGCACTACATGGCCTTGGTATCAGGGGCCCAGGGATTTAACCCTAGAGGTGGCATTTACAGGCCAGGTCTTCAGCTGGTGTAATCTGATTTCAGTGAAGTGATTTACCCTAGCTGAGGAACTGGCCCCAACTAGCCCGCTGTCTTTCCCCCAGGGCTCGCAGGGAGCGGTACTTTGAGTTCCCACTGCTGGAGCGGTACCTGGCCTGCAAGCAGCGCTCGCACTCCCTGGTGGGCGCCTACCTGCTGCGGAACCTCCTGCTGCTGCTCCTCATCACTGCTACCTGTCTCTACCTGGGATTCCTCCACCTCCGCGTCTTTTTCCAAGATGAATTCAGCTGCTCCATCAAGACAGGGCTCCTGCGAGATGAGCCCCACGTTCCCGATGTGATTCCCTGCAAGCTGGTCTTCTTCTCTGTCTTCCAGCTGATCAGCATCTCCAATGGGGGTGTCTATGTCCTCCTGGCACCTGTGGTCATCTACAACATGCTGCAGCTCCTTCAGTGGGACAAGCGCCTCCTGTCCATCTATGAGATGCTGCCTGCCTTCGACCTCCTCAGCAGGAAGATGCTGACCTGCCCCTTGAACGACCTGAACATCATCCTCCTGTTCTTGCAGGCCAATCTCTCTGAGCTCAAGTCTTTCAGCAGACTGAACGCGGTGTGCGCGCTGAGGGAGGTCACCTCCAGCCCACAGCACATCGACACCGTGGTGGATTTCATGACCCTCCTTGCTGGCCTAGAGACATCCAAACCGAAACACGCGGCTTGCACTGCAGGGGCTGAAGGAAACCCTCCTTCTCCAAGCAGCGAGATCCTAGGTAAGAGACGAATGGAACCTCCCTCCCTCTGGGTTGCTTTGAATCAAAGCATGGAAATCTCAGTGGGACTGGGAAGTCGATGAAAAATTGACATAGTGCTGTCAAAGTGCCTCCATTCCTCCTGCTAGAAGTCAGAGATGGACAAACCTTACCTGTTCACCTAGCCTGTAGCCAGCCTGCCATGGCAGGAGAGCTTCCTACTGGGTGATCCTCCATGCCCTGAGCAGCCTAGTTCTAAGTATCTTGGGCAAGGAGGCTCCCGTTGCTTCCTTTGGGGGAATATTCCAGAGCTTACAGGTGCTGATCTTTTCTTGACTGTCATCTTCAATTCTCTTTACTTCCATCTCATTACTTCTCCACTCTCCCTGCACCACCCCAATTATCCCTCTGCTGCTTGTAACCTTGCTGGCAGAGCCAGGTGAGTGGTGAATACCCCATCTGCTGGAAACCTGCAAAGCTCTCGAGCGTATTTGGCAATATCCCAAATTTCTTTACTTGCTCGAATGAGCTGGCGGGGCAGGGTTTTGTATGGGGCACGCATTCTGCTCGGTGCCTCAGAGTACTCCCCCAAGAACCATGTTTCTTTCTTAATTGCAGGGCGTTCCTCAGCAGCTCATTAAGAATGCAAAATTCAAACTGCATGTTAGTTACATAAGTCATGTGATCTTCTTTCTGTTCCCCGATTGGATGACTTCTGTGACTAGCCATGTTGGAGCATGGGCTACTCTTCCAATTGTGGAACTGGCTCCTGGTGGGTAAAAGCTGCTTGGGATATTTGTGGAACACAAACACGCCGGGGGCACAAGGGTAGGCTCAGAAAACTCCCTGGGAATATCCTCAGGATCTGCCCAGCTCTGTGCAGAGGGAGGAACCTGTCTGCCCCCCCGCCCCCACCAACCTTCTCATGTTCCCCAATTTTTCTTTTGCAATAGTAATGAACCTAGAAGATCACTGTGTGCCACAGACCACCCTGAACCACAAGAGGGCAACTGGCCACTGCAGGGCATAATGGGACCCCTCTTGGGTTGGTGCGGAAGGTCCAAACCGGACCTTTCTAGGTCGTGGATGCTTCATGGTAGCCGAGATTTTGCGACTGTCTGGATTTTGCATGTGAGTGGGTGGCTGTCATAGTAACAGTTGAAGCAGCTTCACTGGAGAGCTGGCAGCTTAAAAGCCAGGCTGCCTGCGAGGCTCAGAGGGAGCTGAAGCTCTGCCCATTGGGGGTCACGGCTGGGGGTCAGACACCACAGGCCATGGGGCAGCAGCTTGGAGCCCTGTGCCCCTGCTTCTCCATGGTCACCGAAGGGTCTCGGGTGTGGCACTAAGTGATGCATCCTGGTGGTTAGCTGTGTGACTGTAAACTCGGGGTTTCTGCCTGGGCTCCCTTGTGCCTTTCTCCTGTGCCCTGAGCAAATGTTGCCGAGGCAGGACGGTGGGAGCAGAGGCACCTGCAAAGGGAACTCTGCATAGTTCAGCCATGTCTCCCAGGCACATCACTGTCTTTGCTGGGCCAGCGAAAGGCACCAGCAGCCTCTGACACACCTCTTGTCTTGTTCCCACCGCACCGCTCTGGGGCAGCTGCTGTCTGGCCTGAGCGCTTTGATTTCCAGGCCTGCTTCGCTCCCAGTTCTCTCCCCAGCCCCCATTCTGCTCACTAGCTCCCGCGCCATGTGGGGTGCGCTACTGGGCAACGCCTGGCTGGCCGCTCGCGCTCTGGGGGAGGGAACGGAGCGTGGCTGTAAACCTACCTCCTGCTCTAGCACAGCTTGAACTGACGTCCTTTGGCCTGCCTGGGCCTCCGGCCAGGTAGAGCACGGGCAGCTGGTCCCCACCGACAGGAGCTGTCCTGTGTGTCTCAGGGCTGCTGCCGCGATCGAAGGTGCATCCCCCCCTCACTCTGACAATGCAGTCCTGGGTTAGAACACGGGCCTAGGAGCCAGGACTCCTGGATTCTCTTCCTTGTCCTGCCCTTATTGGCTGTGTGATTTCTCCCTCTGCCCATCTGTGCCTCAGTCTCTCCTTCTGTAAAATGGGGAGCATGATCCTTATCCCCCTTTAGGCAGTGTCCTGAGATCTCTGGCTGAAAAACACCACGGCCATGCTGAGTATGATTAGCCCAGTCACCACGGTAACAGCTGCTTCGGCTCCTGGATGGCCAGCAAGCAACAACCCTGGCTTCCTTCCTTTCAAGAGGGGAGTGCAGCAGAGCATGGCAGGCAGGGGGAGCTTGGGGGGAATCAGAGGAGTCACCTGTACATGGTGTAACCATCCTAGAAACATCCTGGAGGGGCAGCCCAACCCTTACCAGCAGCCATGCCTCCCTTATAGGCCATTCCCCTGGGATGTGGGGGACCCAGGTTCAAATCCTATCCCTGCCTGATACCTTTCCTTGGCTCAATGATTATCCACAGGCAGCAGGAATGACTGAGTTAGGGTTAAGGGAGCTTCCCGGTGTCCTTGCAGCCGTGCCATAGTACAGAGTGACTCCTGGAGGCCACGTAACAGCTGTGAGGGTGGCTAGAGAGAACAGTCACTCTTCAAACTGTGACCCAGGGGCTGGATCCCATCAGCGGGGAGAGCCAGACTGTAGAGAAGGGAGTTGGAGCTGAGTGGAAGGGAACAGGAGCAGTAAAAACCTGGGGCTGCTTTGCTGGAAAGAGAATAGAAGGAGGTCCCGATACCTTTTAGCTGAATGAAATAATGAAGGGGGAAGAGGGTGGCCCATCTCAGCATCCTGTAAGAGAACAAAGGGCACACAGTGGCGAAAAGCAAGAAATGTAGACTGGATAAAAGGAAACTGGGTACAATGTATAATTAAACAGTGGAACTCACTGCCACTGGATATGATACAAGTGTAGTAAGTCCCTGTTGCTGGCTATGATCAGATGCCAAGAGCCAGCTGTCTTCATGCTGTAGTATGGGTGCTCATTAGTGTCAGCTGGAGCTGGGGAAAATTCCCTCCTTTGTTACACAAAGAACAGACTCCATAGGGGATAGGAAATGAGGGAAGTGGGGGGCGTTATGCCTCTTTCTGGAGCCTGCCAAAGTGGCCATGCTTGGACAAAGAGTACCAACCTAGCTGGACCCTTCTGCTACAGCAATCCCTGCAGCACAGAGTGTATCCTGAGTGTCTGAGACAGGCGGATGGGAGGGCTAGGCTGGCAGGGAGCAGGTGCCACAGCTTCTGGTCACATCCCTTAGAAATAAAGGAAGAAGGGAGAGTCCTATCACCCACATACACTGGTGACTTTCTCTTCTCTCCCCTTATCTAGAAATGGAACCCACAGGAGAAGCTAAAAGAAACACTGGCCCCAAGCCCAGCCTGCCTTGTTCTGCCTGAGCGGAGGACCCTGACAGATTGCTGAGCAGGGATGAGAAGATCACAGCTCCCCTGCCGAGCCATGACAAGATGTTAGAGGACGACTAAGAAATGTAACAATCAAATCCATGGGGTGAATTCAGGCCACTGGCCTACACCAGCTACTGCTCTTGGATCGGCTCCGCACTCATCCCACCCACGTAATCATGGCTGAAACTGTTCATGGCTCTAGTGCTTTGTAGATCCATTGATCAACACCCATGAAACTGGTTTTTATCTGGACCAGTGTAATCCTCACCCTGCCATGCTCTTGGGTTCAGCCGCTCCAGTGTAGCCATTCTGGTTTTATAGCAATTATACCCCAGTATAACTATGGATGCCAGAGGAGATGCTTCTGATTTGTTCTAGCATAAATGATCTCAGTGGAGTTACTTTCTCTCCAGGAAGTGAGAGTACCAGGGGGCTGAGGAAGGCATATTCAAAATGAAGCAGAGGAAATGGAATGGTTCATAATTAAAAAGTGAACGCCGGGTGTTGCTCTTGCTTTAAAGGTGTTGGGATTCTGCAGAAGCAGGCTGCTCTGAAGGACAGAGTGGTGCTAAGCTAGAACCCATGAGCCCTAAGCTGGGGACTACAACCCAGCTGGCTGAGCACATGGTCCTGGCTCTCTCCCTTGGCAGCTGTAGGTATCAGGCTTTAAAAGCAGCTGGAAACAAGAAGCAGGAGTCAGCACAACTGCCTCCGTGAAGAGCTACTGCCATGTCATAGAATCACAGGACTGGAAGGGACCCTGAGAGGTCATCTAGTCCAGTCCCCTGCACTCATGGCAGGACTAAGTTATTATCTAGACCATCCCTGATAGGTGTTTGTCTAACCTGCTCTTAAATATCTCCAATGATGGAGATTCCACAACCTTTCTGTGCAATTTATTCCAGTGCTTAACCACCCTGACAAGAAGCTTTTCCTAATGTCCAACCAAAACCTCCCTTGCTGCAATTTAAGACCATTGCTTCTTGTCCTGTCCTCAGAGGTTAAGAAAAACAATTTTTATCCCATCTCCTTGTAACAACCTTTTACGTACTTGAAAACTGTTATCATGTCCCCTCTCAGTCTTCTCGTCTCCAGACTCAACAAACACACTTTTCAATCTTTCCTCAGAGGTCCTGTTTTCTAGACCTTTAATTTTTGTTGTTCGTCTCTGCACTCTCTCCAATTCGTCCACATCTTTCCTGAAATGTGGAACCCAGAACTGGACACAATATTCCAGTTAAGGCCGTATCAGCATAGAGTAGAGCAGAAGAATTACTTGTCAGGTCTTGCTTACATGTCTTGCTCCTGAGGTCCCTTCCAACCCTGATATTCTATGATACACACTCCTGCTAATACATTCCAGAACGATGTCAGGGAAGGTGGAGAGGAAACACAGGGCAGGTGCTGCTAATGAGGGAAGCTGGGCCAGGGGTTAGTGTGCTAGCCAGTGAGTTGCAGGTCCCTGCTCTGCCATTGTCTGTACAGCTTACAATGGAGGTAACAGCACTGCCCGGCCATGCAGAAGTGGTGGGAGGATAATTCTATTAAAGACTGGTGAGGTCATGGTGCTCAAGTACTGGAGTAATAGGGGCTATGTAAGTACCACAGGTAGCTAGTTACCAGCAGGAGAGGGCTGGCCAGGTAGCCATGGCTGAGGAAAAGGGGGAAGACAGGCCCATAGGGGCAGCATGATGCCCCTAAGAGCAGGCCGCTCAGCACAATGGTGTGGGAGCCCTTGCATCTAGCTTGGTGGACATTGCTCTCAAAGTCATAGGATCCAGCAGGGGGAAAGTCTGGTGGGTAAGGCACTAGACTGGGACGCAAGAGAGCTGGGTCCAAGGCCTGGCGCACACACGCTGAGGGACCATGGGCACCACAGGGGCCCAGATTTCCAGAAGTGTTCAGCTCCCATTGATGCTCCTAAGTAAGTGGGCAGTTTCCAAAGAGCTGTATGTGCTGGGTACTGACCAGTGGAGAACCGTGGCCCTTAATCTCTGTGCCCCAGTTCTCCAGCTATAAAATAAGGATGATGTGGTCTTCCTCCATTGGTCTGCTTCTCTGCTTAGATTGGAAGCTTGGTGGACGGGGGCTGACTTTCTGTGCATGTGTATAGTGTCCAACAGCAGGGGGCGCTGCTCTCGGCTGGGGCCTCTCCACCTCACTGCAATGCGAACAACTAATAGTCACTTCCACCCAAGTCAATGGAAATGCTGTCCCCAAAAGACCTGCAGGTACAAGCTATGGATATAACCAGTTCAAAAAAGGCAGCGAGAAAAGGAATCGTCCCTAAGGAATCATAATCAAATCCAACCTTTTTATTAGTTGCAGCTTCAATAATTTACAAGAAGAGAAACATCACACTAGACAAAGGCACAGAATTTATTTCATAATAGAGTTAACTTTAATTGTTACACAGGAATTCCCAGTTAAAGAGGAGGAAAAATATACCTCTTAATCAAACCTCCCAGTCCAGAACCCCTCCAGCTAGAGGGGCTGTTAATTACATCACAGATTGACAACTCAGAAAAATACTGAAGTGGAGTAAATAAGGCTTTACACATCATCCTCCACGACATGAACACGTGGTTCTGCTCTGTAAAGTCCCTGCATCTTAGCCCCTTCAAACCCAGCTGACATCGTGATAGAAATAGTCTCAGCTCATTAGCAAAGCCGAGGCAACCCAGCGCTGAGCACGAGATGCTGCCTGTCCTTGTGAAATTGGGAGATGCTAAGCGCCACTCGCTTACCAAAGCGTGAGGCAGTGGCAGAGGGGGCGTGAGGGCTAGATCTAGTCTGGGGAAAGCTATTTTACTGGTGCTGAAGAAGAGAGCCCAGCATGAGGTTCCCAGAGGAGTTTACGGTGCTTTGTTTTACTCCTCAGCAGAGCACATCTGAGGTGGTGGCAGAAACACAAACAGAGCCTCCCAGTACCACAGTCTGTGCAAAGCAGAACCGCTTTTAGGTCCAACAGAATCTAGACCTGGCTTGAGCACAAGCAACAGAGTATTGCATCCGTCCCAGCCAAGGCAACCCATAGTGTGCATGGAACAAACAGTGAGCCATCAGCCTGTGCAGCTGCACACCGGAGCCACTGGGGCAGGTTTCACCATGCCTTGGTGGGTCACACTTCAGAATACCAACCTCAGGACAAACTGCTAAGAAATGGAGCAGACACCCCCGCAACACTAGGGTTGCCAAGTATGATGTTTTTGACTGGAATGTCAGGTTGAAAAGGGACTCTGGTGGCTCCAGGCAGCACTGTTGATCGGGCCGCTAAAAGTCTGGTCAGAGGTGCGGCGGGGCTAAGGCAGTCTCTCTGCCTGCCCTGGCTGCACGTGGCTCCTGGAGGCAGCCAGCACCTCCAGTTCCTAGGCACAGGGGCCACAGGGCTCTGCCCGCTACCCCGAGCACCGGCTCTGCAGCTCCCTTTGGCCAGGAACCATAGCCAATGGGAACTACAGGGGTGGTATCTACAGGTGTAGGCAGCGTGCAGAGACGCCAGGTCGCCCCTGTGACTAGTAGCCAGATATGCCAGCCTCATCCCGGGACACACCTGAGGTAAGCGCTGCCAGGATGGAGCCCACACCCTGAACCCCCTCCAACACCTCAACCCTCTACCCCAGGTTGGAACCCCGTCCCACACTCCAAACCCCTCAGCCCCAGCCCCCTTCTGCACCCCACGCCCCTCATCTCTACCCCAGAGCCCGCATCCCCAGCCAGAACCCTCACCCCCTTCCTAGACCCCAACTCCCAGCCTATGATAATGAAATTTACCAAAACGGAGCGTGAATTTGATGGAGCCTTAGCTATGAGTCTATATCCTCTCTGCATCACCCCGCCTCCTAGCAGGGCTGGCTCCAGGGTTTTTGCCACCCCAAGCGGCAAAGGGGGGAAAAAAAAAAAAAGCCGTGATCGCGATCGGCACCTGCTTCACCGCGCTGCGTTCTTCTTTGGTGGCTGGCCCTTCCCTCCAAGAGGGACCAAGGGACCTGCCAGCGAAGGGCCTGACGTGCCGCCCCTTCTCATTGGCTGCCCCAAGCACCTGCTTGCTCAGCTGGTGCCTGGAGCCGGCCCTGCTTCCTAGCAGCTGGCCCAGCCTGTTTTTAATGCAGAGTCGATAACAAATGGAGGTGCTGGCAGCAGGTGCTTGTTGTAAAGAGGGCACTGTCTGTACTCACATGGCCACTCCGCCCACATATAGCGCAGGCGGGTGACAGCGTCCCTGCAGCCAGGGCTGGACAGCGTCACTGTGTGGGAAGATGCAGACACCATGGGTGCTGGAACCCACTGGCACGGCTCCTGGGCCGAGAGCTGGGGCCAGTGAGAGCAGCACACCTGCCAGAAGAAGCACAGACCAGTCACATGACCTTGCTCTGCCCCACTGGGCTGTAGCTCTGTTCTTTTCTGGCTCAGGTGGCTGCATCGCTGTGCTCTGGGGTGGAGATTGCAGAGCTGCCCTGCATCCCTTGGCTCAGCCTCCTCTCCCCCTCGGACAGCAGGGGAACACAGCTCCCCCCACCTCAACAGCAGGAGAGGCAGTATTTGCTAGATCGCCCCTCTAGCCCTGGGCTCCAGCACATCTGGGATTTGTCCACTGCAAACTTTTATTTAGACAACTAGCCAGCGTGCAGCAAGAGCTGCCTGCCCTGCTGACATCTGTCCAGCTATCCCAGCAGGGGGCACAGACCGAGCTGATGGTGCTAGAGGGGTCATGTGCCCCCCCGGAGAGCACTCAGGCTAGCCCAGTAACAGTGCAGCCCCTCTGCCCTTGGCACTTGCCTTGAAAGGTGCAGGGACCCCTCACGCACATGGCTCCTCACCTCAAAGATGTGGTCGTGCATTAGAAGCAGCAGGAGTTCCTGGCCATACGTGACATTAATGAGGCCCCTGGCTCCATCCACCACGACTTTTGTAGGATATGGGCCTTGGAAGACCAGGCCTCTCTCTCCATATGCCACAGCTCGGGCTCCCAGGTGCAGCCGATATGCCACGTTCTGTTTATCCCTGGGGTGAATGCTGCAAAGAGGAAAGCAGAAGGGAAATGATGGGGAGAGGGCAGGGAGCCACTTCCCATCAGTGCAGCAGCTCCTGAAACTCCACCTCTGCCAGCAGAGGGCACCATGTAGCTCCAGGGTGCCCTCACCCACCCCAGCAGCAAAGAGCTTTGTCTAACTGCAGGATGAGTCAATGGGACCCTGCAGAGACAAGCAGCTGCCTGGAGAGGTTGGGGTGCGGGGGGAGCAGGTGCTGGGGGGAGCAGGTCTGCCAGGGCAGGGGACTGAGTGAGACAGCGGGCAACTCTGGAGGTAAAGAAGTCAGCCGGCCGTGGGAGGGGAGTGCTAGGGGCTCCCTCCAGAGCAGAAGCAGCGTCTCCTGGACTGCAGACTGGCTGCAAGGCCCCAGTCAAAGGACCGATGACCAGGCCAGCTGCTGGGGTGGGGAGCAGCAGGGAGCGGCGGTAGGTCTGGCCTGACAAATGATCTGGAGGGGAAGCAGGGAGCAGCTGCGACTGCCAGTTGGGCTAGAGGAATAGCACAACGGGACCAGGAGAGTTTAGAGAGGCCACCAGCCAAACCTGAGCCAAGGCCAGTTACCAGTCTCCGTGCAGCAATGAAGCTGCAATGCATCAAGATAATGGCAGGCAGTCTAGTTCTGGAGGCAGGGAAAAGACTCCTGTGCAGATCCCTCCCAACCCTCCCCCGCCCAGTCCCTCCGCACCGAGTGGAGAGGGGGCACCCATCTCAAGCCAGCGCCAAGAGCACAAGCTCAAAGAGCCCAGCCTCCACGGGATGGTCTCCGAAACCAGGCTACCGAACAGATCCCAGCTCAGCTCCCCAGGCTGCTCTGGGGGGCAACAGGCCCCAAGTATCTGGTGCCAGGCGCTATCAGTCGCTCCCCCACATACGCTGAGTACACCGACGCTGCATGCACCTGTGTGCCAAACACGCCTGCCCCGGCCTCTCCACAAAGCCTCCTGCCCACTAGCGGTGAGCTGGTCGCTGGCTCCGAGCGCCTGCCCCCAGTACTGGTGTCCTTTACTGGCTATCACAGCAGTGCACCCAAGCACGCTGTGCAGCCCGGTACTTGACAGGGCTAGCGACCTGTACATCTCACACCCCCAGCTGGGGAGAGCACAGCGAACAGATCTGGGAGGCCAGTGACACGGGGGTGGGGAGTGGCTCTGGAGCACTGTGTGTTAGGGGATTTCTTCTCCCCTTTCAGCACTCCCTGTCCTCCTCCTCTTTCCCGGCCCTGTCCCGCTCTCCTCCCACACTGCAGCATGGCCCAACAGAAGCCTGCTTCAGCCCCGCCCCTCCTATGTAGGGAAAGGCCCTGGCACCTCCAGGCCAGGTGCTATGGAACGTCCCCTGGGTGCACTGCAGCCTGCAGTGCATCGAGTGGGCAGTTACCTGCCATAGCGTGAGTGCTCGTCGCACAGATCCACCGCCACGGCCATGAAGGTGTTGGGCATTCGCTTGTTGGGTGCGTAGCCATAATCAGCTGTCTGGTGCCACCGAATGCGGGGGAAACGGTCATCCCGGTCCTGCCGGCGGAACGTGGATAACTGCAAAGACAGGGCGAGTTGGGAAAGAGCTGATCCCCCACCAGGGCCAGAGCCTCCTCCTCCTCGCAGCCCTGCTTCCCAGTGTCCCACACATCAACCCACCCCAGCAGGGGGTGGCCCAGGAGTCCCTGACTTGCACCAGCAGCCCTGTACTAACTCCCCATGCGGAGAGTTGAGCATCTGCTCCACCCCAGCCCATGAGACACTGGAGCCAGGGGACGCCCCAGCCAGGCAGAGCGGGGTCACCATGGCATAGAGCAGCAGTTCTCAAGGGGAGCCCCCTGAGCAGATTTCAGGGAATCCGCCATGCAGGGCTGGCGTTAGACTCACTAGAGCCAAGGGCAGAAAGAAGAAGCCCCACCGGCCCGAGCCCTGCCACCTGGGGCTCAAGCCAAAGCCTGAGCAACTTAGCTTTGCAGGGCCCTGGGCAACTGCCCCTCTTGCTACCCCCAGTGCTGGCCTGGCTTTTATACAGTGATGCTGGAACGATGTGTACCGTGGGGGTGCCAAGAGCCACTGAACCAAACTGCAACCCCTGGATATGATGGAAACCACTTCAAACCAGGGGCTGCAGCTGGACCTCCAGCTCCCCTGGTTCCAGCACCTATGGTTTTATATGCAGAAAACCAGTTATCGCGGCACAGGTGGGCCGTGGAGTTTTTATAGCACGTTGGAAACCCCTGGCACAGAGGCTGGCAGGCAGAGGAGGTGTGGTGGGCTGGGATGGAGGGCAGGTGACCAGTGGGAAGGGAGCTGGGCCAGGCCCATCGGCAGGACTGCAGGCAGGACACTAATTCTAAGGTCAGCTGGACTCTCTCAGCTCGTCCCCTCCTCCCTTTTTCCGTCACATCCCTGCTGGGCTCAGTCCTTCTCCTCAGAGTGCGCCTCTGACGCTCCTCAGTCCCAGCACTCTCCTCCTTCCTCCCAGGCCCCTCCCTCCACTCTTTCCTTCGCCTCCCTCACTCACCTGAAGCCAGGAGAGCCTGGGGGTGAGGCAGACAAGAGGACAGAGGAGGGGTGGCTTCTCTTCCCCCTCCCAGTGCATCAGGAGGGGAAGTGAGGGTCTAAGATGTGGGGGGCCCTGTCTTCCCCCCTCCCTGTTCTGCTGTGAGATAGAGACAGGAGCAGAGGAGCCGGCAGGGCACAGACCTCAGCCAGAATGAAAAGGGGACAGGCAGCAGTGCCTGACTGCCCCCCCGAGGGAAAGAGGGGTATATTATCTCTCCAGCACAACTCACAGATCACTCTCCCCTTAGAAGGCCTCTCTGCCAGGACCTGGAGCCTATGGCAAGACCACTCCTGGGTCCATTAGTGTCAAGGAGTCAGCAGGAAAACTCTGATTGAACTGACTCAGCGTGGCCCTTCCCTCGGTCCTGTGCAGCATCAGGGATCGCTCTGCAGTGAAGTGAAAGAAACCAGCACCAAGCAGGAGCTGGCTCTGAGCAGCGATTAGTGTCACCATGGTCAGTACCCTGGCTACCAGTCACCTGGACAAACCCAAAGGGGAAAAGCAGCTGCGTTTGCCCGTCAGACCCGGCATGGAAGGCCCTGCGCCAGTCCGCGATGAGAGCTGGGAACGTGCAGTTGTACAGATCTGGGTTCATGAAGGCGTTGGATTCACCTGCAACGAGCACACGGGACAAGCGAGAGCTGAGCCCAGCACCCAAAGTGGCGTGGCCGGTGCCGTGATACGCTGCCAGACTTACCCTGGTACCAGATAACGCCCGTGAGGGACATGTTGAGGAGCGGGTGGATCATCGCATTCCAGAGCACAGAGGGCATCTTAGGGCCAGAAAGCAGCGTGGGAAGAAGAAACCTATGACACAAGACAAGCATCAGTTGGTGTGGGGCAGCACCTCACGCCACACAAGGTGACCAGCCGACTCCAGGTGGCATTGATCCCCTATGGTGAGCAGTCCCTGGACCTGTTCCTTAGGGACTGGATACACAGGACCAAAAGAGGTGAACAGCTTGCGGTCAGACTGACAGGGCTAAAAGCACTGGGAAAAGACAAGCTCAGCTCGAGGAAAATGAGCTGGAAAAACAGCCTCTAGGGAAGGGGTTAAATGGTCACTAACGAGATGCCGAGATGCCGTTCCCATCTCCATCTGGGGTTATTCCAGCACGTGCCCTGCCAGCCCTGCCTGTGTCATTGCTCTAGCCAGGTCGCATTCTCCCCGGGTACCAACCCACAGGAGAGGCTTTTCAAGAGAGGAAAGTCAGGGCTTGAAGTACTCCAGGTTGATGCTGGCCCAGCAAGGGCTGGAGGCAGCGGCCAGGGAAGCTTCAGGGGAGTGGGGTGAAGGAGGTGGCGGCTGTGAGTCCAATGGGGTGGGGAAAAAGAGGAGGTTAAGGGCAAGGTGGTGCAGAGGAGCAGGAAGCCATGTGCACACATGGGGGCAGGAGCTGGAAGCTCTGGGCTCTGGAGAGGGGCGTGGTACGGGAAGATAATTCAGGTGGAATGGGTCCAGCATGGACACTGAGGGGACATCTTATACTTGGGGCCCTACCAAATTAACAGTGCCTTTTGGTCAATTTCATGGCCAGGGTTTTTTTTAAAATTAGTCAATTTCACAGTTTCAGATGTTTACATCTGAAATTTCATGGTGTTGTAACCCTGGGGGTCCTAACCCAAAAGGTGGTCAGGGTATGGAGGGTCACAAGCCTATTGTAGGGCGGGAAGGGTCATGCGATTGCCACCCTCACTTCTGCCCTGTTGCTGGCAGGCATGCTGCTTTCAGAGTTGGGCAGCCAGAGAGGAAGGCTGCTGGCCAGGCACCCAGCTCTAAAGCCAGTACCACCACCAGCAGCAGTGCTGAAGTGAGGGTCTATTGGGAGGTGGTGGGTTACCACAGGTCATAGAATCATAGAATATCAGGGTTGGAAGAGACTTCAGGAGGTCATCTAGTCCCACCCCCTGCTAAAAACAGGACCAACACCCACCATCATCCCAGCCAGGGCTTTGTCAAGCTGGGCCTTAAAAACCTCTCAGTATGGAGATTCCACCACCTCCCTAGGTGACCCATTGCAGTGCTTCACCACCTTTCTAATGAAATAGTTTTTCCTAATATCCTACCTAGACCTCCTCCACTGCAACTTGAGACCATTGCACCTTGTTCTGTCATCTACCACCACTGAGAACAGCCGAGCTCCATCCTCTTTGGTACCCCGCTCCAGGTAGTTGAAGGCTGCTATCAAATCCTCCCCACTCTTCTCTTCTGCAGGCTAAATAATCCCAGTTCCCTCAGCCTCTCCTCGTAAGTTATGTGCCCCAGCCCCCTGATAATTTCCATTGCCTTCTCTGGACTGTCTCCAATCTGTCCACATCCTTTTTGACACAATACTCCAGATGTGGCCTCACCAGTGCGGAATAGAGGGGAATAATCACTTCCCTCGATCTGCTGGCAATGCTCCAACTAATGCAGCCCAAAATGCCGTTGGCCTTCTTGGGAACAAGGACACACTGTTGACTTATATCCAGCTTCTCGTCCACTGTAATCCCCAGATCTGTTTCTGTCCAGTTTCCACCTCCCCGCATGGGGGAGGTGACAGCTGGAGTCACAGAGCTTCTTGCAGCTGGGCGAAGTTCCTGGAGATGGGTCTGACCTGCCCTGAGAGTGTCCCCTGCAAGGGAAGAGGAAGTCTGGTCCCTCCCCATCCCCTGCCAGGACTAGCAGCTGGAGCCTGTGCAGGATGGGAGCCCCCAGCTAGGTGCCAGATTTCATGGGGGAGATCAGATTTCACGGTCCACAGCGTGTTTTTCACAGCCATGAATTTGCTCTCAATGTTCTCACCATCCGGCGTCGCCTGTGAGCCCACACTCCTGCAGCACCCTTCCTGAGGACCAGGCTTCAATGCAGGTCCCTCCCCAAGAGGACTCCACTAATCCTATGGGATACCGGAGCGTCTCATACAAATGACGACCAAACAGCCAACACACAGCTGAGAAGTAGCTGAAGTTCCCGTGACCCAAGTTTTCTAATCAGGAAAAAGAGAATTGAGAGGCAAACATCAGAAAACTGTAGGCGATGCAAACGTCAGTGGGAGGTACCAGAGGCAAAGCTGCAAGTGCTGGGAGGGACCCCCCCACCAGGGAAATCCATCTTGTGGGAGGGCCAGTGCAAGGACAGAGTCTACCTGGCCAGTGTCCTGTCTGATCCAGAGGAGCAATTCCAAAGGGAGGGGAATTGTTGGGCTGAATATCAGGGAAGACTTCCAGAAATGGGCATCACCTCTCAAGGAACAGGAGAAATTCCCATTAGAACTAGACTGAACACCACACTGTATACATGCTGGAGGAAACAACCTGCACTGATCCCAAGGGCTGCCTGGAGAGGACATCACTGCTCCCTACAGAGGCTTCCCACCCATTTCAAAGGTCTCAGTCCTTATCTTCAAGGTGCTCGATGGCCTAGGCCCAGCGTATCTAAGAGACTCGAAGTCCAGGATGAAGATGTGGTTGACAGTTCCATTCCTCAGGCACAATGGAACTTTCCAACACCATGGTAAAGCTGGTCTGTCCAGGAGACAGAACTTGGTCGGGGGCTGGGTCCAGACTCTGGACTGAACTTCCTCAGGACCATCACAAACCACCCCACCTTCCACTCCAAGGGCCAAGTACCTTCTCCAGCCAGTCATTGCTAAGACACAGAGCAGCATGGCCATGTAAAAACAACAAAACCACTCCCAAAGCAAACGGCTCCACACTACATGCATAATCCCACCCCTGGGAGAAGATGAGAGAAAGAATAAACTGCTCGTGACTGATGCTAAATGCACAAATGGAAGCTCAGATATTTTTGAGGGTGAGGTGGGAGAAGAACCTATATTATAGTGACCAGATAGCAAGTGTGAAAAATCGAGAAGTGGGTGTTGGGGGTAATAGGTGCCTATATAAGACAATGCCCCGAACATCAAGACTGTCCCTATAAAAACTGGACATCCTTAACCTATACAGATTAGAACAAGTATTCTAGAAATCAGAGCTGGAAGAGAACACCTACAGGATTTTAAATTTATAGATAGGGTTTGCTCTCTTTTGTTTCTTTATGATGGATGAAGAAGGCCTGAAATGTTCTTTCTGCTTGGTTTTTTTACCTCAGCTAAACCTGGAAGGGGCATCTGGTCTCGCCTGGTTAAACAACAGGATTCTTGAAAGTCTCAGAGAATGTGTGTTGACATTCTTGCCCCTACGTGTCAATTAGGCTTTGGAGCTAAACAGGCCCTTTTTAAGGGGGATTTGTACTGACCCGCTTTGTACTCACCAGCTGTCGGTATAGACCACTCCAAGTCAATCTTAGCCAGGTCCTGCAATTCCACTTCAGACTGAATAAGAGAGGCCGTGAACACACGGACATACGGATAGAGAGATGCCTCGGAGAGCTCCTTACTGGCATTGATTATCTAGGAAACAGGCAAGGTGGTGAATCATCATGGCCTTTCCTATTGCAGGAACTGTGTGGCTGCTAATTGTGTGGTTAACATACAGTCTGCAGGGCTGAACCCTTGCAGGTCCCAGTGACAAATACTCCGGAGGGTGAGGTCACTTAGGACTCGGAGTGCAAGAGGCTGGGAAGTTGTGGAAGCTCCACAGCATGGGAGAGATTTAAAACTAGACTGGACAAAACACTAGGAAAACTAAACTGGATTTCTATGATTCCTTGTAACTCACTTAGCAAGCTTAACGTCCGACACTGACAGATCAAAAGGGAACAACTTTCTTTTCCTTTGGACACAGTTACCAGCCCTGTCCCAACCCCTACAAAGACTAATGCCTCATTGCATACTGGAGGACTGGAGCTTACCTGGGAAACTGTCATCTCCATGTTACTTTGCCCACTGCAAAGCCAGATGTCTCCAAAGTAGATATCCCGCAGCGTCAGATTCTTTGGCTCTTCCCTGGAGTGCTGCTCTGCTATCACACTATAAGGGCCACCATGCTCCATAGGAGCCAGTACAACTTTCCACGTCTCAGAGTGCTCTGAAACATGAAGCAAAGGACCCTGACTTGATAGAAGCAAGCACAGATCCCTGACTGGTATCAATCCAGCGATACAACCAGAGGTTTTTATTAAATGAAAAGGGATATTTCATATCATGGTGCTTTAATAGGGCTAATTTTACAAAGCTGAAAACAATTATGAGCCAGAGCAGAGGAGAGGAAGAATTGAATTAGAAAAATATGTGCAATAATTAGGAATCATTTAAGAATATCTTACTAGATGCCCAAAAAGCCACACTCCCACAAATGACGAAGACGGTCGTGCCCATTAAAAAAATCAAACGGGTTTAGAGGGGAAGTGAAGACAACTATAAAAACTAAAAAAATAATATATAACAAACAGAAGAAAGGTGAAGTTGAGAATAATGAATATAAATCAGAAGTTAGGAATTGTAGAAAAGTGATAAGGGAAGCAAATGGACACAAGAAGACATCTATGGCCAGCAGAGTCAAGACGAAAAAGAAGGAGTTTTTAAAATGTATTAGGAACAAAAAAAATCCTGACAATGGTGGATGGAAAATGGTAGATGGAAATGGCAGAATTATCAATAACAATGCTGGAAAGACAGAAGTGGTCAATAAACATTTTCTTTCTGTATTTTGGGGGAAAAAACAGATGATGTAATCTAGGTCTGTCAATTGATCGCAGTTAACTCATGTGATTAACTCAAGAAATTGTGATGAAAAAAAATCAATCGCAATAAATCACAGTTTTAATTACACTGTTAAATTTCAATTGGTATTCTATTGTTTATTAAACAGTGTGGATGTTTTTCTACATTTCAAATATATTGATTTCAATTACAACGCAGAATACAAAGTGTACAATGCTCACTTTATATTATTTTACAAATATTTGCACTGTAAAAATGATAAAGAAATAATATTTTTCAATTCACCTCATACAAGTACAATAATGCAATCTCTTTATCATGGAAGTGCAACTTACAAATGTAGATTTGTTTTTGAGTGCAGTTATGTAAAAAAAAAAAAACAATGTAAAATTTTAGAGCCTACAAGTTCACTCAGTCCTACTTCTTGTTCAGCCAATCGCTAAGACAAACAAGTTTGTTTACATTTACAGGAGATAATGCTGCTCTCTTATTTACAATTTCACCTGAAAATGGGAACAGGCATTCGGATGGCACTTTTGTAACCAACACTGCAAGGTTTTTATGTGCCAGATATGCCAAATATTTGTATGTCTCTTCATTCTTTGGCCACCATTCCAGAGGACATGCTTCCACGTTGGTAACGCTTGTTAGAAAAATAAGGCATTAATTAAATTTTGACTGAACTCCTTGGGAGAGAATAGTATATCTCCTGCTCTGTTTTACCCGCTTTCTGCCATGTATTTCATAGTATAGTAATCTTGGACGATGACCCAGAACATGTTGTTCATTTTAAGAACACTTTCACTGCAGAATTGACAAAAAGCAAAGAGGGTACCAATGTGGGATTTCTAAAGATATAGCTACAGCGCATGACTCAAGGTTTAAGCATCAGAAGTGCCTTCTAAAATCTGAGAGGGATGAGGTGTGGAGCATGCTGTGATGGGGTGTACCAGCCCCGCACTGGGCCGCCAAGAGAGGATTAATCATTGTGGGCCCAGGAGGCCATGCCCCCTCTTCCCTAATGCATATGCTTCAAATGGAGAACTCAGATAAAATGAGGCAGCCCAGGCCAGTCAAGGGGAGGTGGGGCCGAAGGAGGAAGGGAGTACACTGTTGGCTCCTGCAGCGGTATCTGCAGCACCCCTGGTGGTAAAGCCCAGGGACCATGACTACCCACCAGACTACCCACCACCATGGAAGCCGAGCCTGCTTGCTCCTTAGCCCTGCCCAGGGGGCTAATTCCCCCAGACTGTGACTGATTGCTGCCCCAGCCAGGAAGCTGTTGGGCTATAGATTACTTGCTTACTTTGCTCCGCCCAGGAGCTGCAGCCTGCTTGCTGCTTCGCCCTGCCCAGGGAACTAATTCCACAAACTGTTTGATTTTTTTGGCTGCTCAGAATCCAAGGATTACCAATTTAGGTGACCCCATGCAAGGGCCGGGCCACAGCAGACAGAAATCACCCCTGGGGAAGCCCATGACCGAGTGGCGGAGTGGGCCACCCCTATACTGGCCTGACGCCCCAGCTCGACGAGCAAGGCCCCACCCGTTACACATGCTTTCAGAAGTTTTAAAGGAGCAACACTCCAATGCGGAAACTACAGAACCCAAACCATCAAAAAAGAAAATCAATCTGCTGCTGGTGGCATCTGATTCAGATGATGAAAGTGAGCATGTGTCGGTCTGCACTGCTTTGGATCGTTATCGAGCAGAACCCGTCATCAGCATGGATGTCACCAGCATCACCTCTGGAGTGGTGATTGAAGCATGAAGGGACATATTAATCTTTAATGCATCTGGCAAGTAAATATCTTGCAATGCTGGCTACAGCAGTGCCATGCGAATGCCTATTCTCACTTTCAGGTGACATTGTAAACAAGACGTGGGCAGCATTATCTCTGCAAATGTAAAACAAACTCGTTTGTCTGAGCGATTGGCTGAAGTAGGACTGAGTGGACTTGTAAGATCTAAAGTTTTACATTGTTTTATTTCTGAATGCAGTTATTTTTTGCACATAGTTCTACATTTGTAAGTTCAGCTTTCATGATGAAGAGATTGCACTACAGTACTTGTATGAAGTGAACTGAAAATGATTATTTCTTTTGTTTTTTACAGAACAAATATTTGTGATAAAAAATATAAAGTGAGCACTGTACACTTTGTATTCTGTGTTGTAACTGAAATCAATATATTTGAAAATGTAGAAAACATCCAAAAATATTTAAATAAACGGTATTCTATTATTAACAGCGCAATTAATCACAATTAATATTTTTTTTAAATCGCTTGACAGCCCTAATATAATCCCATCATATGATGACGATATGCTCCATTTCACTAGTATCTCTGGAGGATATTAAACAGAAGCTACTACAGTTAGATATTTTAAAATCAGTAGGTGCAGATAACCAGCTCTTTTAAAACTTTTGGAAGGAGGTTGAGGAGCAGGCTGGATCGTTAATGTTGATTTTTAATAAGTCTGGGGGAAGTTCCAGAAGACTGGCAGAAAACTAATGTTGTGCCAATTTTTAAAAAGGGTAAACGGGTTGACCTAGGTAGTTATAGGACTGTCAGCCTGACACTGATCTCAGTCAAGATAATGGATTAATAACAAACTATAGGAAGGTAATATAATGAATGCAAAACAGCATGGGTTTAAGGAAAATAGATTTGGTCAAACTAATTTGATTTTTTTAAGAGATTACATGTTTAGTTGATAACGGTAATAGCATTGACGTAATATATTTAGACTTCTGTAAGGCATTTGACTTGGTACAACACGACATTTTGATTAAAAAAGTAGAACGATATAAAATTAACATAGCACACATTAAATGGATTAAAAACTGGCTGATAGGTCTCAAAGTGTAACTGTAAACAGAGAATCGTCATCAAGCAGGTGTGTTTCCATTGGGGTCCACAGGGATCAGTTCTTGGCCCTATGCTATTTAACATTTTTATCAATGACCTGGAAGGAACCATAAAATTATCACCAATAAAGTTTGCAGATGACACAAAAATTGGGGATGGGGTAGATGACGAAGAGGACAGGTCACTGATTCAGAGCCGTCTGGATCCCTTGGTAAACTGGGTGCAAGCAAACAATATGCATTTTAATACAGCTAAACATAAATGTATACATCTAGGAACAAAGACTGTAGGCTATACTTCCAGGATGGGGGACTCTATCCTGGAAAGCAATGATTCTGAAAAAGATGTAGGGGTTGTGGCGGATAATCAGCTGAACATGAGCTCCCAGTGTGATCCTGGGATGCGTAAAACGGGAATCTTGAGCAAGAGAGAGAGAGGTTATTTTACTTCTGTATTTGGCACTGGTGTGGCTGCTGCTGTAATATTATGTCCAGTTCCGGTGTCCACAGTTCAAGAAGTGCTATGAGAATGATTAAAGGATAGAAAATCTGCCTTGTAGTGATAGAATCAAAGAGCTCCATCTGCTTAGCTTAACAAAGAGAAGGTTAAGGGGTGACTTGCTCACGGTCTATAAGTACCTACGTGGGGAACAAATATTTAATAATGGGCTCTTCAGTCTAGCAGAGGAAGGTCTAACACAATCCAATGGCTGGAAGTTGAAGCTAGACAAATTCAGACTAGAAACAAGGTGTACACTTTTAACGATGAAAGTAATTAACCATTGGAACAATTTACCAGTTGTCATGGTGGACTCTCCATCCCTGACCATGTTTAAATCAAGCGTGGCTGTTTTTTCCCTAAAAGCTCTGCTCTAGGAATTATTTGGAGGAAATTCTGTGGCCTGTGTTATACAGGAGGTCAGACCAGATGATCATAATGGTCCTTTCTGGCCTTGGAATCTGTGAAAATTGTCACTTAAACCCCACTCTTGACTTTGTCTGAAAATTGTTCTCCTGCTGATGTTCTAAGTAACTCCTGCGACCTCCACCACAGAGAAGCAATGGAGAAAACATGATTTTCCTCTGGTTTTTCAGTATGTTGACTTTGTACATTCTACAGCACATGAGGAGCGGAGTCAGTTGCCCCTGAGGTTTGAGACTCTTTCCCCCAGCAACAGGGACAGAAAAACATTTTAAGCTATAAGAAGAATGTGATTAGAAAGCCCCAACTATTGGCAAAGGTCTTTCTAGGACTGCATCCATCATCCTAGCGTCTCCAGTAACCAGGGATGAGAGAAGAGAAGGGGACTCCATGATGTCCACTAGGAGCCTCACAATGCAGGCCGGATTTACTGGGAAGGACATAGGCCCCAATCCCACATGCTGTTGTGAGTGATCAAATCCCAGCACCTGATCAAAGCTCCAGTGCCTTCAAAGGAGCTCTGTAGGGGAGCATTCACAGGGGTGTGACATCCCAGGGTACAGTCCAGATCAGTGAGCGGCTGCATCACCCCTGCTCTGCAAGCTTGGATGCTTTACAATGCCTTGCTGAAGTACACCAGACCCTCGCTAGAACGCAGGATTTGGGATCCGTGTGCGGTACCACGTTAACACGGGTTTGGTGCCACATTCCCCACTGCCTGGGAGCTTCTCTGTAGGACAGCCACTTGGCTGGGGAAGTGGATAGGGCTGCTGTTTGGGGGATGTTTTCTGACCCTCATCAGAGGCAGGGAGTGGGGGCAGAGAGGCCTGGGAAGCTGTGTGGTCATGGGGAAATGCAAAGCGGTAGGAATCTGAGATTTATTTTATTACCTTCAACTGGTGCCATTTTCTTCATTATTACTTTGCTGTCTTTGGAAAGAGACACAGTAACATTGGCGCCAGCTTCCCCATAGCCCCATACGACTGCGCCGGCTGGTTTCTTCTGTAATACCATGTGGTCACCATAATAGGATGCAAAGCGAAATGTCACACCTAGGATCCACAAAAATGTCATGATCATCCTGTCAATATTTTACTCCTCATAGAAATGCCAAACTTCTTATCCTCTATGGGGTATGCACTGGGAGGTAGGTAACTGTTAGGAATTTCTGCCTATAGCTGTCATTTTGTGAGACAGAGTTAATGAAGCATGTTATGGGGAGACAAACACACAGTGCTCTCCCATGACAACTTTCCTTTTGTTCTTTCTTATTTTGTTGTTTCCCTTTATCTAAAGTAAGTCTTGAGATGGCAGCACACAGTAGCTATTGATTTTGTTGTGACACCTACAATATTGATGTTGAGATAATACAGCATGTTTGAGCCAAAAATTCTTTTAATAAAGCAAAGAAGCCAACAAAAATTGATCATTTTCTGACAGCGTAAACTGCTAATAAATACATATTATTCTGTACTGCCTTGCAAGTGGCTCAGATATCAGCATGATGATACAAATACCGAGACAGATAAGGAGGAATAGGAAAAAGATTGTGTACTATAAGCTACCCTGTTAAAAAGCCACATGTCAATTGTAAACACTGCTTCTAGCACAGTGGTTCTCAAACTATTGTACTGGTGACTCCTTTCACAAAGCAAGCCTCTGAGTGCGCCCTCCCCCATAAATTAAAAACACTTGTTTATATATTCAACACCATTATAAATGCTGGAGGCAAAGTGGGGATTGAGGTGGAGGCTGACAGCTCATGACCCCCTATATAATAACCTCGTGACCCCGCTGAGGGGTCCCAACCCCCAGTTTGAGAACCCCTGTTCTAGCATGTAACAATTAAATGAGCAAGATTTTGAGGAGAATAAATAGGTCCATGAGCTGGGAACTGAAGAACTTTAATTGCTGGAATCATCAAAAGTTAATTCCAAACAATTGAAAAGCAAATTATTTCTCCACTGATCCAGTGATCGAAGAAATCACAATATTGTACCAATGCTGTAAATATGATGATGGTCGGACTCTAATAAATAATTGGGACCAACTTGTAACAATAGTCATAGTGGTTCAGATGTGTATTACCAGGGCCCTGTTTATTCAGCTCCTGCTGAATTTACCATGGAATTCACACTCTGCCCATCTGTCACGGAATTCGCCATTTCTAGATCTGAACTTTCATGTAAAAATAATTGTGTTTCTCTCTTTCTCATGATTTTGAAGATAACCCTGAAAACATGAACTGCATTTAACCAACGCAATGCTGTCTTCCAGAATCTGCAGCTGGGACACTGAGACATGTAACCAGCCCCATCTCTCAATGGAATGTTAACTCTAGAATCCTCAAGATGACCATCTAAAATTTCAATATCTAGATAATATTCTTACCTGACAATCCCAATCCACCTCCCTTACCACCCCAGAGATCCAAAGCCCCAGATGGCCACACATCCAAGTACCACCCCCTTATTTCCATGATGTGGCTATTAGCCAACACAAGAATCTGTGCATACTGCCAACTGAAAATGCAGAAACAGCATCAAACAAATAGAATTTAATAGCTTGGACGAGATTGCGTTAATGGGATTAGTCACTTTCATAATTAATTCAATAAGAACCCTTCATTTTTCATTTAAATGAAACTACCAGAATTTCCAGTTTGCTGCACCAAAGCCCTGCATAATTCAGAGCAAAAGAAGTAAACAGACTCTTAAAAGGACATGTTACAGAAAAACAAGACTGAAGGATAAAGAGTTACCGAAGGAGCAACACATGAGGGTGTAATAGGATGAAGGGAGAATGGGAAGATGGGGGAAATCCACAGAGGCTTTTATAGAAATTTTCCCTCCTACAAAATTGTGTCTCTCATTTAATGAGGGAAGCAAACCCAAAACAAAAACACGCTGAAAATGGTGATGAAGGAAGGGGCAGAGGGGTCCCCATATCTGAATTCTCAGGGGTATTATACACCCTTACTTTTTTCTTTTTAGATTGAGAGGTAAGTCCCCCTCCACAAGGCTTCCAAAGGGGCAGAATGTCTCAGTGAGATTTTTATTGCAACCACAGAAGCCTAACCAACTTGCTTCTCTCAGGTGTTTCCTGGAAGCAGGAAAGTCTGGACAGAGAGAAGGGAAGTTCTTGCTGCGGGGCCCCTGTGATTTGTCACTAGAAAATCAGTTTTGCTTCTCATGTTCTCTCACTTTCCGGGCAACACTTTTCATGCACATGATAAGACTAGTGGGAAGGGAAGCCCCCTCTCCTCCCATTAACCCCTCACCTTCTGCAGAAGCCAGCATAAGCACAAGCAGCAGCACGCAAACAGCCATTTCCTCTCCAGGATAACAGGACAGCTGCCAAGAAGTCAAATCACATGGTTAGGCCAGCAATCTAGAGTGAGTTTTAAAGAGACAAGCATCCACCTCCAGTCATTGAGTAAAAAGGAGACCAGAGGCGGGGAAAGTTAGCAGGATTGGGTGGGGCGGGGGGGGGGGGGAGTGTGTGGACACCAGTGGACATAAGCTGGTAACAGCAATAGTTGGAAATCAGGGGGAGGGGGGAGTGTCTAGCACAGACACAGTCCTTTCTTACCAAAGCCCCCAGATGAACAGGGACAGGTCACACCACTCACAGAACCAAAGCTAATGGGTACAAGTGAGTTTAGGGCAAAAATCTCATGTGCCTCAAAGCCAGGGGCATAAAGCAACTATGGAGCCACTAATGAGCTTGACCAGCAGCCACCATGCATTAGACTTCTCCACATGGGCTTTCTCCAGCAGCTGCCCCTGTGTTTGGGGCCTTCCTGCACCCCAGGAGACCGAGGTGGCCCTCACCCTTATCACTACAGTCAGGCTCAGCCTGGTGTCAGCCCCGTGGGTGACTAGCCCTTCCAAGCAACCGGGCCAGATGTTCCGTAGTTCTGATGCCAGCAAAGGACCCACAGAGCCAGGCGAGGCTTAGGGTTGCCAACCCTCCAGGACTGACCGGGACCGTCCAGGAATTAAAGATTAATCTTTAATTAAAAGATTGTCATGTGACGAAATAGCCCAGAAACACATCCAGCCAAAACGGGCAACCCTAGCGAGGCTGCAGGCAGCCCATGGAGAGCTCAGCCAGGTGGGCGTTGCTTGGGCACGCAATGGTCACACTTCCGCCTCCCAACGCTCCTGCATAGGGGCCGAGCAGCCAGGGCACGTGGGAGGGGGTCGAGCCAAGGCCCACAGGAAAGAGCTGAGCCCGGGCATGGTGCCAAAGGCAAACCTGGGGCAGGCTGCTCCTGGACAGCGGCTGGGAACCAGGTTCGGGCCCCGCCTGCCTGGTTCTGGGCCCAGGCCTCATGCTCCAAGCGGGAGGCAAACCTGCTTCCCTGCCCCGGTGCTGGCACGTGCAGGCTGCAGCCAGGCACCCCCGCCTCTCCAGAGCCAACGGCCGGGGCAGCCCAGCTGGGGCCGGGGGCGGGGCCTACAGGGAGATGGGCGGGGCCGGGTACCGCTTCGCGTTTGTCCCTTCCCGGGCACCAGCCCAAGCCGGGGGGCGGGGCGGGGCCTTGTTGCCAAGCAACAGAAGCGTCCAAGAAGCGGCAGAGCGGTAAGAGCCCGCCCGGGGGCCGAGGCCGTTAGTGCCCCGGGCCTGGCACCGGCCTGGAGCGAGCCGCGTGTGAGCGGGGTGGGGCTCGCAGCGACCTCTACCCATCACCCCAGGCGGGCACAAGGGTGCAAGCTAGGGATCCCCTGGGAACCCCCACCCCACACCCAGGCCGGGCACAGGGTGCAGCTAGGGACCCCTGGGACCCCCCCCCCCACACCCCAGGCCGGGCACAGGGTGCAGCTAGGGATCCCCTGGGACCCCCCACACACATACCCAGGCCGGGCACAGGTGCAGCTAGGGATCCCCTGGGACCCCCCCCACACACAACCCCAGGCCGGGCACAGGGTGCAGCTAGGGATCCCCTGGGACCCCCCCCACACACCAGGCCGGCACAGGGTGGCAGCTAGGGATCCCTGGGACCCCCCCACACCCCAGGCCGGGCACAGGGTGCAGCTAGAGACCTCCTGGGACCCCCACCACACACCCCAGGCCGCACAGGTGCAGCTAGGGATCCCTGGGACCCCCCCCACACCCCAGGCCGGCACAGGGTGCAGCTAGGGATCCCCTGGGACCCCCCCCTACACCCCAGCCGCGGGCACAGGGTGCAGCTAGAGACCTCCTGGACCCCCACAACACACCCCAGGCCGGGCACAGGTGCAGCTAGAGACCTCCTGGACACCCCACAACACACCCAGGCCGGACACAGGGTGCAGCTAGGATCCCCTGGGACCCCCCCACACACCCAGGCCGGCACAGGGTGCAGCTAGGGTCCCTGGGACCCCCCCCCACACCCCAGACCGGGCACAGGGTGCAGCTAGGGATCCCTGGGACCCCCCACACCCCCCCCCAGGCCGGGCACAGGGTGCAGCTAGGGATCCCCTGGGACCCCCCCCACAACCCCAGGCCGGGCACAGGGTACAGATAGGGATCCCCTGGGATTCCCCCCAACACACACACACATTGGGCCAGGTGCAGGGTGCAGCTAAGGACCGCCCCCCCCCCCGGACTCCCCCACCTCACACCCCGGGCTGGGCACAGCAAGGGGCTGCCCACCAGGTGCAGAGTCGTACTAGGGACCTCCCTGGGCTCCTGTGTGTGTGGGGGGGAATCCCAGGGGGGTTCCATAGCTGCACCCTGTGCCTGGCCTGGGGTGTGTTGGGGGGAGTCCCAGGGGGTCTCTAGCTGCAGCCTGCATCTGGCCCAATGTGTACGTGGGGGGGGGAGTCCCAGGGGGGTCCCTAGCTGCACCCTGCACCTGGCCCAACGTGTGTGGGGGAGGGGGAGGTTGCTGTGAGCCCCACCCCATTCACACACAGCTTGCTCCAGGCCAGCGCCCCCCCCACACACACTGGGCCAGGTGTGGGGTGCAGCTGGGGATCCCAGGACTCCCCATATACACACCTGGGGCAAGGTGCAGCCAACACTTTCATGGTAGGAACTTTCTCCCCGGGGGCTCCATGCCCTGTGCCAGCCACAGCGTCACTGCTAAAAGGGCCTCACTGTGGCTGCCTGAAGCTGGCTGGAAATCTGGGAGTCACTGGCCATGTGCCAGTAGGCAGCTACCCCAGGGGCACTCAGCTGCGAAGAGCGGCTCCATGACCTGCTCAGAACCAGCTTCCCCTGCTAGCCCTGTTGGGAGATCTGATCCAGCTGCCTGAACTGAAACCCCTCTCCCTCAAGAGAGACAGTGGGAGGTGCTGGCAGTGACCCATTTCTGCTTTCCAGCTAGTCTGGGTGCACTTTGGAAGGGTGGCCTCACTCATAGATCCTCCTAGAGCCATACGGTTAGAAGGGACTCAAGGGTCATCTAGTCTAACCCCCTGTCAAGATGCAGGATTTGTTGTGCAGCCACAAGTTGCATCCATAGAATTTGCACCGTTAAATGCAACGCTGTCTACTTATATATCCAGCTGCCTGACTGTGCTAATGTGGTAACTGGAGGTTAAAAATCAGCTTTGCTCCCACAATCCCACTGCAAATACACATTGTGTTTGTGAAAAGGGAAAGCAGAATCTAGCATGTCTGAAAATATGTATGTGCAGTGAGATTGAATCGAAACCTTAACTCCTTCATTCCTTGACTTGCCTTGTGATTAAAGTCATGACCGTAATGTTGAGTTCTGCACATTTAAACCCAAAAAAGTGTAATTTTTAAGAGCGTAAAAAAATAAATTGCCTGTATTTAATAATGTTAGAAATAAAGAGCCTGTGTGAGCATTGATATTCACACTTTATTGAGGGACATAGGCTGGAGGAGGTGTGAATTCCATAACCTTAACTATACCATTTGCTAGCTGTCTGAACTCTACATTGTATTTGAGCGAATAGCAATGAATTCTGAATGCTGGACCCAGGCGAGAAGTAACTAGCCCATGCTCTTTAAATGGAACTGCAGGTGCCATAGAAGGCCTGTTCTGACACCATGTCTATACCATTCTCAAACACCCATCACCGCATTCCGCCGGGATTTGCAAATCTGCTAGAAGGACTAGCCAGAGAAGTTTTGAGGGAGCAGCCTGAAGATATACCAGCCTTTGCAGCCAACTATTTTGAAGAGCTGCTGGATAAAAGAGAAAGTGAGTGTAAAGTAAATGAGGAATTTTTCTTATAAAAGAAAGTTACAATAGAGGGCTGAGTCAAAAGAACTGAATTCTATTCTCCCTGTGTAACCTAGAGTACTTAAGTTCAACTTCTCTGTTTTCTCAGTTCCTAAAATGGAGATTTAAAAATTCCTTCCTAACGGGTGTTACAGTGCTAAAACGACAAGGTTTTCTGAGCTGCCATATTTGTATTTCCTTTTCTGTGTGTATGTATGGCTCTTAGCTGCATGGAATGTCAGACCTGCCTGTGGATGACGTGTCTCCCTTTAATGGCTGTTAAAGATCCTAATATTAATTACTATATACAAACATGAATGACTGTTTCATGGGTTTCCCTACTCCTCATTCATCATAGATCTCTGTATCCATTTTCTTTATTGCATTTTCCCATTTCAAGCTTATTGTATTTCTCTCCCTACTTCATAATTCCTTTTTCTTCCTGCTACACGACCTTTCTTAACTCATTAGCTTATAACTGACGTTCTCTGTAACCCTTTAGAAAATGGCAGGCTTGCGGAAGCAATCTAATTTTCTGAATATGTTTGGTTATGGGATGATGAACATGCATA
The DNA here is from genome assembly GCF_003597395.2 of Chelonoidis abingdonii. Taxonomy (NCBI): domain Eukaryota; kingdom Metazoa; phylum Chordata; order Testudines; family Testudinidae; genus Chelonoidis; species Chelonoidis abingdonii. The sequence goes on along the minus strand of NC_133786.1, from coordinate 3,300,037 downwards.
CTCAAAACTACTCTGTCTCACTATCGTTTCCACTTAATATTTTTTTAATGTAGAATAAATTACACTACAGAGTAAGAGACTTTTGTGTGGTTATTGCACAAGAAAAGCTTGTCAGCGGGGAATGTCCAGGGAGCCTTAGTGTAAGGTAATCAACTTTCTCCTCCCAGTCAGATCCACACTTTGGGGCTGTAAGGAGAACTGCTATGGCCTTTACCCTCCCCTGGTGGCAGTGCAGAAAATAGCTTTTTTTTTTCTTACAGACAAGGCTGCCTCTGTTCTGAATCTATCATGTTCATTCTCCTGTCAGCCTGCTGAGTGAGTGTAACTTGACTGGGGAACTTCCTGTCTTAATTACTAGCTTGACATTGACATGATAAATGTGGGCATTTATTTTCAGAAACCAAGTTTGACCCAGCGGAATGGGGGGCTAAACTAGATGACAGGTTCTACAACAACAAAGCTTTTGAGGTAGGCTGGGATTGCTGCCCTAAGGGGTCTCGTCTTAATGCAGTACACAGGACTAAAAAGCAAAATCTCACCCAGTGCTTTTGAACTTCAATTAGAATCATAGAATATCAGGGTTGGAAGGAATCTCAGGAGGTCATCTAGTCCAATCCCCTGCTCAAAGCAGGACCAATCCCCAACTACATCATCCCAGCCAGGGCTTTGTCAAGCCTGGCCTTAAAAACGTCTAAGGAAGGAGATTCCACCACCTCCCTAGGTAACCCATTCCATTGCTTCACCACTCTCCTAGAGAAATAGTTTTTCCTAATATCCAACCTAACCCACCCACCCTGCAACTTGAGACCATTACTCCTCGTTCTGTTATCGGTACCACTGAGAACAGTCAGCTTCACACAGATGGGGAGAAGTTGAATTTCCCATTGGGATCCTTGTTCTGGAGAAGTCTCCAAGGAGACTCAGACTGGAGCTTTTTCCTACTGCGAAGGAACGGTTGGTTGAACCTTTATTTTGTGCTGTTGTTCTTACAGGAGGCTGTATCTTTGCAAGAAGAGGTGAAGGAGTCGATGAAAGATTCATCCATGGAGCCCGTAAGTAATCTCCCAAAGTCTGCCTGGATTTTGACTCTGCTGGAGCTGCACTTTGTGTCCATGTCCAGATGGCTAAGCAGGAGTTGGAAGTGCTCCACCAGTTCCAGAGCATCTCTCTCCCAATAATTTGAAGAGAGAAAATCAAGGCCTTTTGTTCCAGCTGGCTTAGGATCCGCCCCTTTCTACTGTTCAATGTGATTTGCCAGAATGTGGAATCAAAGTCAGCTCTGGGGTGACTTTTCTGCAGAGTTTCACCCGGGATGCATTTGTTCCATTAGCATTTACAAAGCAGTTCATTCTTATCTGCAGAGAATTTGCTTTTGTTGTGAGGCTCTGTGTCCCTCCTGCCCCATTCTGGATGTTAGTTTCTAGATCACTGTTAGAGAAATCCTTCCCCCCAGCTAATTAGTTAATATGATGCTCTAACTGCAACTTGGTGTGGTATTTGACTTGCTCCTCTCCATCATTCCCAGCTGGGGCACCTTGTTGGAGGTAGGGGAGCCTGATTTGTATCTCCCACTGAAAATAGGTCTCTCTTTTTCTCTCCTTCTGCTTAGTAACTAAGTCTCTGTCATGCTTAGTATGGTTCAGGCTAACAGTGTTCATCATTCTTAAAAATCAGCATTTGCCAACAGTTATCATCACTCCCTGGGAACAAGAGGCCACCATTTCCCCCCCCGTACTTAACAGGAAATAACTATCGTATCACACACCACCAAGTAGTAACTCTTGGCAAATGCTGATAGTTTAATGGCACTGTTAGTCTCCCACAGAAGGGAGCTTAGTGTTCTGTAAACTCTGAGATGAGCAGTTGGTCTTTAAATAAGGACCAAATCACAATGTTCTTACTCAGACAAGACTCCTAGTGAGTCAGAGAAAGTTCTGCCCGAGTAAGAGCCTCGAGATTTGGCCCTAAAAACAACCCCAATAATAATTAAATCTGTTGCAAAAAAAAAAAAAAGGTACAGATGACAAAACATTTAGTTTCCCACTCAACCTTTGGTTCACACACAGCTTCCAAAATGCCTTTGAGAAGCAGCAGCTTTCTGTGGCTGCACATTATGCAGATTTACTGTAATTTAGGCATTCATTTTTTTTCAAGAAAATGATCAGCCTGTCAGTTGTTTACGAAGCCATTACCTCTGTGGTTTTATTTCTTTAATGAAGGAGCTTGACAAACACAGCCTCTTTGAAACAACCACCCATGAAATAGAAGATAGAGCTGCCACAAAAATCCAGGCTGTCTACAGGGGATACATGGTAAGAGAGACAGTGAGGAGACTGAAAGAACTAGGTCAGGATGCAACGAATCCCACGGAAGAAATTTAATGCCATTAGACCTGCCAGTGTCATGATTTTCAGACTAGATGCAGGTGAATGAATGGCTTGTTTGTCATTATTGACAGTAGGTTTATTTTTGTTTAATAAACATCACATATTCAAAATGCACCTGAGCACTGTGTGATTTTTTTTTTGAGTCTGTTTGCCTAGCTGCTTTCTCAATCTGTCATCGGCACAGACTCATTTAGATGGGTAAACACTGAACTTCTCTAGCAAGTTGGTTGTGATCTGGTAAGCCACAGAGAACTGCCTTTTTGCAAATGTTAGTTCTAAAAGCAAAAAGTCCATTGCCTGAAGTATGTCATTTACTGGCTGCGTGTTAGGGTCACTGGTTCCAAACTCTCCCCAAAGGATGACAGAATGGGAAGGGGGCTATGGGAGCAAACACCAAAGATGTGTTCTGCATCCCGTCGCTTCTGCTCTGCTCCACTTTCTCCAGGTGTGCTCTTGCACAGGGACTAGACCTGGGGCTTGCTGCCTCCAAAGCCTGGGCTGGACTGGACGATGGAGTCAGTCTCTCTCTCTGGCCTGATGACTAAGTGTTTATCCACAGCAGAACAGTCAGTGGGCCAGAGAGACTGAGTGGGAATGACTGTAATCTAGTGATTTGGGCATCCATCTGGGAGATGGGAGGTCCCAAGTCCAGTCTCCCTGCTGTACTCACTCTTTCATTATTTATCCAGAGTGCAACAGCTTCAACAGGAGAGTGTGGGGGAGCTTGCATCCGAATATCCCATAGCTCAGTGGTTAGAGCACTCTCCTGAGAGGCAGGATTTGAACAGGGGTCTCCCTTCTCTCCCTCTGCCAGACCCTCAGTCTCCCACATCCCAGGTGAGTGCCTGAACCAGTGGGTTCAGAGTGAAAAGGTGGGCTGCTGCTTGTCCACTGGCCAGATTTTAAATGGGACTGATTCAGTAGGTGGCCTCTGAGCACACCTACTGGATTGGGCCCCGCATGTGACTTAAGTGGCTGGACGCCTATCTTCCTGTTCTTTGTGAATTGCTCTGGGGCTTAGGCATGAGGTAGGTGTCCAGGCACCTAGAGAAAGGCAGCAGTGCCCATGTTCATGGGCAGAAACACAGGCTCCTAAGCAGCTTTGACTCTGCAAAGTCAGCTGCTGAGTGAGTTTAGGCACCTACAGGGTTCAGGGGAGTACCGTGGACTGCAGTGAAACTAAAACTGGATTTAGGCACCTACATTTGAGGTTTAGGCACCTAAGTACCTTCATTGGTACTAGGGATAATTTTGCTGCCTTTGTAGTTGGGGGCTCTAGGCAATTAAACCGTGTTTGTAAAGTAGCTCGATATTCCTTGTTGAAAAGATGCTATAAAAATGCAACATATTATTAGATTGATGCCTGGGAAAACAATGAAGAAAATCGAGAACAAAAGACTGGATTCAATACTTGTGAGGACTGGGAAGCAGTGGCGTCTCCAGGCACCAGCGCTCCAAGTGTGTGGCTGGGGCAGCAAGCCCCGGGGGGCGCCCTGCTGGTCCCTGCAAGGGCGGCAGTCAGGCAGCCTTTGACGGCTTGCCTGTGGGAGGTCCGCTGGTCCCGCAGATTCGGTGGCAATTCAGCCGCGGGACCGGCAGACCTGCCACAGGCAAGCCGTTGAATCCGTGGGACCAGGGACCTCCTGCAGGCTCCCCACCAAAGGCAGCCTGCCTGTTGTGCTTGAGGCGGCAAAAAAGCTAGAGCTGCCCCTGCTTGGAAGACCCTTGAGTGGTAATGTCATACACAGGCTTTATTCTGCACTTTTTAGCCTTGTGTTGTCACTTAACCAGCATGCAATGCGGGTGTGAAATGTTACCCAGTGGAATGTTGGCATTTTGCACCCAGTTTGCACGGCACCTGCCCGGCGTGTGAGAAGCGGGGGTCAGGTCCATGTCCTTTCTGTTCTAGCTCACTAGTCTGAATCCAGGCCAGGTGAGCACAGCTGATAATGTATAGCTCTCTGGTGATCTTTGTGAATTGATTGGGTCAATCTCAGTCCAATTCCTGTCAGAGGTTTAACTGGCATGCTAGGCTGATGGCTAAATTCTGTTTATTCTACTACCCTTCTTAAGCACTAAACTTAGATATTTTTATTTTAAAGGGAACACTTCTGTTGGGACACAACCTGACAGAAGTCAGCACCGAAGCTGTCACTTTGTCTTGAATCAATAGTTTGGAAATATTGTAACACAAAACGGAAAGTAGTGATTGAAGAACAAAAGCTCCCTGCCAGCCTCCGCCCTTCCTTGGGTGGAGGATTATCTCATTAGTTGGGCTCAAGACATTTTTTAATGAAAACTTAATAAATTGGCCCCACTAATTGGGCGTTATTTCCCAAGGTCCCTGCAGTTATTATAATCGCTCACCTGAGATTTCTTACTCATTGCTCGACTTTTTAGGATAAGAAAGCTCATTCGATCATCTTGAAAGTCCCTGCCGGAGCGCCTGAAGGAGGAAGCAAAGATATGTAAATGTGCACATCTCTAGATTATATTTAATGCTCTATTTTTAGTTTTCTCATATCCCTTGAGGTTGTCACAATTTAGTACAGATCCCTGCTTGAACGAGGGATGTGACATCTGCTATCATTACAAACCCCATCAATATGCTTGGTGGTGGGGAGAGGAAGCACTGCGGTGCTGCAGTTAACATATTTTACAGTCTCAAAGTAACTTCTAGCCACCTTGTTTGGATGTGCTGGACCTGCGCTGGGTTACAGGTTTTCCATGGCTGCTTTGTTTCAGTGACATGCCAAAGGGGCTGCCATTCACACGAGTGAACTTAGCACTTGATTGATAAACTTAGACATTTCTAAGGTACTAAACTAAGCTCAATCTTACTTATTGTGCCAATCGCCATGAATGCTGGAAAAACGGACCCCAACCACTGAAAATTAAGCAGTAGTGTTGAGTCTTTAGGACTAAGGCTTCAGTACGGAAGATGGTGAACAGAACTGCATTGAATTCAATGGGTTTTTTACTGGTGTATGTGCAAGTAGAATGAGCAGGCCTGATTCCCCTTGCCTTGCTCCTTGGGTAGTCATTCAGCAGGGTGAAATGCTACCAACCCAGGATTCCTCACTCAGGTAGGGCTGTGGAAAATCTCTCTTTGGTACATAAACGCTCTCCATTCCCATAGTATTTGAGCACCTCACAAACTCTAATGTATTTATCCTCCCATACCCCGTGAGGCAGGGAAGTGCTATTATTCCCATTGTACGGATGGGGAACTAAGGCACAGAGGATCCAAGACCTGGATCCTCAAAGCTACGTGGGCGCCTAACTTCCATTGGAATCCATAGGAATTAGGTGCCTAAGTACTTTTGAGGATTTGAGCCTAACTCAAAGTTCCACAGGCAGGGCTAGATCCACAACAGGATTTAAGTGCCTAAGTCCATGCTCAGCTGCCCCCGAACTTGAAGAGTTTCTGCCAGTGAGCATGTGCACACGTGCCTAAGTCCCGCTGCCTGGAGCCTGTCTCACAGCTAAGCCCCTGTGGGGTGCTCTAACGCAGCATGGCCCTGCTCACCTTGCCCAATCTGTCAGCGGTTGCCTAACCGATTGGGCCTTGCACAAACCACTATTGGAGCAGGCGGCGGCAGCAGCCCCCTTATTACCTCTGCCCAGTGGTCGATGCATTCACCCGGTCTGTGGGAGACGCCTGTTTCAGATCCCCCCTGCGAGGTGAATGCTATAGCGTCTGGGCTATGGGACATTCTGAGGTGAGAGTCTCTCTCAGTCTCTCCTGCTGAAGCTGTTACTGGAACAGGGTCTTGACGTTGGGTCTCCCCATGCCAAGTGAGTGCCCTGACCAGTCAATTACAGAGTCAGGCTCATGCTGTCCCTGCCTCCGGGACATAATTATTCATACAAAATAGAACTCGTGGGCAGCGGGTATTTTAGGCCGGGGGAAGCTCTACCTCCCTTGGTGCTGCTGCTGGACCCCCGGCTGCTGGATTTGGGGGGGAAGTTTTTGTTTTATTATGCCCCATGCAGGTTCCAGGGCGGCTGCTCTCTCTGGGTGCTGAGTAGCAAATACTGCTACCTCCGCTGCCCTGGAACCTGCATGGGGCATAATAAAGTGTCTTTGGATGGGAGTGAGAGACTTTACCCCACAGCGGCTTGGGGTCTGGGGCATGGCTGCGGTTGGCCTGTGGCTTGTTCAGGCAGGTGGGGAGGGGCCTCAGGGCACCTCCGAGCAGGTGAGGCAGGGAGGCTTGAGGCTTTGGCTGGCCCGGGGCTCCTCCAGCCCAGGGGAGGTGCTCAGGATTCATGGCTTTGGCTGCGGGGGAGTGGTAGGCAGTCTCATGCAGAAGGGCCAAAGCAAGGGGCTAGCCTTCGTAAGGGGGGCTCCACCCACCACCCATGAAGGAACTGTTTCAACAAGAGAGATTGAGGGAGCCCTCCCATCAGAACGTCCCATTGCACAGGGGCCGGGCACTCTCCTGAGATGTGGGTTCCAATCTCTGTTCCAATGCCATCAGCAGGGATTCATAGAATCATAGAATATCAGGGTTGGAAGGGACCTCAAGAGGTCATCTAGTCCAACCCCCTGCTCAAAGCAGCACCAATTCCCAGCTAAATCATCCCAGCCAGGGCTTTGTCAAGCCAGGCCTTAAAAACCTCTAAGGAAGGAGATTCCACCACCTCCCTAGGGAACCCATTCCAGGGCTTCACCAGTCTGGTGGTGGGGAGAGGAAGCACTGCGGTGCTGCAGTTAACATATTTTACAGTCTCAAAGTAACTTCTAGCCACCTTGTTTGGATGTGCTGGACCTGCGCTGGGTTACAGGTTTTCCATGGCTGCTTTGTTTCAGTGACATGCCAAAGGGGCTGCCATTCACACGAGTGAACTTAGCACTTGATTGATAAACTTAGACATTTCTAAGGTACTAAACTAAGCTCAATCTTACTTATTGTGCCAATCGCCATGAATGCTGGAAAAACGGACCCCAACCACTGAAAATTAAGCAGTAGTGTTGAGTCTTTAGGACTAAGGCTTCAGTACGGAAGATGGTGAACAGAACTGCATTGAATTCAATGGGTTTTTTACTGGTGTATGTGCAAGTAGAATGAGCAGGCCTGATTCCCCTTGCCTTGCTCCTTGGGTAGTCATTCAGCAGGGTGAAATGCTACCAACCCAGGATTCCTCACTCAGGTAGGGCTGTGGAAAATCTCTCTTTGGTACATAAACGCTCTCCATTCCCATAGTATTTGAGCACCTCACAAACTCTAATGTATTTATCCTCCCATACCCCGTGAGGCAGGGAAGTGCTATTATTCCCATTGTACGGATGGGGAACTAAGGCACAGAGGATCCAAGACCTGGATCCTCAAAGCTACGTGGGCNCAAACTTGCTGAGAGTGCAGTCCACGCCATCCTCCAGATCATTAATGAAGATATTGAACAAAACCGGCCCAAGGACCGACCCTTGGGTCATTCCACTTGAAACCAACTGCCAACTAGACATGGAGCCGTTGATCACTACCTGTTGAGTCCAACGATCTAGCCAGCTTTCTATCCACCTTATAGTCCATTCATCCAGCTCATACTTCTTTAACTTGCTGGCAAGAATACTGTGGGATACTGTTATCAAAAGCTATGCTAAAGTCAAGGAATAACACATCCACTGCTTTCCCCTCATCCACAGACCCAGTTATCTCCTCATTGAAGGCAATTAGGTTAGTCAGGCATGACTTGCCCTTGGTGAATCCATGCTGACTGTTCCCGATCACTTTCCTCTCCTCTAAGTGTTTCAGAATTGTTTCCTTGAGGACCTGCTCCATGATTTTTCCAGGGACTGAGGTGAGGCTGACTGGCCTGTCGTTCCCCGGATCCTCCTCCTCCCCTTTTTTAAAGATGGACACTACAGTAGCTTTTTTCCAGTCATCTGGGACCTCCCCGGTTTGCCATGAGTTTTCAAAGATAATAGCCAATGGCTCTGCAATCACATCTGCCAACTCCTTTCGCACCCCCGGATGCAGCACATCCAGCATCATGGACTTGTGCTCGTCCAGTTTTTCTAAATAGTCCTGAACCACTTCTTTCTCCACAGAGAGCTGGTCACCTTCTCCCCATACTGTGCTGCCCAGTGCAGCAGTCTGGGAGCTGACCTTGTTTGTGAAGACAGAGGCAAAAAAAATCATTGAGTACATCAGCTTTTTCCACATCCTCTGTCACTACCTGGGTCGCCCACCTAGACGAGGGGAGTGTTCTAACCTTCACGCTAAAGGGTTTTTTGGGGCAAGCTGCACAACCTGCTCTTCTGCGGCTACCTCTGATTTTTTCAAGCAGGGACACTGACCCCTAACTCCAGGAGAGGGTTTGCGGCGGTGCACGCACACATGCACACACACAGAGTATTTTCTACTCCCTGGTTTAGGCAGCAACACACTCAGCTTGCTGGCTTTTGCAGATCTCCTTCTTAGGTGCCTCAGTACCCGTACATTGCAGAGGGAGCTTGGCTGCCTGTCTTGGGGCTGTGACTTCTACTAGAAAGCAGGTTATCTAAAGTTAGGCTTTGTAATGCTGAGTCTCTGCAGCTCTATCCTAAAGCCTGTGGTATTTCTCTCAAGTACCAGATTAGTGCTCTAACCACTGGCCCGTCCTTCCGCCAACAACCCATAAAAGGCAGAACATGCATACTCAGTCTAATTTATTGTGGATATAAGCGAAGAATCAAGGAGGCATCTCTTCTCTCCACTGCAAATCCTTTCCCGTCGCTGAGGTGAGTGGATGTAACAGTATCAGAGATGGGCCCAACAGACCCCAAGTCTCCATCCTGCACCCCCTCCCAACCCGCACCCTCCCACAAGCAGATCGGCAGACTTAATCAACCTGAGTTTTCCTCCAGTGGGTTACACTGCCACAAAACGGGTAGGATCTGGTAGAGAATCAGGACTCCTACTATTTAAAGGTGCCAAACACAGAAAACTAAGCGGGAAAACACCCACGGCCTGAGTTTGTCAGCCCCCAGCTGTCATTGCTGATGGCAGTGGGAAAACGATAAAAGCAGGGAGGAAGAACTGAGTTGGTGTAACCCTCCCTTTCTTTCAGCACAGGCAGTGCTCCCGCCAGCGACTGTGGCTCTGGCCTGCTAAGTTTGCCTGCTGTCATGTTATTTGTTGGGCGGTGAGAAAGCTGTTTTTGAAGGGCTATCCCCCAGCTCGTTCCAATGCTTCTGCCTTCAGTTAGCACCATTCTCCAGTCTGGGCATAAGCGAATTGCTGAGCAGTTTGGCATTAGCACCTCCTCAACCGCCTAAACTCGGCCCTTCCAACCTCTCCAGCACTGGCTTGTTTTACTGCAATTTAGGATTTCCTTCTTCTCCAGTATCTCCCCGAGCCTCCCCCACTCCCCAATCTACATTATTCTAAGCTTTTCCTCCCTTACATTCCTGCTTTGTGTTTAAGTTCCTTTAACACAGATTTAGTCTGGGAACAGAAGGGAGGACTAGTGATGGAATTCGCTGCTGCTAGCTTTGCCTCTGCCCTAGAAAGGAGCCTGAATCCTATTGCTGATGGATGCATGGGAACTTCCACCCCCCAACGCAGGGCAGGATGAGGTCACTGGATTTTTTTTTATACATTTGTTTCCTGTTGCTTCTGGGCTCTTTAAATACATCAAAACAGCATCATTAGTCCATCAGTTAGAGACTTGCCATTTTAAATGACTAAGCTGTGAGTTCTCCCCTACTTGCTGTCTGAAAGCCCCATTAAACATCTGTGCCTACCCAACATGGGCTCTGGTAGACTACTGGACATTGCATTGCAGATCCAGCCTGGGGGAGAGAGCCTGGATCCATTCGGGCATATGCATGACCAACAGAACGGTGAACCAAGTGCCAATTTCAGGGCCTTGTTCTGCCCATCCTTGAAGGCAAGGGGGTCGCATGGGAATAGTTTGTCCTGCAGAATGTTAATAACAGGTGCTGATGTGTGAGAAGGAGAGAGCCTGGAGTGAGTAGGAAAAACAAACTTTTTACGTATACATAGGGAAGAAGTGATCTGGAGTCCCTACTAGACAATAAACACAGGATCCCATGCATCACAATTGCTATCTCACCTTGAGAAATAGCCCCATAGTGGGATTTGCTGTTTGAACAAATTGTGCAAACCAGCCTCCCCCCAACCATGAACACACTTATTTAACACCAGCAGTGAACCCTACTCATATTTTGCACCATCACGGGATTCTCATTTGCAAGGGGGGAACACTTTAAATGTTCTGTGTACATTGTGATTGTATGCTATTGAAAGGCAGAGTTGTCATTCTGTTCCCAGGGGCCTGCTCCTGTAAATTCTTGCTGTCTGCTATAGAGACAGCTGGGAGGCAGCGGCCATTTTGTGTTCCCGTTCATAATGTCACAGGGCAAGTCACACATTTGTGCTCTCTCCCATGGAGACTTTACCTTTGTTCTTTGTTTCCCTTAATCTGCTGTAAAAGCCATTTGAGCAACAGGGGCAGCTATTGTAAAGAATGAAGAGCTCAGAAGAGGTGGAGCAGCTTTCTGGCTAAAAAGAATCAAAAGAGAAAGGAAACATGGCTTCCCACTTAGTGAAAGAGGAAGGCCTTTATAAAGCCTTTATTTAGAGGCTGGAAGAGAATTTTAATATAAATGCTATTGCAGGCAGTGGCAAGAGAAGAGCTATTTTTTCCTAACAGTGGTGGGAAGAGTGACATTTGCAGTACTTAGAAGCTTATGCTTGCCAGAGGAAGCGGGTGCGATGGAGTGTAAGGACTCAAGAGGTGCTTCAAAAACAGTATGTTCCAGAAAAAAACTTTCTGCTGAAGTTCCAGCACAGAAACCATGTGGGTGGAGAGGATGTCGCAAAATGTCTACTCTAAAGAAAAGCTTTCCACTGCCTGCCGTTGTGGTGACCTTAATATTCTTTGAATACAAGCAGCTCTGGGCCCTGGGGATTGACGCCAGCTTTGGATGCTAGTGGTCCTGGGCTCAAATCATGAGCATGCCCTGGCAGTTGGAGATAACAGCTATGGTTCCTCTAATTTTGGTCATAATGGCCTTAAAATCTATGCATATTCGTCGACTTACGTCACCTCTTAGCTCCAGTCTACATTACAAATGCAGTTATGTCAGGGAACCTGGTTACACCGCAGTTGCTCACGAAGCCCATTACAACCATGGGGCCAATCTGTAGTGTAACCTTTGTCATTTGAGCCTTGGGTCTTTAATTCTAGTGCATAGATGTCATGGTGATAAATGCTTTATTTAAAAATTCAGAGCTAGGTAGCACTCAGCAATGGTTCATACCCAAGCCAAGGACTTGGTCTGACCTGAGGTCTAGCCTTCACTACAACAGGAATCATGTTTGAACAGTGTAGCATGGAGGTTCCCTGAAATGGTTGTATTGTAGGAGAGGAATAATGTTAGTGCTAAAGGAGCAGAAATATATAGGATGTCACATGAGGGCAGAACTAGTAGTTCTGAGCTAAAATTAGGAAAGGAAGCATCTGGGTTCAATATTAGAGAACTTGTCCTTACTGTGCGATAGATCAGGCTGTGGAATTGTCTTTCAAGGAAAGGGGGAAATGCACCATCAGTCAGGACTTGTAAATTCAGACTGCTCAAAGCACAAGAAGGTGTGCTCTAGGGAGCAACCCTCACCTGGCCCCAAGGAGAAGGACAGACTGGCCTAAGAGGTCTCTTCTATTTGGGATTGGATGACACATTGACACCACTTCTTTGCAGCTCCCAAAAAACTTATGACTGAATCCATCTCACCCAGAGATCACCCCTTTCTCTTCCAGCAGATACAGTACTGCACAGATCAATTCTCCCAGGAAAAAATGTCACACTGATATATCAGGATGTGCTAGACAAGGAACAGAGCCGGCAGGAGAAAAACATCTAGCACTGCTGCTAATAGAAGGTGATCCTGGCAGTTACAGGCTGGTAAGCCTAATTTCAGTATCAGGAAAGCTCCTTGAAACTATAGTAAAAAATAGAATTATCAGACACATAGATGAACATGATACATTGGGAAAGAGTCAAACGGCTTTTGTAAAGAGAAATCATGCTTTACCAATCTATTAGAATTCTTTGAGGATATCAACAAGCATGTAGACAAGAGGGATCCAGTGGATGGACTTTCAGAAAGCCTTTGACAAGGTCCCACACCAAAGACTCTTAAAAGTAAGCAGTCCTGGGATAAGAGGGAAAGTCTTCTCATGGATCAGTAACTGGTTAAAAGATAGGAAACAAAAGGTAGGAATAAATGGCCAGTTTTCACAGCAGAGAGAGGTAAATAGCATGGTACCCCAAGAATCTGTCCTAGGATTTGTGCTGTTCAATATACTCATAAATGATCCAGAAAAGGGGATGAACTGTGAGGTGGCAAAATTTCCCGGTGACACTAAATTGCTCAAAATAGTTAAGTCCAAAGCAGACTGGCAAATTACAAAGGGATCTCACAAAACGAGGTGATTGTGTAATAAAATGGCAGATGAAATTCAATGTTGGCAAATGCAAAGTAATGCACTTTTGAAAACGTAATCCCAACTATATAGACAAATCATATGATTAGCAGTTACCACTCAAGAAAGAGACCTTGTGGATAGTTCTCTGAAAATATCTGTTCAATATGCAGCAGCAGTCAAAAAAGCTAACAGAATGTTAGGAACCATTAGGGCAGGGATAGATAATAAGACAGAAAATATCATAATGCCATTGTATAAATCCATGGTACGCCCACACCATGAATACTGTGTGCAGTTCTGGTCACCTCATCTCAGAAAAGATATATGAGAATTGGAAAAGGTACAGAGCAGGGCAACAAAAATGATTAGGGCTATAAAACAGCTTCCATATGGGAAGAGATTAAAAAGACTGGGAATGTTCATCTTAGGGATAGGACAGAGGTCTATAAAATCATGACTGGTGGAAGAAAGTGAATAGGGAAGGGTTTTTACCCCTTTACATAACATAAGAAGTAGGGGTCACTCAATGAAATGAACAGGCAGCAGGTTTACAACTAACATACAGAAGTACTTCCCACAATGCACAGTCAAGCTGTGGAACTTGTTGCCGGAGATGTTGTGACTGGGTTAAAAAAAGAGCTAGAAAAGTGCATGGAGGACAGGTCGTCAACAGCTATTAGCCAAGAGGGTCAGGGGCACAACCCCATGCTCTGGATGTTCCGAAACCTCTGGCTGCCAGAAGCTGGAAATAATAACTTCATAATTGTTCTGTTCTGCTCATTCCCTCTGGGGCACCTGGCATTGGCCACTGTTGGGATCCTGGGCTGGATGGACCACTGGTCTGTCTGATCCAGTCTGGCCGCTCCTATGTTCTTACGGAGCTTCACTAGCAATGATTTCCTTCCATCTCAGAGTTCTTAATCTGTCAGCTAGGCACAGTCCCACCATGTGCTGGAAGCATTGCACATTGGTGGGACAATACTAAAGAAAGGAGAAGATGAGCAGCATCTGATGACAGAGATGTGAGGGGGCAGGTATATGTTTGCAAAGATGACCCTGCGGGCACACATGGCAGAATGGAAAGAACTCTAATTGCAGCTGACATCAAAGAATGACAAAGGAACGGCAGCCCTCAGACAAGAGGCCACGTGGTATCCCCTGGGAGCCAGCATGGAAACCAGGTTAAGGACCTTAACTGGGATTCAGAAATCTTGGGTTCAACTCCCACAGACTCCTTGTGTGTCCCTGGGCAGGTCATTTAATCTCTCTCTGCCTCAGTTCTCTGCAAAATGGAGATTAGACTCCCTTATATCTTCTCTATTTATAGGGCAGGCCCTTTGGCGCAGGGCCTGTCTCCTGCTCTGGGTAAGTACCCAAAGGGTCCTTGATCTCAGCTGGGGGCTTCAGCTGCTATAGAAATATAAATAATGCATAATGATGGTGATTCTGGTACCTGGGCCTGAAAAACAAGTCCCATGTATCCTTGGGCTATGTACAAGAAGGACCAAAAACAGCACATGGAGAAGGAGAATGGGAAGGTTGCCTAGCAACTTTCAATCTGTATTTTATGGAAGAGAAAGCTAATGCAAGCTGGGAGCTGGGAGGGGAGCTCTGCAGAGAAAACACATAGTAAAGCCTGGTTAATTTTCCCCACCTTACTTAGTTCTCAGACACAAATCCAGAAGTTTCACCGCACTCCCTCTGCACAGATCTAATAGCACGGACAACACTGCAGTGAGGTCTCACGTGACTAAGATATTGTGACTTTATATAACATTCCATACAACAAATGATGTTCAAAACATATTCAGATTGCAAAGCAAAGCACTCTGTAGTTAGGAAACACCAGTGTAACCTTAACTCTGCCCCATTGTGCATATACATTATGATACAGGGAAGTCACTTAGGGCCAGACTTTGGGAGCTGTTGGCTGTTAGAAATCTGACCATTCTCCTCTCTGTGCCTCACTTCCCATATGTAAAATGCACATAATACTTCCTACAGTTCGGAGGGTCATCATCTCAGTAGAAGGGGGACCAATCTCCTTGGGGACAGGCTGGCTAGAGTAGTCAGGAAAGAGTTCAACCAATAGCTAAAGAGAGGATAAAGAGAGGGAAGATATGAGCACTCAGTGTAAAATTGAGATGCTAAGAACAAAATTAATTAAGGAATCAAAGGATATGAAGAGAAAAAAAATATTGAATTGCCTGTGCACCAATGGTACGAGCCTGGGTAACAAACAAGACAAATTGGAATTGCTCATTTAGGAGCGTAAATTCGATCTAGTTGGTATTACTGGTGGGATGATCCATGTGCTTGGAATATTAAAAACAATGGTTATAACTGATTTAGAAATGATCGAATCAATAAATGGGGACAGGGGTTGGCACTCTGTCTAAAATAACATTACCTGTTTCCGAGTCACCGATAACGAAGAAGAAAATGCTCTTGAATGTTTCTGGATCAATATCCTAACAGATAAAGCACAAGATGGAGTGTTCGTGTCTGCTACAGACCACTAAATCACAGTAGGGAACAGGATGACCGCCTCCTTATGCACCTACCTGCAATGTGTAGAAAAAAACCCATGTGTGATCATGGAGGACTTCATTCTGAGTGACATATCATGGAGGTCTCATGCTGCCAGTCCTAAAACTTCCTTGGAATTACTAAACGTTATAGATGACAATTTCCTAACTCAAAAAGTGTTGCAGCCAACACAAGGAAATTCTATATTGGACCTTGTCCTAACAGATAATGAGGAATGATCACAGTACTGAAAAATTATGGCAGCTCTGGGACAAGTGATCACGACTTGATCACATTTATAATGTGCAAGCAGAATAAAGTCAGACCAGTAACGTCTCTACTTGGAGCTTTAATAGGGCCAGTTTCACAAAGCCAAAAACAATTATGAGCGAGATCAGCAGGGAGGAAGAATTTAATCAGAAAAATATGAATGGTAATTGGGAATCCTTTAAGAACATGGCACTAGATACCCCAAAAGCCACAATCCCACAATTTGAGAAAGAAGGCTGTGCTGGTTAAAAAAACTGACCTGGTTTTAGAGGGGAAGTGATGGCAGTTATAAAAATAATTTTAAAATATATAACAAGTGGAAGAAAAGGGAAGGTGATAGTAATGTCAGATATGAATATGTCAGAAGTTAGGAAGTGTAGAAAATTGATAAGGAAAGCAAAGATACACAAGAAGAAATCCATGTCCATCAGAATTAAGGGCAATAAGGAGGAGTTTTTAGAAACATATTAGGAACAAAAAGAATCCTGACAATGGTATTGGTCCTTTACTAGAGAGAATCAATAATCATGCAGGAAAGGCAGAAGCAGGGCCGTCCTTACCCATACGTAAACTACGCAGTTGCATAGGGCACCAGGAAATTGCCCCAAATTTCCTGGTGCCCAATGCAGCTGCATGCTGCTCCAGCAGCCAGCCCGATCCCCCAGCTGGCTGAGAGGGCCAGGAAAGCTGCACCCCTCACTGCTCCCTCCCACCCCTACTCCACCCTTTCCCCTGAGCTATGTCCCAGGGGACAGCAGCAGGGGTTGGGCACGCCCTGCAGTCACTGGGTGTTGGGAAGTGGAGTTACCTGGCCCCAGCCTGCTCCACTCCGCCAGCTCCCAGCTGCGCCGCCGCTGAGTGCTGGGGCGTGGTTCCCTCCTGCCCCCCAAGTCCCAAGGCTGGGGAGCCAAATGAGCAGAGCAAAGCAGGCTGGGGCCAGGTCACTCCACTTCCTGCCACCCTCTGAGTGTGGGGTTGGGCCCACCTTGCAATCACCAGGTGGCAGGAAGTGGAGCGACCCGGCCCCAACCTGATCCACTTCGCCGACTCGTGCTGGGGAGCAGTTTCCCCTCTGCCTCCCAAGCCTGCTCCTGCCCCTCACAGACCTTGGGCTCAGCCACCTCCCTGCCCCCTGTGCCGGGGGTGGAGGGGCGCTGTGTAGGGCACTGCAATCTCTAGGGACAGCCCTGGGCAGAAGTGAGAAGTTTACAATAAATATTTCTGTTCTATATTTGGGGGAAACAACTAGTCTCATTCAGCTAGTATCTCTGGAGCAGTGGTTCTCAACCTATTTACCACTGTGGGCAGGGCCAGCTCCAGGCCCCAGCGCGTCAAGCGCGTGCTTGGGGCGGCATGCCGCGAGGGGCGCTCTGCCAGTCGCCGGGAGGGCGGCAGGCGGCTCCGGTGGCCCTCCTGCAGGCGTGCCTGTAGAGGGTCCGCTGGTCCTGCAGGACTGGCGAGAGGCAGAGTGCCCCCCCTCGGCGTGCCGCCGTGCTTGGGGAGGTGAAATGGCTAGAGCCGGCCCTGACTGTGGGTCACATATGCAGCTCTCTACATGTTATGTGGGCCGCATCCACACAATATATATGCTACTTGTGTGGCCCTGAGGATATCACATGGGCCACAGATGTATACTGATTAAATCACAAGAGACCTGCTGGCTGTGGGTTGAGAACCACTGCTCTGGAGGATGTTAAACAGAAGCAACTAAAGATACGTACGCAGCGTAGTTGTAGCTATGTTCATCCTAGGATATTAGAGAGACAAGGTTGGGGAGGTAAGATCTTTTATTGAACCAACTTCCATTGGTGAGAGAGACAGGGTTTCAAGCTACTCAGAGCTCTTCTTCAGGTCTGGGAAAGGCACTCGAGTGTCCCAGCCAATGCAAGGTGGAACAGATTGCTTAGCATAAGTAGTTAGTGCATATTCTAAGGGACCATTCAAGGTTGGTAGAGTAGCCCATTGACACCTCTGCAGTCACAGGACAAATAGGGTGGCTAGTGGTTACAGACTGTTGTAATAAACCAAAAATCCAGTCCATGATTTTTAGTGTCAGAAATATAAATTTAAACTCCCAGGCTTGTCTCTTGAAAGCGTTGTGCAGGTTTCCTTTGAGGATGAGCACTGAGAGGTCAGATAAGCGATTGCTCTGTGAAAAGTATTCACCCACAGGCGATAGGGTGTTTTTGTCTTTTATCATTTTCCTGTGTGAGTTCATTCAAGAGTTCATTCACAAAGCGATCACTCTATATCTATATTTAATGTAGGCCATATATACAGGATGGGGGACTCTCTCCTGGGAAGCAGTGACTCTGACAAAAATCTGAGAGTCATGGTGGATAACCAGCTGAATATGGGCTCCCAATGTGAAGTGGTGGCCAAAAGAGCTAATGAGATCCTGGGATGCATAAACAGGGGAAGCTCAAGTAGGAGTAGAACGGTTGTTTTACGTCTATATTTGATACTGGTGCGACTGCTGCTGGAACCTCTGTCCAGTTCTGGTGCCAACAATTCAAGAAGGATGTTGATAAATTCCAGAGTTCAGAGAAGAGACACAAGAATGATTAAAGGATTAGAAAACCTGCCTTATAAAGATAGACTCAAAGAGCTCAATCTATTTAGCGTAACAAAGAGAAGATGAAGGGATGTTTAGATCACAGTCTGTAAGTACCTGCATGGGGAACAAATATTTACTAAAGGGGTCTTCAGTATACCAAAGAAGTTTCTAACATGATCCAGTGGCTGGAATTTGAAGCTAGACAAATTCAGACTGGAAATAAGGCAGGAATTTTTATCAGTTAGGGTAATGAACTATTGGACAATTCCCCCAGCCTTGTGGTGAATTCAACTTTCCTGACAATGTTTAAATCCAGATTGGATGTTTCTCAAAGCTCTGCTCTAGGAATTATTTCGGGGCAGGTCCCTGGCCTGTGTTGCGCAGCAGGTCACACTAGATGATCACAATGGTCCCTTCTGGCCCTGGAATCTATGAATCTTTCTCTGCTTCTCCCCTTTGCCTGTCTTGCCTATTTAGACAGTAAGATCTTCAGGGCAGGGACTGTCTGTTACGTGTACAAACAATACCTAGGACAACGAGGCCCTGCTCTCATACGGGGACTCAAGGTGCTATTGTAAAGCAATAAGTTTCCTTCCATGTGGCCACAAAAATAACAGCACTCATTGTTTTTATTGTAATAAAATCTGACAGCCTTTCGGTGCAACTCTATGTTATAAAAATGGCACCATGGATCTCCATGTGCATTGTGCCTCCTGAGCAAATATAGTCAGTCACAGATACAGTGATGTTTGGCCTGGCTTGCCACTCTGTGAGTGGAATTATAGCAACCTCAATCTGTCGCAGCAGAAGAATGAATCAGGCTGTTGTTTCTAACCCCCACCAGCCCAGCAAACTCCCCCAGGGATCCAAGAGTCAAACTGGGGTCTTCCTTTCTCATGCATTATCACCAGCAGTCGAGATTTTGCAAACCAAACTGTGCCTAATACCCGCTGAACCCAATTACACCTGTGGGTTTGCATAGGTGTAAATGACAGGGAATGGAAAGAACTCTGTTATGATGCACAAAAGGAAGAGACTCCAGCTCCCCTCTCCAGGGACAGCCGGCGGCGGAGTACAAAGCAGAACAAAAATAGGAAGCTGCATACATACAGGGAGCAGATTTGCTGAGTCAGGTGGGGTCATTTTTGCACAGTCACTCTCCACGCAGAACCACGTTTTAGTGTCGAGTCTAGCAGACACATCTGAGTCAGTGCACATGCTCTGAACAGTAGCCATATTTAGGAGGCTGCCATAGCAATAAAGAATCACTTACTCGCCGTTCACATAGGGACATGTGACAGAGTTTCTAATTCATTGGAATCTCATCAGTCCAAGGAGATCTGCTTAGCGAGGATGAATGGAATCCTCAGCAATGCTAGTGCAAACAACATCAGTGCAATAGAAGAGCAGATCTGGGAACCTGGAGGTCTCATTGCCTTACAGCTCTAGTTTTTACCATACAGAAACTCCCT
Organism: Chelonoidis abingdonii; assembly: GCF_003597395.2. Taxonomy (NCBI): domain Eukaryota; kingdom Metazoa; phylum Chordata; order Testudines; family Testudinidae; genus Chelonoidis; species Chelonoidis abingdonii. The sequence goes on along the minus strand of NC_133786.1, from coordinate 3,280,382 downwards.
CACCTTTCCTTCCATCCGAGCACCTTGAGGGCCACCCAGAGGATTCAGGGGGCCTGGGGTCTTCGGCAGCAGGGGGGCCTCGCTTCAGTAGTAATTCAGCGGTGGGGGGTCCTTCCGCTCTAGGACCCGCCGCCGAAGTGCCCCGAAGACCCGTGGCGGGGCCTCTCCGCCGCCGAATTACCGCTGAAGCAGGACCCGGCACTTAGGCGGCGGGACCTGGTGCTTCGGAAGGACCCCCCGCCACTGAAGACCTAGAGCGGAAGAAGCTCTGGGGGCCCAGGCCCCGTGAGACTTTTCCAGGGGCCCCGGAGAAAGTTAAGGACCCCGCTCCAGGGGCCCCAAAAAACTCTCATGGGGGCCCCTGTGGGGCCTGGGGCCTGGGGAAAATTGCCCCACTTGCCCCCCCTGGGCAGCCCTGAGCACCCCCTCCCCTGTCCCAGAGCTTGCATGTGAGCTCCCACATCCCCTGTTTTCCAGCCCTCCCTCCAGTACCCACCTCCCAGTTTGTGGTGCAGGGAGCAGCCAGGAGCACAGAGTGGAGTGTTGTTGCAACAGAGGTAAGTGCTCTGCTAGTAAACCCTGACACGCAGAGAGAGGCAGCCCTATATCCAATAGTGGGAGCCACACTAGGAACCCCTTCAGCGCCTTCCAGCACAACTACCCTCTTTTAGTGCCAGAAACACTAACCCTGAAAACCCACCCAGGCCTCACCCCACACGTTAATACCACAGGATAGGCCACTGCTGGGATTTCCAACCCCAGCACTCAAAAATCATGAAATAGGCTTAAAAATTCCGAGATGAAATAATGATAATAATCAGCTTGGGGTTCTTTTTATTTGGGGCTCTCATTCCAGTGCGTGAGCTCTCAGGGCACATTTTCCTCACATTTTTAAGTATTTATTCGCAGCCCTGAGGGCTAGAAACTTTTTCTTTTAATGGAAACTGAGGTTTAATGGAATCACATGACTCCAGGAGCTGGCGCTTTAAGCAAAACATCAAACATTACAGGGGTTGGCAACACTGCTTCAGCTCCCTGAGCCAGCTGAGCGGGTGACTCCACCTCTCTGTTAACCTCCATGCTGTTCTAGGCACAAGTCCTCAATGAGTCATCACACCAATGGGAGCTAGGCATTTGAGGAACTAGTGCCTTTGGGTGCTTTGCTTTAGGCCTGCAGCCTGCTGCTCTGAAAGTGGCTTCCTTTCCCTTGGCCTGCTCAGAGCCTTCAGCTGCTTTCTCTGCTGTTTTGGGCAGTCCTAGCAGCGCAGCCAGTTCTGAGAGCTGCTCCACAGGCCGAGGGAGGAAAACAAACCCTGCTATCTCCCTGCAGGGCAGTAGGATGGGGTCCAGCCAGCTCTGACACTTGGTTGAGATGAGGGCAGCAGGAGCGTGGTAATCCCAGAGGCGAGCATTTCATCAGTGAAACCGGCAAGTGACACAGGAGACTGGATGCCACAGCCAGCTGCAGTGGATCCCATCGCCCTCCCTCGTTAAGGACCTGCTAGCTAAAAGTGCAATCTCCCTATTACACATCCCTCCCCTACCTACCCCCTACTCCTCCCCAATCCCTTCCCCCACAATCTCGTCACCCGCTTCCCCCTTCACACTCTGCCCCCCACCAACTCTGCAACCCTCAGACATCCCTCCCCATCACACATTCCCTGCAGGGGGTCTTCCTGACCCCCTCCCCCCATCCCCATGCCCCAGTCTCACCTTCTCCCAGCAGAACTGCTCTGCCCATTCCTCCATCAGCCACATCTTTCCCACCGCGCAGCCTCTCCTCCCCCGCCCGGCACCCCTTCTTCACTGCGTAGCCTCCTCTCCCCCACCCGACACCCCTTTCCCACCGCACAGCCTCCCTTCCCCCTTCGACGCCCCTTCCCCACCACAGCCTTCCCATCCCGCCCGGCACCTCTTTCCTACTGCACAACCTCCCTTCCCCCTTCGACACCCCTTCCCCACCACAGCCTCCCCACCCCTTCCGACACCCCCTTTCCTACCGCACAGCCTCCCCTCCCCCTTCCTCACCACTTCAAAGGGGGACTGAACTATAAAAGTGAGGGGCAAAACACCCCCAGTTCTCACTCCCTCTCCAGTTCTCCCTTTTCGCCTCAGAAGACAAAAGAAACAGACATTGGACTTCGGGAGCAGATCCTGGCCTGAGAGTTTGGTCAGCAATAGTTCTGGAAATGTGGGAAGGGCACTTAACTTTGAACCAAGTCTACTGTGTTATGGTTAGAAAGCGTTTTATCTTTATTTTTCCTGTAGCCGGTTCTGCTTTTAGTTCTGACACAAACAGCGCTGCTGCATGGGATGTGCTGAACGTTGCAAGGGTGCATGTGGGCACCAGCCATTTATGCGGTGAGCAGCCTTGCATTGGCTTCCTTGCTTTAGTGCAGACACATGGAGTACATGTGCATCTGTGTATCGCTCTTTTTGTATCTCTCTGAATTCACATCCCCGCGTGGGATTCTAATGGGGATCTGTGTCTCGGGGGTCTGTGAACAGGTGTGTCTGTAGCAATGCATCACTGGGTGAAGTGCTGGATTAAAGAATTTTGGGGCCCTGTTCACTATTGGAATTGAGGGAGACACCCACTTTCTCTGCCAGGTCCTGCCTCCTGGGGGGTGGGAGGCATGGGGCTTGGGTCCTGCCTCAGAGTAGGAGGCCCTGGAGTGAGGGGTCTGTTGGACAATGAGGCTGCGATTCATGTTCTGCAGCAGGATGGGCTTGGTTCCTCACTCCGGCCCATTGGTCCTTGCCATGGCATGCAGATGGGGCCTTTCCTCTGCGATGACTTGCCCTGTCCCCTTTCTGGCCTTGGGTTGTTTTTGTTGTGGGGGAAGTCATTGGGGGCCCCCTCGAGATGGGGGCTCTGTGCAAATGCACCAAGTGCACATTAGTTAATCTGGGCCTGCTTGTGTGTCTCCCAGTGTGTTTGAGTCCCTGTGTGTGGGTGTACTGGGGTGGATCTGTTAGTTGCAGGGAGGGCTGTGTGTATTGAGGGTAATGATGTCTGTGTGCTGTCAGTCTAGTGCTGTGGGTGGGGGTAACTCTCTGAGTTGGGGGTATGGTATAGCCATAGATGTTGGAACTAGGGGTGCTGGGGGTGTGGCCGCACACCCTGGCTTGAAGTGGTTTCCATCAGACTTATAATTTGATTCAATGGCTCTCGGCACCCCTACTACACAAATTGTTCCAGCCTCCCTGGGTATCTCTAAGCTGTGTGTGGGTGTCTGTGTAAGTAGGTCAGATGCAGTTTGCTGTGCTTCATTGTGTGGGCAAGGTTCAGCTTCACAAGGCTTGTTGAATCGGTAGGTGTGTTTGTCCTGATTTCGTGGTTTCAACCCACCAGAGGATTTAATGCTCAACTTAGTTTTAAAAAACAGTTCTGGAAAAGGGCTGTGTCCCTCTCCCAAGAGCCCAGAGGTTAGGGCAGGTTTAACACCTCCAGCTTGCTCCTGCTCAGCTCTTCTTTCACAGTTCTGCTGATGACACCTCAAGAACAGCCTGTTTTGTGGCTTGAAACTTTGGTGATCGCCAGATAGTTAGATGCGTCGCAACAGACAAGAAGCATCAGAAGCTCTGACCAGAGCAGGAAGAACACATAGGATTGTGACAGGTCCTACCCACGTTGCCACCTGGAACTAGGGTACCACTGAGCCCCCTCACCCACCAGCTTCTGCTTCCTCTCACACTGTACTGCCTGGACAAGTTGCAAAGCCCTCCAATTTCACTAGCACACATACAGGTTGGGACACAACCAGCTGCAGTTACCTGCAGACTCTATGACCAGCCCCTGCAATGAACCAACAATGGAAAGGTTACAGCCAAAGCAACTCCCAAATCCCCATGCACACCCCCCCTCTGGAGTGTAAACCCAAAATTATATCATCTTGTGCTGCACAGGTAAGCTCATAAAATTCACCTTCTCCCTCAATGTGGAGAGGAATATGCAACAGCCTTTGCCCCTGAATTATGATTCCCACATACTTCATTGCAACTCACTGGTTTAGATAAAGCAAAAACAAGTTTATTAACTAAAAAAAGATAGATTTTAAGTGATTATAAGTGATAGCCAATAGATCAGAGCAGGTTTAAATAAATAAATTAGAAATGCAAGCTAAGCTTAATACACTAAATAAATTGGATATGATTAGCAGACTCTCACCCTAAGAGATGATACAAGCAGGCTGCAGATTCTTAAGGGGCAAGCTGCACTTGCTTTACAGCTTGGAATCCCCAGGTCTTCCATTCACAGGCTAAAACTCCCTTTAGCCTGGGCCCAGCACTTCCCCCAGTTCAGTCTTTGTTCCTCAGGTGTTTCCAGGAGTCTTCTTGTATAGGGAGCGAAGAACACCAGACGATGTCACTCCCTCCCTTATACAGCTTTTGCATATGGCAGGAACCTTTGTTTCAAAGCTTGGTTCCCAGACCAGTCTGTGGAAAAATACTGACATCCCAAGACATGCGGTCACATCACGTCTATGTAGAGTCATAGCAGCCATTAGTTGGAGGCTGTCTGTAGCATTTTCAGGAAGGCCCCCCAGGTAGGAGATAAGCTTCTCCTAAGGCAGTGGTTCCCAACGCATGCCCGCGGGTGCCATGGTGCCCGCAGGGGCATCTTAATGCGCCCGCGTCCTGAACCCTGGGAGAGCACCCGCCGAAATGCCACTGAATTTCAGCGGCATTTCGGCGGGGACACCCGTCGATGATGACGCTTGTCACCAACAAGTGATGTCATCTAGAGGCATCTCTCCTGAATTTCGGCGGGGACACCTCTCGATGATGTCGCTTGTCAACGGCAAGCAGCAGCATCGAGAGGCGTCGCCGCCGAAATTTGGCGGCATTTCAGCGGGTTCTCCTCCGCCACAGTGATCCTTCGTCTGGCACCCACCAGACGAAAAGGTTGGGGACCACTGTCCTAAGGCCTATTGTTTTTTCCTAGTGGCCCATTGCCCTGAATAGATCCTTCCCCACCCACTATCCAGATTGAAAGCATCTTCTCTAGTGGGCATTACCCAGGTGTAACTAGATTTGAAATACAGATACATAGTCAACATGCATAACTTAAGATCGAAAAATGATACATGCATACAAATAGGATAATCATATTTAGCAAATCATAACCCTTCCAATGACACCTCACATGACTTATCTTGCATAAAATAAATTACAATTATGTCATAATCATTTCATAATAATACCACTGTGAAGAATATAGGGTGTAGTGTCACATTGATGATCTAGCCAATATCAGCGTGAACCAAGAGAGATGGCCCTTAGTGTTTCCAGGCGTTAATCCTATGGATGGGAAATAACTCACCTCATGGGAGTTGAAGCATCTGGCCCCCACCCTGTTAGGGACAGGAATGGGGCTGCTTGAACCATAGCTTTGATCGGGACTGGTGATTCCTGTGACCTTGAGTGATATATGGGAAGCTATGTCGTGCAAATGTACATTTCCCCCTCTGTTGCTGTTAGGTTTCACAGCTGCATATCAGTCTAATCTATGGGGCTGCTTTTCCACTCACTCACCCTGAGGTCAGGCAGGAGCAAGTCCACGTAGTTACTAGGGTGACCAGATGCCCTGATTTTATCAGGCCAGTCCCAATATTCAGGGTTTTGTCTTATATAGACGCCTATTGCCCCTCATCCCAGCCCCAATTTTTCACATTTGCTACCTGGCCACTGTAGAAGTTACACTGACATAAATTCAGTGTAAGAGAGAAGAATCCAGCTCTGTTTACTCTTCCCTTCCAGATCTAGTTTTACAGCAGATTAGATCAGGCTGGAACACACTGAAAGCCGAGAAGCAGAAGGGCACATATTTACGTGCCCTAATGACGGAGAATCGTAGAACTTTCCATGTAACATTAAATATTTGATACTATTTGGTCTGCGGCTGTATTTATAGCGTATGAAGTCTTGTTCCAGGCTGCCTGTCCCTTTAAGTATTTAAAGTGTGTTAGAAGCAAGGGGAGTTGCTGTGAAATAAACTGGAGAGGAGAAAAAAAATGAAAAGCGTGAAGAGAACTGGAGCCGTGTGAGTAGGTCTGATAGGCTCTGCAGCCAGGAGGAACTGGGTTACGTAGGCAAGAGGCTCTGTTCAACTTGAGCACCTGCAGAAGGAGCTGATCCGGAGAGAGCAGGGCAAACCCAAGTTACAAGTGGAGCAGAAAGGCAGATCCTTGCTGTCCCATTGCTTAAGCCTCCAGTTGATTGGAAACCTCCTAATCGGATTGGCACCAGGGATGGACTGCTGCAATGTATGTACAAGCCTGTTTGCTTTTTAATCTGACAGCAACAAAAATGCAGGTTACTAGTCCCTGTTGCAAAGGACTGAAATCAAGGTGCCCTGGTAGAAGGGGTGCAGGGTCTGTTGCCATTGCTGAACTGTTCTCAGCAATCTAAGGGTGCAGACATGCCTTCCTTTTTCTAGGCACTGAGGTGTTTGGGGGCAGGCAGTGGGGAGTTCTACCCAGGGCATGTTACATTGTTACATGCACAGTCTGTGACTAGTGGCATGGAAGCAGGTTAATTTGTAAAAAGTAAAAAGCAGGAGGCTGTGCACTGAAATGTCTCTATTTCCTTTTCAAAACCAGTTGTTTTAGCCACCAGCTCTGGACTCTTAAATCTGCTCCACTGCATGGCAGGGTAGTTTCTGTTGCAGGGTTTTTGAACATGAAATAATAATGGTACCAGCTGAAAAGCTAGTTTGTGTGTGGGAGTCTCTCTGCTTATTTCTATTCCGGCACTCAGGAGAGGAAGAGAGCCGGGAAAACAAAGTCCTTTCCCAGGGTGCTGAGGAAAAACAGCAAGTGCCACTTAAGCTGCCTTTCATTTATTTATTTAGTTTTTGGAAGGAAAGCCACCCACCCTAACCTGAAACTCTGAACTTTGGGCAACCAGACACCTTCTTCTGAGCACTTAGGAGAATCGCACTTTCTAACGACAAAAGCAACTAATTAATTGAAGCTGTCTGCAGTTAGATCAGCATTTAGACAGAGCTGGGGTTCATTTAAGAAGGATGGTGATAAATTGGAGAGGATACAGAGAGGAACCACTCAAGTGATTAAAGGATTAAAAAACCTCCTTTGTAGTGATTGACTCCAGGAGCTCAGTCTGTTTAGCTTAACTAAGAGAAGGTGAAGAGGTGACTTGATTACAGCCTGTAAGTACCGGCACAGGGAACAAATGTTTAACCAGGGGCTCTTCAGTCCACCAAAGAAAGGTCTAACTTGATCTAGTTAGGGGGGAAGCTGAAGCTAGACAAATTCAGACTGGAAATAGGGTGCACATTTTTAACAGGGAGAGTCCTTGACCTTTGGAACAATTTACCATGGATTGTGGTGAATTCTCCATCAGTGGTAATGTTGAAATCTAGATTGGATGTTTTTCTGGAAGCTCTGCTCTAGGAATTGTTTGGGGGTGGTTCTGTGGCCTGCGCTTTGCAGGTCAGTCTAGAGATGATCACAGGGGTGCCTTCTGGCCTTGTCTCTCTGAACTGTAACTGGAAGACCCAGCAATCTGCATAGCTGGCTGGTGGCTGGGTTTGCAATGCTCACTCCGTGCTGCAGTACAGTGGTAAAGTGGAATTATGCCATTATCCTATTTGCAAAGCTGGGAGATGTTGTTATTTGACGTGTTACTGTTTCCCATGGGGCTAGGTTGTTTCCAGCAGCCTCAGTTAGGAGATGGCAGATTCCTCTTTTAATGGACTAAATGGGATCAAAACCCAATGCACTTGTGTCAGAGCAGCACTTCACACCACACTGGTGTATCCAGGGCCCGGTTGTTCCTTCTAAAGCCACAGCCCCTTTTGGACATGGGAATGCTAAGTAGAGGGACATTTCCTAGAGTCTTTGTGCCTATGGAAAGCATGGGATGCCTCTGGGGAGCATGAGCAGGAGCAGTAACTGCTACACCTCATTGAGTGTATAGTATGTGTGCTGGTCACAGAGCTGATGTAAAGTGAGTAGGATCCTGGCCCTTCCCCTGCCCCATATGGAGTGCTTGTCTCCACTAGGATCTTGGACACTAAGGGCTGGGTTCTGCTTTCACTTACACAAGAGTAACTCTAAGAACTCCAGTGGAGTTACTCCTGATTCATAGTGGAATATATGAAAAGGGATTCTGGCTGGCTCCTGTGGGAGAGCAGCCTATGTCTGGTGTGCAGAATGAAGGATGGATCTGGAATAAAACACTAGTTCACAACCGATTCAGGCTTGTGAGTTTTGAATGGTGAGTCCTCAGAAGAGCTCAATTGGCCAGAACATAAAAGAGAATTCCCTTGATTCCTCCCAATCCTTTCTGTGCCAAGTCTTATTACTAGTTGATGGATGCTGGAACTGAGGTGGGAGGTTAAATGACTTGCCCAAGACCAGGGAAGGAGTTGTGTGGGATCCAGATTGGAGTGCAGGAATCCCTGAGATCTAGTTCTGTGCTGTTATGATAAACCGTGGCCACAGACACCTTCTGATGCCCCACGCTTATTTGTTAAGGTTGGATTTGGAAACTTCAATCCCAAAAGCTACTCTCCCCTGAGCTCAGGGAGAACTCTGGGTGTAAGCAGCAGATTTCCCCAGGGACTGGGGCCAGCTGCTAGTAGAAGACATGAGGTCAAACACTAGGCAAGTCTATAACACCCAGCCCTCTGGACACTGAGCCATCTCTGACTCTGGTAACATCACACATTGCGTAGCTCATGTTAATGCTTTTGTAAAGAACCCTCCATTCAAACCAGACCCCAAAATAGCTTCTAGAGCCTGGTGTGATGTAACTGGTAGAAGAGTATCTTGTGACATAAAAAGGAAAGTACGCTGCAGCCAGAAGGTCATTGGCAAGGAGATGTTAAGAGGCCTAGGTAAGGTTGGAGAGGGATGGTTTAAGAAGAGATTTGACAATGATGGGAGGAGCTGAGATAGGGAGATGCAGAGCAGCAGCTCCAAGTGGTGGGAGTGTGGTGAAGAAGACACCCCAGGGCCCATGGACTGGGGTGTTGTGAGATGGCTGTAATACCCCCGAAGTACTGGACAGGGTCATTAACAGGATGCCTTGCACAGGGGAGAATCCCCTCTAAATGTGGTAGCTGCGGCTAGAGTTAGAGCCAAATTCTGAGGTTTCATCCTTTTCCCCACTTCTCTGGGCTCCCAGTGTTCTTGCTGCACCGTATCATGGACTGCGGTGAGGCCTCTGCCCAGCACACCCAGCCACAGCTGCGTGCCACCCATAGCCCTATTTCTCCCAGGTCTCAGTGCAGAGACTGTGACTTGAGTTTCTGTGTGGGATCAACAAGGGGGAAAGGCTCTTGCACCCTCTTCCCCTTTCTGGTGCTCACTTTAAGGGCCACAGCCCATCTGACCATCAGTGCACCCTGCACACACCGTGTCTTGCACCAAGTGAAATAGAGACAAGGGTCCTCTCCTAAGGTAGCTGCCTGGCACCCCCAGGCATTCAGATCCAGAGAGGTCCTCCCTGTATGTGTTCAGCTGGGAACTGTCTAAGGGGTACACCCAGGCTGTTACGTGTGTTACAATAGCCCTTAACTATGCCAGCTGAAATCAGGGCTCTGTACAAATACACAGCAAGGGAGATGCCTCAAACTGCTCGCCAGCTACACAGGCATGAGAGAAAGGAAAGATTTGTCCCTCTATTTTACAGACCCAGAGGTCTGAGGTCCAGAATGACTTGCCCAGGATCATGCAGCTGCCCTGGCTTAGCACTAAACCCCGATTCCCTGAGTCCCAGCTGCATAACTTAATCACTGAGCTATCCTAAGTTAAGCTCCCTATTCTGCTTCTGGCAGGCCAATACTTGCCATTTGGGCTGCTGAGCCTCTCCTTCCATGACCCATCTGGCTAGCCTTGCTAACGAACAGAGCTCAGCTGTTAACCTGAGGGAGACGGACGAACAACATTCACAGTAGGAGACCTCAGGTCCTGGAATTTCATCCTCTAAGACTCTTCCTGATCTCCTTTTCTCACCACCTTCATCAGTAAAACTGGCCTCTTCTGCTCAAGAGCAGCAGAAAACACAGAGGAATGCTCAGAGCACAAGTCAAGCATTCAAATATAGAGCAGGCTAGAGCAGGGCCTCTCCCTTCTGGGCAGAGGCCAGCCCATTGTGTCGGCAGCGCACAATAAGCACTTTAGGAAGGAGCTGACTAAGAAGAGATCTCAAAGGTGGTTTATTTGTGTATGAGGAACTTCAGATGCCTAGTGCAAGTGCTCAGCTATGGTTGTGGTGGGCAGCAATATACATACATCTTTATGAAAACGTGGAGTTCTGAAAGCTGTGAAGTCTAGTGAACTCTGTGGGTTCTATTGAATGAGCTATCCTAGACCAAATAGCTAAAATAGTAAATAACCCAAATAGCATCCAGCAGTGCTGGTCTGTACAGAAAAGGCCCATAGCTGGTACTTGCAGTGTGAAGGCATGATGGTAAATTGGTCTTTCAGCATTGCAAAACCACATTAAAGTTTTATGCACAGGTAGGCATGAACATCTGAACCATGAATGTAGAGATTAAAACGATAAATATCTTTAAAATCAGTTACATGTGACCAGCAAGATGCTAAAGCAAATAGTCCATTCAGAGGACGAAGATCTCTAGGAACTGCAGGAAAGGATGTCTCATTTGAAAAGTGACTTTGAGCAGAGCATGTGTGAGATAAAATTTCAGGAATGAATGTCACATACATCCTTATGAGTAAGTATTGGTAACAGCTCTGTCGGCAAGTCAGGCTGGCAGATAACCAATTATCACATTAGGGTGTTTAAGAAACTTCAGTTTAGTCTTGTCTTTACTCTTGCTCAGCTAAGACACAGAGTGAATAAGAATCCAAGGTAAAGTTTGGCTTTGGTCTGGGTTGTGCCAGGTGTGTATTGAGTATACCCCAGCTTGGGTTGGTAGTCTCTGGATATGGCTTATGCCCAGTGAGAAGGCTAAGGTGAGTGATGGATAGACGCATGACTAGCTCCACCCTTCCTCGGGTCTGGTCTGTTCTCAGTGATGTTCCTGCTTTGGTGGTGAAGTTCTTTGTTTGCCTGTTAGTCTGGACCATGGGTGGTGGGAAATGGAGGCTGGGGGAGGCTAAAGTTCCTTGCCACAGCCCAGGAGTCCAGGCTCAGGGCTTGGCCCTGGCTGTCTGGCTGTCATTCGGGGCTCCTCCGGGTGCTGGAAGGCTGGCTGGCATTTGGGGCTACTAGCCGGCGAACTAGCCTGGGTTCAAGGTTGCTCCGGGCACCAGCGGGCCAACCAAGGTTCAGGGCTGCTGCAGGCACCAACTGGGGTTCAGGGCTGTGCCGTTGGGTTGGCCAGGGAGAACAGAGGGGCTGAAGGGGTGGAGTGGGGTTGGGCCTTGGGCTGAAGATGAAGGCCAGGGTACTAGCCTCCCCAAATGGAGGTGCATTCACTGCCCATGGTCTGTACATCAAGGGCTTGCTTCTCCAATGTAGGTGGCTTCTCAAGTACGTGGCATCTCAGAGCCTCTTGCTGGGTACAGCTGGGCTCTGACTCTTCAGGAATCAGCTATCTGAGCCCCCTCTCCTCCTGGGGTATTAAGAAACCCTCTTCAGTTCTGGAGAGAATAGTTCTGTCTCTTTCTCAGCTATTCAAATAATATAACCATTTCCAGACCCTGTTGGTTATTGGTCACTAGGAAGGACTTTTAAGGCTCTCTTCTTGCTGAAATCTGTTTTCCATAAGTCACAAAGATTATACTTCTCTGCCTTTCCCAACTGAACTGGTGCCTTTGATAGAACTTCCTCAACACACCAGAGTTACTGTTGCTAGTTGCTTGTTTATAACCCCTCCCTACCACCACCATGAGACAGATTGATGCCTTCAGGTCTCTGTCCGAGATGGGTACAATCTTGGCAGCTGTTTTAGCCTCTTTATAGTGCAGTAGCAGTTGCACCATACTATGATGTGTGGGTCAAGTGTGAGTTTTCCTCAGAGCTTTTTGATTAAACATCTTTTTAAATTCTGGTTATTGGGGGGAAAAAAAATTCTTGTCCCCACTGCTATTTTGGCCATTGGTGCAAAGAGTATCTGCCTCTTAAATAGCTCGCTTGCTGCTCCAGATCCTCTGCCAGTTTGTGCTGTGTTTTGTGTCTCCTCATTTACATCTCTTGTTTACTGAGTCTGTATATGATGAGCCTGCATTAGCTTTACATATGTCATCATACTGAGGACTCTACTTAGTGTCAGGGCTGGCCCTAGACCCAGTGGCTCCCCAGGCGAGAAGCGTCTTCAGTGCATCCCCTCCATTTGTTAAACTTCTGAATACCTCATTATGTATTGCATTTGTAGCTCATTTCACAACTTGGATGCATAATTTGCATGCCTGATTTATCCCTGTCATTTAAGACAATAAATTTGCACGCTAGGATTTGTAAATCTATATTTATTCATGCCATATATCTGCGAGGGCATGGCTGACAACATTCTAGGAGGTTTGAGAAGACTTGTTCTCAGAAAGTCTGGAAGGTTCCACATGATTCTGCAAAGGGCCAGAACATTCTAGGAGGCTAGTGAAAAACAAACCCACATACAGAATACCTGAAAGATTTTACTACAAACATTCTATTTTCTCTGCAAAGGGCCAGAACATTCTAGGAGGCTAGTGAAAAACAAACCCACATACAGAATACCTGAAAGATTTTACTACAAACATTCTATTTTCTCTTTTGTCGCAAACAAGAAACCCCCCCCCCCCCGAGCCAGTGCCCCCAGGCCTGGCACCCCAGGCAGGTTGCCTGCCCCTAAATCTGGTCCTGATTAGTGTGATAGTCCTGTGTGGGGATCCGGAGAAGTCCAGTTTGTTCTTCTGGATGACTTGCCTAGGGGTGTCTCAGGCATTGTTGATTTTTCACTGGAAAAAAATCCCAACTTCAAACAAATGTCTTTTGTTAAGAATGTTGCTGTGTTTCAGCTGGGTCTCATTTGGGGAGAGATTGCTTGCTTGCTCCACTAGTCAGGCTGGTACTACTGCAGCCTGGGAGTGATGTTATCTGGGAGCGGGTTGTGCTTTCATTTGGATGGCATCCTGGATCCTTTATTGCTGTGCAGGAGAGTGAGGGTTTGTTGTATTGGCTGATGGGGAGCTAGAAGTGACACGTATCTTCCGTTCTGCTCTCCCAGCCACTGATGCAGGAGTTTCTGTGACCATGGAATAGCTGCTGAAGGCCTAGAGATGTGGGGTGTCATCCCAACTAGTGAAGATGGCTGTTAAGGTTGGCCCCCAGATTTCTCTCCCAGGTAGTAGAAAGGATTGAATTCTCCTGCTTTAGCAGCCGTTTTATCAGAGGCTGTCGACTTAGTAGTTTCTTTAATGCTTAGAAAGCCCACAGCTAAGTTAATGCAATTAAGTTATAGCCAGTCAAGCTCCCTGAGCATTTATTATGAGATCCTGATATATATAATTTAGTTCCCTTGTCTCTGTAACCAGACACTGGAGTGATGCTGGTGCTTTCAAGTTACTGATGCTTCTTTCCTCTGTCTTCTCTTTTCTGTTGTCTTTGCTTACGCCCACTTGATGCCGTTGGTTTCACAGGTCACAGAGTTTAAGGCCAGAAGGGATCATCAGACCATCTAGTCTGATCTTCTGTATATAGCAGGCCACCAGCATCACCTGACACCTGCGCACTAACCCTAGCAACTGAAATGAGACCCCCAGGAGACTGGACTGTTATGTGCCGCAGGCTGAGAATTGGAGGGACTGAAATGCGCCAGGCCCGAGGTCCTGCCATGGCAGTGAAATGGTTACATGAGAGAGACCCAGATAATCCTGGCAGCTGATGCTCTAGGTTCTTGCTAGCTCTGTTTTCACAGATTCTCAGCTTGCCGAGAAGGGGAGCATCCTCCATTATGTCATGCAGATAGCCAGGACTGTATTGGTTTGGAACAGGACTGAACAGCTCAACTCGGCTTACCGATGCCAATGAAAAGGTCACTGGTATTTCCTAGCCTTGTTCCTCTAGCTTGATATCTGGGAATGGCATGACCCTGCTGCCCTTGCTGGTGTGACTCTGCATGTACGGTACAGGGGACACCCATTTTCAAGAGTGCTCCACCCTGCCCTGCCAGCTTGACCTTACATGCATGGCATGGGCGATGTCATGCCACATGGGGGATGCCGTTTTCAGGCGTGCACCACCCTGTCCCTGGTGTGTGTGTGTGTGAGGTCACGTCAGCAGGGGTGGAGCAGCACGCTCTTCAAAATGGTGTCCACTGTCCAATACAGGACAATGCCATGTCAGGTTTTGTCCCAGTACTAGACAGAGGACAAACCAGCCAAAAATAGGACCTCCTGGTATGAAACCAGATGGTGGACTCCCTAGACCAGCATGATCCCTAACGTAGGGGAAGATTGTCCTGTGTCTGGGAAAGGGGGTAAACAGTGAGGTGGCAAAATTTGCAGATGATACAAAACTACTCAAAATAGTTAAGTCCAAAGCTGAGTATGAAGAGCTACAAAAGGATCTCACAAAACTGGGTGAGTGGGAAACAAAATGACAGATGAAATTCGGTATTGATAAATGCAAAGTAATGCACACTGGAAAACAACCCCAATTATACATATAACATGGTGGGGTCTAAATTAGCTGTTATCACTCAAGAAAGAGATCTTGGAGTCATGGTGGATAGTTCTCTGGAAACATCCACTCAATGTGCAGCGGCAGTCAAAAAAGCAAACAGAGTATTAGGAATCATTAAGAAAGGGATAGATAATAAAACAGAAAATATCATATTGCCTCTGTGTAAATCCATGATATGCCCACATCTTGAATATTGCATGCAGATGTGGTCACCCCATCTCAAAAAAAGATATATTGGAATTGCAAAAGGTTCAGAAAAGGGCAACAAAAAAGATTAGGGGTATAGAACAGCTTCCAGATGAGAAGAAGTTAATAAGATTGGGCCTTTTCAGCTTGGAAAAGAGACGACTAAGGGGGGATATGATAGAGATCTATAAAATCATGACTGGTTTGGAGAAAGTAAATAAGGAATTGTTATTTACTCCTCATAACACAAGAACTAGGGGTCACCCAATGAAATTAATAGGCGGCAGGTTTTAAACAAATGAAAGGAAATATTTCTTCACACAACGCACAGTCAACCTATGGAACTCTTTGCCAGAGGATGTTGTGAAGGCCAAGACTATAACAGGGTTCAAAAAAGAACTAGATAAGTTCATGGAGGACAGGTCCATCCATCGCTATTAGCCAGGATGGGCAGGGACAGGGCCAGTGCAACCATTTAGGCAAACTAGGCGGCCGCCTACGGGGCCTAGTGGTTGAGGGCACCTAAAAGCCCATTCAGGTGAAGAGGTGGAGTGGAGGTGAGCTGGGGTGGGGGTGAGTGGGTGCCGCCCACAGTAATGGGGGGGCGCACAGGGGAATCGCTCCCTGCCCCAGATCACCTCCACTCTGCCTCTTCCACTGAGCACACAGCCCCCACTCTGTCTCCTCCAATCGGCGCCGCAAGCCTGGGAGGGGAGGAGAATTAGGGTGACGCCAGAGCCGAGGTGAGCTGGAGTGGGCTCCCCAGTCGGGGTTAGTTGCCGCGGCAGGCAGAAGGTGTGGGCTCCCCAGGTGGGGTTTGCTGCCGCGGAGGGTGTAGCTGCTGCGGGGGGGAGGGGGGGCTCCCTGGGCAGGATCCCCGGGTGGGGGTCTCGGTTAGCTGCTGCGGGGGGGTGGGGTTAGCGGGGGGAGGCGCAAGGTGGAAGTTTCGCCTAGGGTGCGAAACTTCCTTGCACTGGCCCTGGGCAGGGATGATGTCCTTAGCCTCTCTTTGCCAGAAGCTGGGAATGGGCGACAGGAGATGGATCACTTGAAGATTCCCTGTTCTGTTCATTCTCTCTGGGGCACCTGGCATTGGCCACTGTCGGAAGACAGGATACTGACCTAGATGGAGCTTTGATCTGACCCAGTGTGGCCGTTCTTATGTCGGCTTACTGCTTCCTTTGGAGAAGATGGTACTTAGGAGACAGAGCTAGATGTGCCACAGAATCATAGACTATCAGGGTTGGAAGGGACCTCAGAAGGTCATCTAGTCCAACCCCCTGCTCAAAGCAGGACCAATTCCCAACTAAATCATCCCAGCCAGGGCTTTATCGAGCCTGACCTTAAAAACCTCTAAGGAAGGAGATTCCACCACCTCCCTAGGGAACCCATTCCAGTGCTTCACCACTCTCCAAGTAAAAAAGTTTTTCCTAATATCCAACCTAAACCTCCCCCACTGCAACTTGAGACCATTACTCCTTGTTCTGTCATCGGGTACAACTGAGAACAGTCTAGATCCATTCTCTTTGGAACCCGCTTTCAGGTAGTTGAAAGCAGCTATCAAATCCCCCACACTTCTACTCTTCTGCAAACTAAACAATCCAGTTCCCTCAAGCCTCTCCTCATAAGTCATGTGCCCATCCCCCTAATCATTTTGTGCCCCGCTGAACTCTTTCCATTTTCCACATCTTCTGTAGTGTGGGCCCAAAAACTGGACACAGTACTCCAGATGGCTCACCAAAGTCAATAGAAGGGAATGATCACATCCCTCGATCTGCTGGCCATGCCCCTACTTATATAGCCCAAAATGCCGTAGCCTTCTTGGCACAAGGCACACACTGATGACTCATATCCAGCTTCTCGTCACTGTAACCCAGCTCCTTTTCTGCAGAACGCTCCCTAAGCCATGTCGTCCTACTCTGTAATAATGAATGGATTCTTCCATCTAAGTGCAGGACTCTGCACTTGTCCTTGTGACCTCATCAGGTTTCTTTCGGCCCAGTCCTCTAATCTTGTTAGGTCCTCTGTATCCTATCCCTACCCTCCAAGCGTATCTACAATCCTCTAAGTTAATGTCATCTTCAAACTTGCTGTGAGTTCAGTCCACACCATCTCCAGATCATTTGAAGATATTGAAAAAACTGGCCCCAGAACCAATCCTTGGGCACTCCGCTTGAAACCGTCTGCCACTAGACATGGAACCTTGATCACTACCCATTGAGCCCGACGATCTAGCCAGGTCTGTCCATCTTATGGTCCAATCATCCAGCCCATACTTCTTTTAACTTGCTGGCAAGAATACTGTGGGATACTGTTATCAAAAGCTGTGCTAAAGTCAAGGAAACACATCCACTGTTTTCCCTCATCACAGAACCAGTTATCTCCTCATAGAAGGCAATTAGTTTAGTCAGGCATGACTTGCCCTTGGTGAATCCATGCTGACTGTTCCTGATCACTTTCCTTCCTCTATGTGCTTCAGAATTGTTGTCCTTGAGGACTGCTCCATGATTTTTCCAGGGACTGAGTGTGAGGCTGACTGGCCTGTAGTTCCCCCGATCCCCCCCCTTTTTAAAAGATGAGCACTCCAGTGCCTTTTTCCAGTCATCTAGGACCTGTCCCTCATTCGCCATAAGTTTTCAAAGATAATGGCCAATGGCACTGCAATCATATTGCAACTCATTAGTACCCTCGGATGCAGTGCATCTGGCCCCCTGGACTTGTGCTCGCGCAGTTTTCTAAATAGTCCTGAACTCACTTCTTTCTCGCACGAGGGCTGTCACCTTCTCCATACTGTACGCCAGTGCAGAGCTTTGGGAGCTGACATGGGTCTGATTCCAATCTTACAATTCCTGTGTTCCTAGTCCAGTATCCTGGAATGGGCAGAGACGTCTAGAAGAGTACAGCAAAAAGGATCTAGGGGTTATAGTGACCACAACAATAGGTCAACAGTGTGATGCTGTTGCAAAAAAGCAAACGTGATTCTGGGATGCATTAACAGGTGTTGTGTGAGCTAGACACGAGAAGTCATTCTCTGCTCTACTCTGCGCTGTTAGGCCTCAACGGAGTATTGTGTCCAGTCAGGCACCGCATTTCAAGAAAATGTGGAGAAATGGAAGTGTCGAGAGAGAGCAACAAGAATGATTAAAGGTCTTGAGAATGTGACCTATGAAGGAAGGCTGAAAGAATTGGGTTTGTTTAGTTGGGAAACAAGAACTGGGGGGACAGGATAGCAAGTTTCCAGGTATCTAAAAGGGTGTCATCAGGAGGAGGTAGAAACTTGTTCATTTAGCCTCTAAGGATAGAACAGAGAGCAATGGCTTAAATGCAGCAAGGGAGGTTTAGGTTGGGACATTAAGAAAAACACAGTTTCCTAACTATCCAGGCGTGGTTAAACCTGGAATAACCTGGCTAGGGAGGTTGTGGAATCTCCATCTCTGGAGATATTTAAGTGTAGGTTAGATAAATGTCTATCCGTGATGGTCTAGACAGTATTTGGTCCTGCCATGCGGGAAGGGGACTGGACTCGATGACCTCTCGAGGTCCCTTCCAGTCCTAGAGTCTATGAATCTATAATCCTGTCTCTGATGGCGGCCAGCCAGATGGTTCAGGTGAAAGTGCAAGAAACCCCCTAATGGGCACTGATAGTTTAACCTTCCTATACAAGAAGTTTCTTCCTAACTCAGGCAGTTAGTGTTTGGCATATGGCCTGGAACATGAGATGTTTACCCAGTACAGCTTTTGTCCCCTATTTCATGTAGCCACCTGAACCCTGTTTATTGTTGCCAACAGGATTCTGATGGGTACTGTAGTGAGACTTGTTTAACTCAAACTTTATTTTCATAATGCCACTTTTTTAGCATCCTTTCACTTTGTATTTAGAACTTCGGGGGGCGAGGTGGGGGCTGTCCTTTACTATGTGTTTGTGCAGCACCAGTGCAATGCGGCCTGACCTGGTTTAAACCACAATAGAAATGTTAAATAAGAGAAGGTGAGGCTCTCACCATTGGCATTTGGGTCTGATTCAATGTAATCAGGACAGAGGCAGCATTGTAATGCAGTTGTTACCCTTTCCCCCTCCTCCCAGTCACTACATTTTAAAATATTCAGGCTGTTCTTTCTTCCTCCTCCAAACCAAAAAAATTTTCACCACTTTTCTGGCAAAACAAAACAATCAAGTGTAATGAACCTTTTGCTAATTGCAGTTTGAAGAGACGGTGGGCTGAAATTAGTCAAACTGTAATTAACTTAGCACAACTCAACACCTTATGGAAGATTCAAAAAACAATTGTTCATTTCTGTTTCTTTTCCTGTTTTTCAGTTGCAATGTGGTAATCTTGGCCCCGATTCTAATCTCAGTGCCAGCATAAAGCTCAAGTAACTCTGTTGATTTCAGTACAGTCATGCCAGGTCTCTGTTAGTATAACTGGGATCAGAATCGGGCGAATAGCTGAACGCTGGAGTCAGCCTTCAGGGCCAGCCTGGTGATGAGAGGGTGAGCTGGGGCAGGTCTAGGACTGGGGCACTTCTGGAGCATCAGCTGGTTGTCTACTCCAGTGGTTTTCAAACTTCATTGCACTGGAACCCCCTCCTGACATCAAAAATTCTTACATAATAGGCACTGACTTCCCCTCCTTTCCCCTGGGTGCTCGATCCCCTTCCCCCCTGGCCACTGCCCCCACTACACTCCTTCAATGAGGCACCACCCCTGCCCCGCTCCCATTCCAACTTCTTCCCCATATCCCTGCCCTGGCCCCGTCTCTTCCCCGCTTCCTCCCCTGAGTGTGCCACCTTCCTGGTCCTCCTCCCTCCCTTCTGTATCTTACTACGCCGCCAAACAGCAGTTTGGCGGCAGCTGGGTGGGAAACACTTGGGACGTAGGTGGAGGAGTGGGGATGCGGTGTGCTCAGGGGAGGGGAGGGGAGGAGGGGAGCTTGGCTGCTGGTGGGTGCAGAGCACTCACTAACTTTTCTCCACAGGTGCTATGTACACAACTCCAGAAGGCGGGACCAAAGGCTGAGCCCACACCAGTCCTGCCACCCTGGGTGAGGGGCGGGGAGGGGAAAGCTGAAGCCCTTGCCTGAGCCTCGCTGCCCTGGGCGGTGGGGCTCAGGCATCGGCTTCAGCCCTGGGCCTCAGCAAGTCTAATGCCAGCCTGGGCGTTCCCATTAAAACAGGGTCGAGACCCCACAGTTTGAGAATCACTGGTCTACTCCATCCCAGTTCGTCACAGGTGTGCCGGCCCGCTGAGGGAAATGGGGCTGTACAGGTCCCTTAGGGCCTGCAGACATGGGAAGGCAAGAGGAGTTGCACAGGTGTCTGGACGGGAAGAGCCTCACTTGCAGAACCTGCAGTGCTAGTGATGTGCGAGGAGGAGGGCTGCTCAGATCCCATGGGAATTTGCAGGACAGGCACTTACAAGGTTACAAGCTGCTCTGTGTAAACTGAGAGATGAGAAAGGTGGAAGCCCGTGACGCCATGCTTCCCAAGACCCTGTTCGTAGCAGAGCTGCCTTTCAAGGGATTGCATTGCTGACTTGTCTAGCATTGGCTGGAGCCCATGTCGCAAGCCATGGCAAGCCAGGCGCCTGTATGGAATCCAGCCCAGGCACTCCAGAGAGCTCCTCTGCCTGGACAGAGGGAGTCCTCAGGCCTCTGTGCAGGCATGTGACCGGGAGGTATACTACAGGACAAGGGTCTCCTGTTTTGCTCATAGGCATAAGAACCCTAACCCAGGCCTCCCCACACTGCAACTCCTTCTGTCTCTTCTCTGTGATCTAGCCCCCTTCCCCTGCTATCGGGACCTTCCTAGCCCCTCCCCTGTGGTGGCACAGCCTCCAGTGTGTGTGGCGTTGACTCTGGCTCTGCCTCTGTTCCAGGAAGGGGCCTGCACCAAGCTGGACGAAGACATCCTGGATATCCCACTAGACGATCCTGACGCCAACGCAGCAGCAGCCAAAATCCAGGCTAGTTTCCGTGGTCACATGACTAGGAAGAAGATAAAAGGGGGAGAAATAGACCGCAAAAGCAAGGACCCCGAGTGTGCGAGCAGCACCCGTGTAGGGGACCTACGCAACGGAGACTAGACAGCCAGGTGAGCTCCCAACCACGCTGGCCTGCTGTCCCAGAGGCTGGAGCGGCTTGGCCTGCCATCCTCCCAGAAATGAGTACATCAGAAACGCTGACCTGCACATGTGGGCTGGGGGGCACAGAGCCCCCTTGACTCCCGGGGGGCCAAATCCTGACGTCCTCATTTGAGCTGATTCCTGGACTTGACTGGCAGTTAAGGGTGCCCAGCACTGAACCCCAGGCAAGCTGTTGTAACCCAGCAGAAAATGTATACAGCCTCCCTGCCCACTGTGAGCCTGTTTTCTTTGGGAGCAGAGGCATGGGGGTGATCTCCAGGACAAAATGAAACAGTATGGCATGGAGTGGGGGTTCCTTAGCCCTCACACAGTGCTTTGCCTCCAGGGCCCCAAAGGAGAGCCAGGACCATTATCTTTGTTTTACAGAAGGGGAAACTGAGGCACACATGGGCAGTGACTTGCCCAAGGTCACCCACTGGGGCTGTGGCAGAGCTGGGAACAGAGCCTAGATTCTCTCCAGGCTAGGGATGGAGAAGTCTGTTTGGGTAAGGTCAGCAGGCTAGAGCCTTCACTCCACCCTGAACATGTATCAAACCTTCCCAAGTTTCAGAAAGTTCAGCAAACTTTCTCTGTACGAGGTTCTGGCTTTGCACTGCTGCCACAGCAGTGACTGGTCCTGCCTTGGGCACAGAAGGGACCAGAGAGAGAGACACTTTCCATGGAATTTCTGACCTGACTGAAAACAGCAAGTACCAGAAAGTCGTGGGTTCTGGGAAACTTCTAGTTCAGACTTGTAGAGCAGAGAATCCTCTGGTTTGGGACATGTCGGGGGGAAGCTGATCTGAAAAGTACCTCCAGCTCTGAGATTGTCCCACGCTGATCTTGATAGAACGGATGCTAGTGTCTAGTCAATGGGGACTTTGATAGTCGGGCTCGCTGGGTATGTCTGCACTGCAGCTGGGAGCCTGCCTTGCAGCCTGGATAGAGAGATGCCCATTTGCTCAGCTTGAGCTAGGGCACTAAAATTAGCACTGTGGACATGGAGGCTTGGGCTAGCCACCCGCGTACGTGCCTGCCCCATCTTCTGGGTCTAAGTGGGGCGGCTAGACCGTGCCGTCATGTCGACAGTGTTATTTTTAGCATGCTAGGCTGAGCAGAGCTAGCGCGTGTCTATCTACCCGGGGTGGGAGAGACACCTGTTGTGGATCCCAAAGGGAAGGTATAAGGGGTCTCTAGCGGAGGCTAAGGAGCCTGGTTCTCTCTCTCTCTTGGATAGATTAGAGCACCTCCTGCTCCAGTCAGATCAACAGAGCAGGGGCCTTGGTCGAATCCAGGCTAGCCAGGTGGAACGTGAAAGTGGGACAGGAAGTGGGGAACTTGGGAGTGGAGGCGGAGCCTAGGCAGTATGGGGTTGAGGCTGACAATCCTCATCCCTGACCCATGCAGACACAGATTCCTGCCCTGATAGGAGTGTAAAAAATTGACCCTCTCTCTTTTCTGTTGTGCTAGAGATCACATCAAAAGAAAGATTTCCTATTTCCCTGGGCCCTCCACTGCTCCTCCACCCCCATTATCTCCCTTTGCCAGGGCTCCTCTTCTCCACAGCAGCCTTCCATGCAGAGGAGTTTGTGGGAGCAGCGGGGGATCGAGAGGCAGCACTGGCTGGTGAAGTGAGAACCTATCAGGCAGCTTGAATAGAAGCTTTCTCACCTCCCCCGGTGTCCCTCTCTCCAGGCAGGATTCACAGAGGCCAGGCTCTGGCTTCCTCCCCACCAGCCACAAAATGGACTCTGTGACTGGGCAGCTGAGGAGCAGGGAGGTGATCATGGGCCAAGGCCAATGTTCAGGACATGTTCTCCAGGGCCTCCTGCCCACTGGGGTGTCACTTTGTCCCCCCATGCTCACGTATCCCTCCCCTCATTGAAAGAGCTGCGGGTGTTTCTCGTGTCTCTGGGAGGGGCCCGAGGTGCTTCTCTGCAGGCTGCCAAGTGTTGCTGTGGGCTCCCCAATCCTCAGGCTGCAGTAGCCACCTGTCTTCCCTCTGCAGGAGCACGTGCTGTCTGCTGGCACCGTCGCCCTGCCAGACCGGGCGGGCATGGCCCCCTCCTCACCAATAGGAAGAAAAGAACAGTTGCTGTTCTGTGCTAGGTGGCGAATGGACTTGAGTGAGGCATGCTGGACTTTGCAGGCTTCCAGGGCCAGTAGGGTTTGAATGAAGGGGGAGTTCCCAGGCAGAGAGCGACCTTGCCCTGCATGCGTGGGCCCAGAGGAGAGAGTGGGAGATGGATGTGAGTGGGATGCTGAGGCTGCTGTCGCTGGGGAGAGGGTGGGCAGAATGAGAAATGAGATCTCAGCTATGGGCTGTGTTGGAGGGGGATGCAGTGGGGGGGCTTGGCGGAAGGCTTCCAAGAGGGAGGGAAGCGATGTGATCTGATCGACTGTCACCTCCTGTGAGTTGCCTTTCACACTTCCCCTTCCCCCGGCACTGGCCTGTGTGTGTCACATGCCTATCAAATGCCAATGTCATGGAAAACCAGACTACTGAGCTCCCTGTTCCCTTGGCAGTCTGTATCTTACGCCACCATCCCTGGAGCTCGCTGACCCCAGCAGACTTACAGCAGAAAAGTCTGGCTCACTGTATGTCTCCTCTAGGTATGCTTCTGTCTTTGGCCCCAGACCTCCCCCTTGCTGCCCCCCTCCGGCCTGGTTTGTCCTGAGCCTGCCATGCACATGGGCTCTTGCCTCAGTTGTGTTAAATCGCTCAGACTTGGCTGTGGGAACCGCAGCATTTTTGCTGTTTCTAATGTAAAACACTTGCCTGCAGTGGGTGCCGATGGGAGGCTGCATTTCAGAGGGGTGGAGGGATCCCTGTATGGTAGTATGTGGTTTTTAAGTATATGGGGTCTGAAGTGCTAGCTAAATGCAAGCTGGGATTGTTGTTGATTATGCAAATAGACGAGGCAAGTTATCCACTTCATGCCCAGCCCTGCAGGCAGACCATGCATCTGCCCATGGGATCAGCCTTGATGGGTATCAGAATTAGGGCAATGAGCCATCCACCTGTTTGGCAGCTGGCTCCCTCTGCCCACCTCCTTCCTCTGCAGAGCGCCTGCCACCCCCTCCACCTCCTCATATGGAGCCTTCCAGCAGCTTGGCCTACCTGCCTCCTGCCAGTTCTACCCACCTACACAACATCTCAGGGGCCAGCTGCTTCTGCCTCAATTTCCAGTCTCCTCCCTGACCTGAGCACTTCAGCTCCCAGAAAGGCCATTCTGATTCCCTGTGTCTCCAGCGATTGGGGCTGCTTTGTGGGGTGAGCGCTTCTTCCTCTCTGGCAGGGGCTGGTAGCGTATTCCACGCAGGGCCGGCTCCAGGCACCAGCAAAGGAAGCAGGTGCTTGGGGCGGCCAATGGAAAGGCACAGCATGTCCGGTTCTTCGGCAATTTGGTGGCGAGTCCCTCCGTCTCTCTTGGTGCGAAGGACCCGCCGCTGAATTGCTTCCAAAGAATTGCTGCCAAAGAATGAAGCGGCGTGGCTGAGCTACCGGCAAAGGGCAACAGAACAAAGTCTTTTTTTTTTTTTGTCGCTTGGCCACTTGGGGTGGCAAAAAAGCTGGAGCTGGCTGTGGTTCCGCGGGCACCATTTCAGATTAGGGGCAATGGGAACTCTAACTGTGATTCCAAGGGCTACTTAGGTACTCTAAAACTCTAGGGGTTTTTTGCAGATAACTTTAGAAATTAGCTGATAGGAGCCCTGTATATTAAAAGAGAGAATTTAATAAATATTAGACCCACTCAGCTCTAATACTAACATGTCTTCACATCTTGTGTCAGGTCACTTAAGTAACACTGGGTCGGTTTAAAATTGTAATGCATATTCTTTGTTACTAACTCTTGAATACAACAATTGTAGAAAAACCTGGATTACTTTCTGTCACTTTTTTTGCAGTTCAACAAGCTTGGAATAGATCATTTAACTAGGGTAAGGCCCCCATGAGTTTATACTGGGGCTGTAGGGGTATTATCCTCACTACAGATAATAGACTAGCGTGATAGACCCTGGCCAGCTGGGAACAGCAGAGGAGTAGAAAGGAGATATACTGGCCACTGGATAAGCAGTTTTCTGTTCCCTGAGTGACCAGAGCAGGGGCTGCTCCAGGCTAATGAGAACACCTGACTCCAATTAACCTGCTAAGAGTCAGCTGAGGCTGTTAAGCACCTGACTCTAATTAAGGCCCTTCTGATGCTATAAAAGGACTCACTCCAGTCAGGCCAAAGGGAGCCAGAGGAGAGGAAGCACATGCGAGGAACTGGAAGCAAGAGGTGTACAAGAAGCTGAGAGTGAGTAGTCATACTGCTGGAGGACTGAGAAGTACAAGTGTTATCAGACATCAGGAGGGAGGTCCAGTGGTGAGGACAAAGAAGGTGTTAGGAGGAGGCCATAGGGAAGTAGCCCAGGGAGTTGTAGCTGTCATGCAGCTGTACCAGGTGGCACTCTAGACAGCTGCAGTCCACAGGGCCCTGGGCTGGAACCCGGAGTAGAGGGCAGGCCTGGGTTCCCCCCAAACCTCCCACTCCTGATCAAACACAGGAGGAATTGACTTGGACTGTGGTTTCTACCAGAGGGGAAGATCTCTGGGCTGTTTCCTGATCCACAGGGTGAATCTGTGAGGTGAGCAAATCTGCCAATAAGCGCAGGACCCACCAAGGTAGAGGAGGAATTTTGTCACACTAGAAACTAACCTTAAACAGGAGTGAAACTGACACTTTCAAGGCACTCTCACAGTATTGCCAACCCCAAGTGTTCAAAAATCATGAGATTGGCTTTAAAATCATGAGATCATGTAAAAATAACAGATTTCAGGTTATTTTTAGTTGCTTTCTGCTTTTTGAGCTTTTTAGGATGCACTGGTGTCATGTTTTGAAGCTTTTTCCACAGCCACGAGGACTAGCAACTTCATTTTTCTTTAAGAATGAAGGCTGAAATCAGCAGAGCTCCACTTGACTCCAGGAGCTGGGGCTTTAAGGAAAACAATTATCATGAGACTCATGACAAAATCATGAGAGTTGGCAACACTGCTTTTTAGTTCTGTTTAAAAGGTAGTTACTTTCCAGAAGGTTCTTAAACACAATGCTACAATGATTGAGTTGCAGTTCTCACAGGAGAATATTTAAAATATAGAATTTTCTTGGTGTGTGGTTTTAAAGTTGAGAGAAAAACAGACTTCTGAGGTATATCAGGGTCACTGCAGCCAGGAAAGGAAAATAAACAGGTACAGGAGCTCTGGACACTTCTTACTTTAGAAAGAAAGTTGGAAGGTCAAAACTTCTATTGCCATCAGTGCCTCTACTCAGAGATATAAACATCACAGTGAGCATGTAATAATGTGTGTGGTCAATAATTATACGTCATACTTAAATATCTGAGCCATCTTGTATGCATTGGCTCAGGGCCTGGATTTTCTGGCGTATTCTGAACAGTACTGAGCATACATGGTGCCCAGTGACTAATGCAAATCATGACAATAATTGTCAACTTTATGGACTCTGTGGATGCAGTTTATGATGTTTGTTCTGGAATTCGCCTGAATACAGTTGATTCCCTAAGAATTTGAGGCATAAACACCTCTGATGCTCATATGACACTTTCTCATTCCTTCCTTTTCTCAAACTCAGAACAAAAAAAATGACTGAACAAAATGGTTTTCAGTTAAAATGTAAAATTGCACAGCAGCCATTGCTGTACAGCCGAGCCTGGGGCAGAATCTGCCACCCCTTGGGAGTTAAGTGCTCTCCTTTCATCTGACTCTCATTCTCCGTCCTTCCTAACCCCTGTGCTGCTTTTCATGCTGTCAACCATGACATTCATCCTGGGACCATTTGCTGGAGTCTCAGAACTGGATGCCTCGGTTTTGCTCCCATCTATCAAAGTCCTCTCTCTTTTTGAAGCCTGCAGCAGAGGGAGAATGGCTGGTCTGCTGGACAGGGAGCTAGCCCTGAAAAACCTGGGTTCTACACCCCACCCTCCACCCATGGACTTCCTGTCTGACTCTGGCCAGTGCTTTAAGGACAGAATTTCAAAAGGTTTTCAGGCACCCAAAGATGCAGCTAGATATCTAGTGGGTTTACAAAGCACCAAACCTTCTAAGTGCATTTGAAAATCTCACTGTGTGTGTCAGGGTTCCCTCCCCTCTCTGAATTCTAGGGACACACATGGGGACCTGCATGAAAGACCCCCTCTAAGTTTATTTCTGCCAGTTTAGGTTAAAGACTCCACAAGGCACAAATTCTCCCTTGTACCTTGGATTAGGTAACGCTGCCACCACCAAGTGATTAGACCAGGGGTAGGCAACCTATGGCACACATGCTGAGGGCGACACGCAAGCTGATTTTTAGTGGCACTCAGAGTGCCTGGGTCCTGGCCACTGGTCTGGGAGGGCTCTGCATTTTAATTTAATTTTAAATGAAGCTTCTCAAACATTTAAAAAACCTTGTTTACTTTACATACAAGAAAGTTTAGTGTTATATTAAAGACTTATCAAAAGGAAACCTTCTAAAAATGTTAAAATGTGTTACTGGCACTTGAAACCTTAAATTACAGTGAATAAATGAAGACTCGGCACAGCACTTCTGAAAGGTTGCTGACCCCTGGATTAGACAAAACTCGGGCAAAGGACCACTTGGAGTTCCTACTCCCCTCCCCCCCCCCCCAATATCCCTCCAAGCCCTACACCCCCTTTCCTGGAGAGGCTTGAGAATAAACAAGATGAGCTCAGACCAACCTTGGGTTTTTTAGGACACTTAAAAAAAAAACAACAATCAGATTCTTAACAAACCAGAACTTTATTAGAAAGAGAAAAGGTAAAAGAAGCACCTCTGTAAAATTAGAATTTAAGATAATCTCACAGAGCAGTCAGATTCAAAACACAGAGGATTTCCCTCTGGGCGAAACTTTAATGTTACAAAAAGAAAACCAGGAATACATCTCCCTCTTAGCCCAGAGAAAATCACCAGCCAAAATAAAAGTAAGCTAACGTTCCCTTGTTCATACTTACTAATCCTAATGGAGTTGAATTGCTTGCTTTCTTGATCTGTCTCCGACAAGCACACAGAACAGACAGACAAAATCCCCCCCCCCCCCCAGGTTTGAAAGTATCTTGTCCTCTTATTGGTCCTTTTGGTCAGGTACCAGCTAGGTTACCTAAGCTGCTTAACCCTTCACAGGTGAAAGGATTTTGTGCCTCTGGCCAGGAGGGATTTATAGTACTGTATACAGGAAGGTTGTTACCCTTGTCTTTATATTTATGACAAGGTGTCTAAACACCTTTGAAAATCTGGTCCTTAGTCTGTGTGTGCCTCAGTGCCCCACCTGTACAATAGGAATACAGCTTTGCTCTACCTCACTGAGGGGCTGGAAGGAGAAATAGGTTAGACATTGTGAGGCGCAGCCTCAGCTACCATGGTGATGGGCCCACATAAGTACCACAGGTAGAGTGAGAACTTCTCTATCCACTGCTAGCCCTTCTCTGGGTTTGACCCCTTCTTTTCACCTATGCCCCCCAAATCTCCCCCTTTTCTGAATGTAACCTAGGCTCAGTGCTTTGCTGTATTTTTCCTGAGTCCTGCCCAGCTGTTCTCTCTAAAACAACCCCTCCTCTCTCTTCCCCCCCTCCACAGAGGGATTCCTCTTTTACATGTTTCAGAGTAGCTGCCGTGTTAGTCTGTATCCGCAAAAAGAACAGGAGTACTTGTGGCACCTTAGAGACTAACAAATTTATTTGAGCATAAGCTTTCGTGGGCTACAGCCCACTTCATTGGATGCATGCAGTGGAAAACACAGTAGGAGCTGGTAATAGCTCACCTTAACTGATCACTCTTGTTAGTGTGTGTATAGTGACACCCATTGTTTCATGTTCTCTGTGCCTATATATATATATATCTTCTACCCTTTTACAGCCTAAACTTCCAGGTCCTTAATTTAATCATCAGCCCTTTCTTATCTTAATCACCCTACCTCTGTAAACAAACTACTGCCTCCCTGCCCCAGGGGCACCTCTCGTCTGCACAACTTACATTTCACACTAATGCTGTGCTGTAGTTAAGAGTTCCACCTAGGATCTTGCACACCTCCTGTAAGAAACTTGTGGGGTGGGGTGAGATTCTGGCCCCCCTAACGGGAGCCCTAGGTGTGTTCACTGGACTGGGAACACAGGCAGAGGCAAAACTACAGCACAGATCCCAAGGCCCAGGAAAAGCAGCTCAGGCCGCCATGAAATGCCCTGAGATTGATGCTGAGAGAACATGGTGTTCATGAGAATAAGGGAACACATCTACCCCTGAGCCTCAGCTGTTTTGCCCATAGAGTTGATGGCCAGAACGGGCCACCAGACCATCTGGGCTGACTCCTGTCCATCACAGGCCCCCAGTTCTCCACAGCCACTGCCCACTAAACCCAACAACTGAAGTATCACGGCCCACAGGAGACTAGACTGTTCTGTGCCACAGGCAAAGAATAGGAGGGACCGAGGGGCACGAGGGACCGAGGGCCCTGCAATGGCAGGGAAATGATGAAGTGAGATACACCCAGACAACCCTGGCAAGTGTCCTGTGCCCAGACACTGCAGAGGAGGGTGAAACCCCCACAAGGTCACTGCCAATCTGACCTGGGGGAAGATTCCTTCCTGACCCCACATGTGGTGATCACTTAGACCCTGAGCATGTGAGTGAAAACCAGCCAGCCAAGCACCAAAGAGAGAATGCTCAGTCCCACCCCACCCTACCCAATGTCTCGTCTCCAGCCATGGCCTGGTGCTTCAGAGGAAGATTTATGAAAAACCTCACAGAGGGGAATTCCTTCTTCACCCCCTGCTGATGTCCATCTGAAACCCTGATGAGGGAGCACTTAGGAACATAAAATGTCCTTCCAACATGGGACAGGCCATAGATTTTAGCCCCTGTGCTCTCCTGTCCTGCCCTGATGGGACTAGGGACATGATTGCTGATGCCAATTTCCCTCTGTCATGTTCCCCAGCCACTGGAGTTAGATAGCCAGCAGAGAGGGGCCGATAAAATGGGTCCAACTCTATTCATGTTCTGATTAGGGGCTTAGTCTTCCCGGAGCGTCACGACTGGGCCCAGTCAGAACACGGGACCATTGTGGGAGCGTAAGTGAGGTCAAGAACAGGTTGGAATGCCAGCAGAGGATGTTTAGCTGCTTCTGCAAGCCCATATTTCTGTACAATGCTTGGGCAAGCTAGTCGCGCTTTAAGGAAGATTTGGGGAAAATCAAATCCCTCCGAGCCAAAGAGATGCAAACTGCAGCACAGAGCAATGCGGCTTGCTCCTGGTTCAGCCCAGTTATGACATGTATTTGATTTGCCCACACTAGTCACCATTCACCAAGGGTTTGGGGCACAGTTATCCTGAGGCCATGTGACTGACTTCAAAGCAGCCAATGGGAGGGAAGCATCAAGCTGGGCATAATACCTGCAACAATGGAGGGGTAGAGCTTGCCCAAATGGGGACAGCACGATCAGAGCCCTGGAGACCCTGGGATCTCTTATGATTTCACTATTGCCCGAGTGTGGGGTGAACTCTGCAGGCAGACTCCCAAAGACGGTTGTGCCGCTGAAAAAAAGCAATTGCGTGGGCCTTGCTCTTATGGATTTAGGGACAGATCTTCAAAGGTATTTGGGAACCTAACTCCCCATGATTTCCAAGGGAGTTAGACACTGAAATATCTTTGAGGACCTGGGCCTTAATCCTATTGTGTATAGAATGGAGTAGTATAGCTTGAAATAATTTGTGAGCCCATTGGTGGTGCTCTGAGTTTGTTTAGAAGGAAGCCAGCCAGAACAGCATTGTATATGTAACTAGACCGGGCCAGTTGTATGTCGTTAGGGTATTTGGAGCCCACAGTGGCCATATGATTCCTGCATGTTACACTTGTGCAAAGAGCAAGAAACACAAGCTGGCCTGTTGGCAGTGGGATGGCTGAGCAGCTGAGTCCGGCTTGCACAAGTGGCCAAGGAAAGCAGCTTTTCAGGTGACTCACTAGTGTATTTACATCAGCAATGGTGCAGCGTGTTCGGTTACTGACGCAGCAGGAGGCAGCATTCCTGCCCTTCCTTCCCATCAGCGCAGAGACAATTAGCAGAGCCCTTTGAGCTAGGATCGCTCAAGCATGCGAATGTGTTGAGACAAATTAACTTAACTCTGCACCTGCCAATACATTTTACAGCTGCTTAATTTTTCTGGGACTGCTGCCTTGGGCAAGGCCTACGTGGCCCCCTACAAAGAAAGTTTCAAAGTTTCTAAAACTAGGTTAACCCTTAGTGGCTTCCACAGCTCCCACCCTAAGTCCAATCATGGGGCAGGAGCAGTAGTCAGTGACTGATGTGACCAGATCACACTTGGCCAGTCAATGCCCATAGCATACTGCACATAAGGGTTAAAAATGGAGCCTGGTAGCACCACTTATGCTTAAAATCACTTGACACTGTATAGTTGCTTATTAGCTTTAATTGTTTGCCTTAAAAGTTTCCATGTGAGCTTGCAAAGCAGGGAGGGGACACAGCAGGCTTCAGGACTGAGGCCTTGGCTTGGACACTAGAGATGTTAAACTCATCCTGTTCCCAACACACTTTCAAGCAATCTCCCGCGCAGCAGAGCTGTGGGGTTTGTGAACTGCTTAGATGCACTAGGCCACCCTCCCTTGGGGGAGAGGATGCGCTGGGATGTGGCCACTGTTCCAAGGCACGGGCTGTATGGGTACTCCATGCTCTTCCTAGGAGATTAGGCAGTGGGCGACAGAATCTGCCCAATTGTTTCCCTGCACTGAGCCCTTTCAGTAGGTCTGCATGAGGGAATCAGAATTTCACCCTAGCTGATTTCTTTATAGCATAAAGAGAGGAGTGTCAGTAACTGCAGCTAGCATCAGAGCGGGGAGTGCTAGAGGGCTACGTTATATCAGAGCTGTTGTCCCCCAGCCATATCTCCCCAAGATCCTGTGCCCTGGGAGCTCCAGTGGAGCACAGCTACTGGCACCAGGCTTCCCATAGCACTGGCTCTGTTGCATTCAGGGCACACGTACCCAGGAAGGTGCACTGGGTTTGCCCCAGGCTAGCTAGCGTTTTGCTTCATGTTTGTACACTTTCCAACTCCCAGCCTTGTGGTCACAAGTCCCAGATCGGCACTTCCTAGGCAGAGAAGATTGCCTGGAGGCAGTGCTGAGCAGGCATTTTGGTTGCTATGAAAAGCCTAGTATGCCAAGTGACTGTCCTGTTTGTAGTAATGGCACTCTCCCAGCTTCCCGGGAGCCAGAGCTAACCACACAATGGTGAGATAGCCAGCACCCCCTAGGCATCCATTGCTCCGAGAAGCCGCCTCTCTCTCTCCTCCCTGGGATAATCCAACAAAGAAATCGGGGCCGACTGAAGCTTTAGCCCATGGTTTCCCCAGCTTTCCTTGCTGTACTCACAGTCAGAATCACCTCCCCACGCTGACAGGGCCTGGGTTCCATCTCATTTACGCTAGTGTAACTCCACTGCTGTTAGAGGAGAGGCTCCCAATTCCCAGGAGTGTGAAAGGAGAAGGGCTCATGTGAACCTGCCTTTATCAGGGCCTGGCTTCTAGTACCAGCCTGGCTTCAGGCACGAGTGGGCAGAGCAGCTGGGCCAATGTAAGCATAGTGAGGGCAGCTTCTGAAGGCAAGATATGTGGCCCCTGCTCTCCAAGGCGCTCTGCCTAGCTCAGATGTGAGTCAGTCTTCTGGACCCTGCTCCCAAAGTCCTAATGCAGGCTTGTCCTCCATGGTGCTAGGCAGCGTTTCACCTAGGACTAGCTCTGATTCTATGCTGGTGGTAGTTCTCTGTGGTTATCACCCCTTGGCTCTAGAATCACCCTTTTAGTGTCTTCCCCAAGGGTCTCTGGACTCAGAGCAGGTCCCTGGAGTCATCTTGACAACTGGGTCCTTCGTACACCGCCCTGGGTCATGGGCTTGGTTCATCAAAACAGTATCTGCTTGGTCTCTGTCCCACTTGTATTCAGTAAGGTGTTCGCTTTCCTGGGCAAGCAGCTTTGGTTTTCTGCTCTGTTCCCTTGGCCTACCCCTTGCAACCCCCTGCCCTGCCTGCACACTCCCAGGGCTCAGTTCTCCTGTCACTTACACCAGTGTCAATTGGGAACAGCTCTGCAGGAGTCAGTGAATTGACGGCTCTATGAGCAGCACTTAGTCCTAATTGACACTGGCGTAAGTGGCAGGAGAACCAGGCCTACCATGACTTTCATCTTTGCTGCTGATCTGTATTAAAATGCAGATCGCTGTTGGTGTCCCAGCCTAATTTAGCATTCTTCCCTTCCTCCATACCCCTGGGCGGCTCTGCCTTCCCTTGCTGCATTACTAGACAATAGCCTATTCTCCTTCACTCAGCCACACCTGTTGATATCTCACCTATGCTGGCTCAGTGGGTGGCATCCCATCCCTTACATCCCCTGCGTCTTTGCGGAGACTGACCAGGTTTGAGAGGGAGCGGCTCTTTCTGGTTCCGTACCCAGCAATCCCACCAGCACCCGGCGCTCTTTATTTTTCGATCTGTAAAATGTGTCTGTCATGACAACTCAAGAGGCTTTAACAATTGCTGCAGTAATGCCCCACTACGTTGTGCATCATCAACAGGGGCAGAGTTTGTGGTAAAGGCACAGAGTGACAGGCCTGTGGTCCCGTTCCCCAGCAGTCCAATGTCCTAGGGCGTGGGTACACTTGCAGATGTAGAGTGCTGTGAGTTAAACTCGCCTTCGTACAGTGCAATAGGGACAGCTGACACCACACTGGTGTGGCCACGTTAGCAGCACTTGGAGAGGCATTGGGAGTGGTGCATTATGGGCAGCTATCCCAGAGTGCAAGAGACTGCAATGTGCTTTTCAAAGGGGGTGGGGGGGGGCGGACTGTGACAGGAAGTGTGTTGTGTGTAGGGAGGGGAGAGTGGGTTTGTGGGGGGCTGAGAGCATATCAGCATGCTGTCTTGTAAGTTCAGACAGCAGCAGACCTCCCCGTCCCCCTTGCCTCGCTCTCTCACACACAGCATTCCCGGCTGTCAGAAACGGAGCTTTCAAAGGGTATATCCCCATCCCTAAGTGATTCAAAACAAGGACGAGGGGCCACTTGACTTAAGGAGATTATGGGATGTTTCCGGAGGCAGATCACAGCGCAGTAATGCAACACCTCGTTCACACTGGCACCACGGTGCTCCAGCAGGGGCATAGCAAACATTATTTCACTTGCTGAGGTGGAGTACCAGCAGCGCTGTAGCCGCGGAGTCAGAGCGCTCTACGTGCCTTGCCAATGTGGACGGGGAGTGAGCTAGGGCTCCTTTATTGCGCTGTAACTAGCAAGTGTAGCCAAGCCCCTAGGGTAATACACTGGAGAAGGACTCTGGAGATCTGGGTCCAGGTTCTGGGGATGTCTGGTCTGATTTCCCAAGAGAGCTGAGACCCAGATTCCAAAAGGTGTTTTGGTGCCTGGATCCCTTGGGCCTCAGGTCCCAGAGACATACCAAAATATGGGCCAGATCTGCAAGAAAGCTCATCGGTGATCAATAGCTGGTTTTTAATCACTGGGCCCTATTTTAACCCTCTGTAAAAGGGGAATAATGATCTTTCCCTATGTCACAAGGGGGCCGTGAGGATAAATCCATAAATAACTAGGATGCGCTTGGGTGCCCCAGAGCAGGAAGCTCCTGGCAGGATAGCCAGCCATTAATAGCTGGGCCCAAACATTAAGATATGCCTGCCCTCACTGCCTCAGGCCCTGCGAGACTCAACCCACGAGGCTCAATGGACAGGGAAGTTGGAGGACGCCAGCTGAGGTTGTTTCCCCAAAGGAGAGGCTGGAGACCAGGAGATCAGCAAGGGCTTAAAATCCCTTTGTCTGAGGGAAGCCACACTCCCGGAGGCAGTAAGAAACCCTCTGCACTCCATGCCCTATTTCACCCCTTGCAAGGGGCGTGGGGCACCGTGTGAGGATCAGCCCATGGGGCCTGGGCACAGTGAGTTAGATTGGTCAAAGCACTGCCAGAGCAGCTTCTGCACAGACCTGGCTCTGACAGCATGGGAGCCCCTCCATGTGACACATAGCACAGGCAGATTTCTGTGCCCTGCCAGCAGGTTGGGCTGCAGGTTTCTCTTGAGGGAGCCCCACTTTTATTCTCCCCACCTGGTTGTGTGGGGCAGGCTGCTCAGTCACGAAGCCGAAGGGTTTTGCCTAGAGAGGGTTTCCTCCTACATTTCCCTCTGGGGCCACAGTGGAGCCAAGTTACCAAAGCTGTTAGCCCCTTCGCAGCTGCACCCCAGGTCACAGCCGGATTCCTGGCAGCTGGCTGTAGACTCTAGCCATGGTAATTTCCTGGCCTCTAATATCCTCGCATCTGAGCACTTCACAGTCTTCAGCGCACTGTGCAGCAGGGCAGGGCAGTTACCCCATTGTACAAGTGGGAAACTGAGGCACTGAGTGACTGGCCAGGGCCACCCAGCTGGATGGCAACCCACAGTCCAGACCTGCTACCACACCCAGAGCACCTGGGAGAGGTTGGAGCAGGAAGCCCCTCCCTCCCCTGCCCAATCTGTGAGGTTGGTGCTGGCAAGATTTCAGGGCAGTTAGAGCAGGGGTCAGCAACCCTTCAGAAGTGCTGTGCTGAGTCTTCATTTATTCACTCTAAGTTAAAGTTTCGCATGCCAGTAATACATTTTAACGTTTTTTAGAAGGTCTCTTTCTATAAGTCTGTAATTAATTTATTACTGAACTATTGTTGTATGTAAAGTAAATAACATTTTTCAAATGTTTAAGAAGCTTAGTTTAAAATGCAGTGCCCCCCTGGACCTGTAGCCAGGACCCGGGCAGTGTGAGTGCCACTGAAAATCAGATCGCATGCCGCCTTTGGCACACGTGCCATCGGTTGCCTACCCCTGAGTTAGAGTAATGTCACTGTAAAAGGCCAGTGTCGCAGAGCTGGAGGAAGAGGCCCCTTTGCTTCCTGAGCAGGACGCTGCCACCTCCAAGCCCAGCAGTCTCACCCTTCCCTGTGTGTCTGATCTGTCCCTTGCTTGTTGGAGACAGGCTAATGGTCTGCTGCGCTCCTGCACCCCCTTCATGCTCTGGTGCTGGAAGAGGCTCCCTGGTTGGATTCTCCTCTCATGCCAGTGTAAATCATCAGGAATGCCAGTACAGCTGGCAGCAAGCCTTGTATGCCCGGGGAGGCCCCCGTACAACCTGGTGCTTGTACACTAGGGCCTGAATCCTGTTGTCACCACCTTAACGCCTGCCGTACACCAGTGATCAGAGCAGAACTGGGCCCAGCGTGTCTCGTCCTAATGCGAGAGAGGCCGGAGCCACATTCCCTGCTCTTCCCTGGCTGAGTTGGGGGTGGGAAGGCGGCGGAGGCAGCTGCCTGCTGCTAGTGGGTGCTGGAGGGTTTTTGTCCTGCAGGCTTTCGCCTGCCGTGCCTGAAGTCAAACCAAGGAGGAGGCATAGCTGTATGCCCTAGTTCTGCATTGCAGCAGAGTAGCAGTTAGCATGGAAACCAACAGTAACTCCCGAGAGGCGGCAAAGGCCCCAGATTGGAATTTAATTTCTCTCTTAGCAACGCTGTCCTAAATGCCTCACATCAGCACATGCTATTTTTAAAAGCTGGGTTACAGTCTCCTGGCAGGCAAGGTAAATATAATAGAGGCAATTAGAGCCGGCTGCAGTGGGCCCAATCTCGCCCTGATTTCCCTGGTGCACCTTCACCTGCCTGCCGCCTTCAGAGAGGTCACGTGAGGGAAGCTGACTCAGTCACGGTGTCACCTTGGTTGCATGGTTAGATTTAGTTTGTAAATGGGGCAGGCCAAACTCTGAGCTGTTTCACTGCTGTAACTC
This sequence comes from Chelonoidis abingdonii, assembly GCF_003597395.2. Taxonomy (NCBI): domain Eukaryota; kingdom Metazoa; phylum Chordata; order Testudines; family Testudinidae; genus Chelonoidis; species Chelonoidis abingdonii. The sequence goes on along the minus strand of NC_133786.1, from coordinate 3,243,598 downwards.
CCTGGCTGTCCATGGCTGTGTTCTAGATCTACACAGCTGCCCCTGAGATTGAACTCTGGCCCTTGGCGGTGGAGCCGTGTGCCATAGGATCCCACAGTAGGAAAGTGAGCACTGACTGCTGCCAGGCCTAGAGTTCATTGCAGGACTATAGGCCGAAAAGGCCCCCAGAATAACTGAGTCCGCCCCAGTTGCGTCATGGCAGCAGTCCGTGGCCTGCACCACAGGTCGGGATGGGATGGTGGGAGGCATTACGCCCCCACCCCTGCTAGCTGGCATTCCCATTGCACTGGGACTGGGTGGGGAGGTGGCAGCATAGACTGCCTATGGTGTTTGGAGGCACAATCCCCCCGCGGCTGTTGAGCCTCCCCTGGACTCTGGCTGCCCCTGTACAGGTGGTGGGGGGGTGGGAGTAGGAAGGAGGGAGTTCATAGCACACCCAGATAGTGACAACAAGATTCTGGTGCTGACCGTAGGGCATATCACCTCCATATGCAGGGGTAGTCACTGGCGCCCCTGGATTGCTACACTCTGCTTCACTTTGTTATCGTGCTGCTTAGGGGAAGCAAAGGCTAATTTTAGGCAAGTGCACTGTGGCTGATAATCTAGAATTTGCCTCTTCTCGGGTGTGTCTTTTTGCTTCACAACTGAATTAAGCAACACTAGCTGGTGACTTTGCCATGGTAACAGCCGAGCTGGAGAAAGAGGGTGGGGTTTAGAGTGTGTGTGTGTGAGAGAACATGCATCACCTGTGCACGATGTCTGATGCTCTCAGCAAGTGCAGGGCTTTGGATTGTGTGATAATGAATAAAAGCTGAACAATGAAAGGCGAAGCTATAACTGGTTATCATGCTGAATGAGGCAGGTTGTTTTGACGCTGGGGTTGAGTGGCTCAGACAATGCCCTTCCACAATGCTCCTGTCTGCAGCAGGTGAAGGCCTGCCCTGGTGGGCCTGGGCTATGGGAAGTTTGTAGGATGACAAGGAAATGGAATTGCTATGCTCATAAGCTGGTTGGTGCATCAGGATCATTAGTAGAGTGCTGGGTTTACATGTGTGGAGTGCTGGTAATTGCTTATTAAGAACAGTTTTGATCCCTTCACTCCTGGGGGAGGCAGCAATGGGGAGTCTGAAAGGAACGTGACAGGGTGTCTTGTCCCTAGAGCATCTCTCCAAGGGCCAGGAAACAAGGTTTCCAGGTCATGCAATGCATCACAGTTCTGCGATCTGTTTTTGTTTCTCTGTGGAATGAAATAAATAGAGAGTGAGTGCGAGCAGGTGAGGACTCCCCCACCCCAAATGCCGGCTGATTAGGGGTCTCACGTGGGCTGTGGCAGACTTAAGTTCAAGTCCTCCTTGTGCCCTAATAAACAAGTTATGACAAAACCTCCCTTTCCTATTGGAGCTGGTCCACTTTGTATAAATCATTCATAGTCATTGCACCAGAGATGGAGCCTGACCAGGCTCCAGCATCGCTCTGGGGTTCGATGAATAGTCAATTATTTGTACAAAGTGGACCAGCACCGACAGGAGACACTGATTCACTCGAGCACAGGGTGGCTCACCTGGGATGTAGAAGGTTCAAGTCGTTGCACTGCCTATGCATCACCGGCTCTTAGCTATTGTAGGGTGGGCCACTCTTGTCTTGGCCAGAAATTCCATGCTTGGCTTGAGCAGCCTCCCCAGTGAAAGTTTTGACAAAACCACTATGTTTCTGGGAAGGTTTGATGTTGAGGAACTGGTGTTTTGCAACCAAAAAAAGAAAAAAACTTTTGGCAATTGGGCTCCCTTACTAATCTAAGTGCCTGACAGCTGGGTGCTCGTTTCTCCAGCTTGTCATAGCAGTGAGGTGCCCAGAACTGAATGCAGGGTAGCAAGCTAGCCACCTCAGAGCTGTACAGGTGGGGACTGTCGTCACCTTGTTCTGTGATGCGATGCCTCCATGCACAGAGCCCAAAACTGCAGTGTTCCTTGTGCCGCCGTATCACAGGCTAATTGCTGTGGGGCCCTCAGCATCACAGTGGTACAGGTCTCTCTCCTGGGCAGGGAGCAGCAGCTGTGGGTCAGCTTCCTTTTCCTCTGCTGTAGTCACTGCAGAACACCCTGCTGACTCGCACTTTGCTTGGCTTGCCAAGTTTGCTGGTGCAAAGCCAGAGGAACCGCACTGAAATGGATGGAGCAACAGCAGCATCCGCACACTGTAGATCAGAGGCCTGAGGCTGAATCCATAGGCTGGTGTATATCAGCACAGCTCTACTGACATTGATGGAGCTGGTTTATACCAACTGAGGATCTGGCCCTGTTCCTGGAAAGCATCCCATGTCCATCCCTGCAGCACTGCCAGTAGGTGGTTGTATGAAAGCTAACAGCATCGTGCAACCGAGCATCTGCCAGCAGCCATCTGGAGCCAGAGTCCCTCTCTGCCCACACAGCCTCAGTGGGAATGAAACTCATTCCACCCTCTGACTCCAGCTCTGGATGGGAAAACAGATTCACCCAGCCCCTAGAGCATGCCTGCTTCCGCTAGCTCAGCCTCTTTGTGCTTGCATCCCAACCTAGTCTCTCCTCCCAGCTCTGAAGAACACAGGATCCCCCCCATCCCAACCTCAGCTCTGTGCTGAGGGCATGGCCATGTTCCCAGGGCTCAGCCTGTGGCATGCAAAGACCCCAGCGGGCCCCAACGCATCACTGGTGCAGCTCCAGTCTCAGCAGGGATGGTGCTCAAGTGCAGGAGTTCCACCCAGAACCTCAGGGGGGCTGGGACCTCTTCTAAGACCCAGTGCTAACAGCGGGTCATGTTTGGGTGGGTGTACCTGGCCACTGTCCCTGGCTGGTGGGCTGTCTAGCCACTGCTACTGCAGCTCCTCCGGCTGGTGCCTGATCTGGCATATGCCCCTACTCAGGACCCTAGTCCCTAGGATTTATGTCCATGCTGGGTCCCTTGCTTCCTGGCTGGCTGCAGGTCACACATTGATCCTGCATCTTTCTTGAGTGACATTCCTCCATCAGTTGCTTCTCAGCCACTCCATCCTCTATAACACCTGCCAGAGCAGAATTGCAGCCTTTTCCTATGGGCAAGGAATCCAAAGCCAAGTGGGGTTTTGGTTTGGGGTTCTGTTCATTTTAGCTGGAGTGTGTGTGTGAGGCAATGTGGGGGGGGGGGCGGTTCTGAGGTGCAAAACCAGGATGAGTTCCAGGAGACATCAGCCCACTCCGTGACTTTATGCAAAACCAAACCAGCTCTAGGATAAACGCCCCCCACCCCCCCCTCAAAGCCTGTTCAAAACCTGTTGCTAGTGTGGTGGGTCCCAGGGGACTTCATTATTCTCTGCCAAATTTCAGCTTATTAATTTCAGAACAGATTCATTGGCATTGGTGAGGAGAACGCAAACAGGATGGACGTGCCGCAATTGCCAGTAGCAACGGCTGGAGGGACAGGGTGTGTGTGTGCAAATGTCACCTAGACACTGTCCTAACACGATGCAGTTTCTCTTTCCACCCACCCCTCCCCTATGCTGTGGCTTCTTTAATAACGGGAGCTTCGCTCCAGCTGTGAGCGTTTCACTTAGCAGTAGCATTAAGTAAACTATTGCCAGGGCCCTGCTGCTGCCCCACCCCCACCAATGGAGGATTTGGGGAGATTATGCTCAAGGTTGTGATTGATTTCACCCCCCAGTTGGCTGCTGTAATAGCCACCTTGGCACTGTGGTGGATGGGGGCCTGGCGATTATTGCTAATGAATACAGCTTGTCTTACCTCTAGAACCCACGAGGAGGTGTAGCCTCAAGTGCAGGGTATAGTTGAGCAGGAGTGACAGCTCAGCAATCAAACAGGGGAGGGGGCAAATTCCCAAAGTCCTTTGGGGAAGGGAAGCGACACAGACAGTTCTGCGAGAAGAGGGCTAGAACAGCCTCCCCTCCCCAGTGCCTGGCTGGGAGCTGTTGGAAATCCTGTGGGAAGCCACCTTCTCCAAGGGCTAGGCTAGCAGCAGGGAAGCCACCTGGAGAGAGGCTGATGGGGGGCCGGGGGTAAACAGGCTGACACTGATCGGCTTGCCCTTGAGGTTCACAGGCAGTGTTTCTTCTAATTTTTCCCACCATGTGTGGAAATTTTGTTATATGCATGAAGATGGAGATGATGGGTGATACATAACAAAATTTGTGGGGCTGAGGTGTTTTGCGTATGGGGGGGATTCAAGGCTGGGGCAGAAGGGTGGAGTGTGTGTGTGGGTAAGGGTTCTGGCTGGAGGTGAAGGCTCAAGGGTGGGGCAAAGGGCTCGGGTGCATGGGGAGTGTGAGGGCTCCAGCTGGGGGTGCAGGCTCTGGGGTGGGGACAGGGATGAGGGGTTTGGGGTGCAGGCTGCCGCAGGGGTATGGCAGGAAGAGAGGACTTCCCCCCAGCTCGCTCTCTCCCCACACCAGCACCTGAGTGTCGTGCTGTCCCCGCTGTGGAAGCTCTGGGGCTGGGGCTGTGGTCTCTCCCCTGACCATGGCAGGTCTCAGGCCGGGGCTGGGACCACTGGGGAGGGGACCCTCCCCCACCAAAGCAGGTCCAGGCCTGTGGGAGAGGCATCTCTCCTCTCCCCGCCCCCCGCAGCCCTGAGCACCTGCATGGCATTTAATAGACTGCTGCACGGCCATGCAGCTTAGAGGGAATCACAGGACAACACCCGCTGCAGTGTAATCCCCCAGGCCAGGCCAGCTCTGCCCTCCTCTGACTCCTGGCATTCCAGCACAGCCTGGCTGGGGCTCACGGACAGCTGGCTACTTGGGCTGACTACACTCTAGCCCTAAACTCCTTTCATTGCAAGCGGCCACCTCCCTGCCTTGACAAGGCTCTGCAAGAGGAGTGGAGACTGGTTGGGGTTTCCTTGCCTCACGGGGGAGGCTGCAGCGCGGTGTCCAGGGCTCATGGGCTGTTTCTATTTGCAGTGGCTGAGACGGGATGGATGGAGCATCCCCTCTGCAGAGAAGACACCGCCCAGCCCCATTCCTGACTCGCCTCGACTGACACCCATCACCATTCAGAAGAAACATTGTCCCATGGAGCCTGGGCTTGGAGACCTGCAACTCTCCAGCCTCCCCCCAAAACCCCTTGGATTTCAGTGTCCCCTTCACTTCCGCTTAGCCTGGCAATGTGACATCCTGCCTCCTCCCAGAGCATAGACCCCCGTGCCCCCTGCATATCCCACTCCTCCTTCCCTTGCAGCACCACATCCCTCACCCTCACTCCCATGCCACTCTGCCACAGTCCAAGCTTTCTCAGAGTATGTCTACACAGCAAAGAAAAAACTGTGACTGTCCCATGCCAGCCAACGTGGGCTCATGGGGCTCGGGCTGCAGGCTGGTTCATTGCTGTGGGGACTTCCGGGCTTGGGCTGCAGCCTGGGCTCTAGGACCCTGTGGGGTGGGAGGGTCCCAAAGCTCAGGCTCTGGAAGTCTACAGAGCAATGAAAGAGCCCTGCAGCCTCACAAGCCCGAGTCGGCTGCCCCGGTTTTGTCTTTGCCCTGTCAACATAGCCTTAGGGGCAGACCCCCCGTGGAATACCCAGCCTGTCAAGCTGCTGTCTGGCTGCTGCAGAGCCCCTTGCATGCTGCATGATACTTTGTTCTTTGCAGCTGCCTTCCTAGGCCAGGTAACGAGCCTGAATTTCTCTTACCCACCCAGCCCCACTCTTCACCCAGCCACCAGTCAGGGCTTTGGCTTTAAACAGTTTCAGCTGCTTTACTAGCATAGAGTTTGGTTTGGTGTGTTTTTTTTTTTTCCTCTTTTAAATGGCCTTTTTGAATTCCTACTGCCCATTTATTCCAGACTGTGCGTACTATTCCCACCCATGCCCCCCTGCTCCCCCACCCCAGTCATCAGCCCTCTTAGCACCACCAATCTGATCTTGTTTACTACAGAATCCCTTGGAAACGTCACTGCAAGCCATATACAAAATAGCTTTCTGGTAAAAGGGCCACAAAAGAGAGAGATTGCAAAGCAGCATCATATGAAAATAGCCCTTTGTGCCCATTTGCCATGTTCTGCCTGTGCACCCCTCCTGCCTGCCTCATTCCCGCCCCCATGCACGCCTCACCTTCCTCGACACAGCTGTAAGGAGCGTTGTGCCGATGCCGAGTGGTGTTTCTATAGCTCTTTTTGGTTTTGCATGTGATTTCTCCAGCGAAGTTGGAATGTCAATAAAGGAATGTTGCTATGAACCCCGAGTGCAGAGTAGTCCCTTGCTCGACTGGTGTTTCCAGTCTCTGGGAGCTAATGTGTCTCTGCTGCTCTCCCCCAGCAGCTCAGTTGGCTGCTATTGTCCCCTAACTCAGGTCCTGCTGACCTCTCTCTGCCCCAGCTACACCATGGAGACCATGGAAGCACCAAGTCCTGGCGCCAGTCAGAGCAGAGGCCAATGGAGACACAACAGAGTTATTCTGAAATAAACATACAAAACCTCTGTCCTCTGATTGGCTTACCCAGAGAGATTGTTAGCCAATCAGGCTACATTGATTTGCACACTCAGTGGTTATGTAGAAATACTGACTGATGCATCCCAACCCAGGTGAAGTGTATAACAGAGGAAGGGTTTACTAGGCTGTTCGATGGGTCCCTGCATGGTCCCCACAGGCAGTAAAAACCTTCATTATTTTTTTTTAAAAAAAAAAGGGTCACTTATCAAAATCCAGCTGAGGTTTCTGAGCTGAACAGGAGCCAGCGCCGCCCCTGCTCACACAATCATGTTGAGTCTGGACTTGGTAGTGCTGGCGGACTCTGGCCTCGACACTGGCTGCTCCAAGAAATGGCTCCCAGGGTCGCTGTCTTGTCTCTGCAACGAGGTGTCTGAGATCCCCGGGGCAGTGGCATCCTCCCTGTAAAGAAACAAGAAACGAATCAGCTAGCTCTGGCACCAACTGGTTGAGCTCTATCAGCATCTGTGAATACGATTGACACCAACTAAGGATGTGGTCCTCCATTCCTTTAACAAACCACTCTCAGCTCACTGGTGCAGAGTGACACCCATGTACTGAGGGGCTTGCCAGCCTCCCTATGGGAAACCACAATCATTCCATCAGATCAGTTAGAGATAGAGAAAACCTATGACCTCATCACCTGCCCCATCCTTTCCGCCAGCCCTACAGTGTCACAAGTTCTCCAGTCTAGCAGCTAGTACCCCTCAAGTCAGAGACTGCACAATTGCAGTGCCTGATTCTCAACCTTCAACTCCAGGTGGACCTGGGACCTCTCAGCAAATTCTACATCCCAGACCTTAAAGAAGTGTTAGCTGACAAAGCCACCTGCTTCTCAAAGCCCCACCGGCTGCCTGTGCTGATAACAGCATGTCTGGGTGGGTCCAGGCTTCAGCAGCTGTGTCTCTTGCCCAAAGATGACAAGCCCCTGGGATCAGGATGGAAATGGTGGGGGTTGTCAGCAAGAGTCTTTCAACTTTGCTCAAATCTTCCCCGGATCAGCAGTGACCTACAGCAGCCCCCACGGGTGGCTGTTCAGCAGCCTATGTGAAATGAGCTGGTGGATCGCAGTTCAGTTTCTGGGGGACTGGCGTCCACATCTCCACAACAGAGACTAGCTTCCGCTTGCAGCCTTGGCAGAGATGCTAAGCACAGACTGAACTCCCCTCTGCACCGTAGGTCAGGGAGGAAGCATGTTGGTGGGGGACAGGGAAGTTTGCTCTGATGGTGGGCCTGCCTTGGATGGATTTTGCCCTGTGGGGCAATCTGGCTGGTGCCTTTCATGGAATCTCAGTGAGATCTGAAGCCAAGTCTGAAGGGTTCCCCTTACTGCCATCATGCTGTTATGCTTGTGAGTGCCATGTGAAGCACTGGCCACAGTATGCCCCAAGCGGAGCCTTTATAGACTGATCCGTGCAGTGTGACTGAACACATCCTGCCGGCTTTAGCCACGGAAAAGCTTTGCTCAGGGGTTCTAACCTTATATCGTTCCCGGTGTACGTGGATTGAGACTCCTTCTTGTCCTTCTTTCTGTACCAGAACAGATAGACAGCTGCCCCGAGCAGCAAGAGCACCAGCAGCACTCCTATCACAGCTCCTGCGATCGCTCCAGCTTCTGCAGTGCCTATTGGGAACACAAACTCAAGAGGTGAAGGTTGGCTTAGGAGGTAACTCTGGGCTTTCCACCCCACCCCCCCGATTTAGATTTTTGTGATCAGCAGCCAATAACAAGCCCCAAATTTGGCCCTTATTGACTTTGAAACAACCAAGGTGTGCAAGAGCCCTAAGGAAGAGCCTGGAAAGGAAGGCTAGAGAGAAGCATCCGGAAGAGAGAGGGAAAGGAAAACAGAGTGACTGAGTAAGAACAGGGAAAGGACAGCCAGGAGATGACGCTAGAGCAGTCTAACCAACATGGATCTGTCATAGGTGCAAAGGCTGCAGGCTCCTTTGCTTGGTCGTAACACAATTAAATCGACTCTCTGTGATGCTCTGGAGTTCGTTCTGTCTCCTCTCAGCCAGGCGACCCTGTTCACACCTATCCCAGCACATCACTTTTTAAAGAGGGCGGTGTAGGAACCTTCACATCCTTAACCAGTAGAAGGAGCAGCACCAACTGCTCTCCCCTGGATCATTAAGCCCATGCGTCAGTCTCAACCACATTCTTCTAGCCACAGGTTACAGAAAGGGAAACTGAGGCAGCAGGAGGAAGTGACTTGCCTGAGGTCACATAGTGAATCAGAGTCAGGATTAGAACTCGAGGGCTCCCAGCTCTGCATTATCCTGCCAGCCCTTTAATCACCAAACATAACATGAGCCTGGGAGAACTTTCTGCGTTCCAACAGAGCAGATTTGTTTTGATGGAAGATAGTCTCAGAAATTGGAGTTAGAGGGAACCCTTTCAGATCACTTTGGGCCAGGCTAAGAGTGTTGCCTGTTGGGACATTTTCTAAGGCTCTGCCCTTTTAAAGGTCCCCATGAAGGCACTGCCACCCCTCCTACAGGAGAGACTTCCCCAGTTCTCTCCCACTCAGAAAGGACTGCCTCTCTGACAGTGTCTTTCCTTCATTTCCTCTTTCCCTCCTGGCCCACCATAATGCCTCTCCAGACAGGGCATTTACACCCTTCCCACAGGCAGCGGGCTCTCAACCTGTCCCTTTAGGCCTCGCTCAGTCAGGCTGTGAAGCCAGCTAAGAGGGGAGCTGTCACAGGTGCCAGCACTAATTAACACAGGGAGCCGGACCTGAGTGGGATCCATGTGCCAAGTGGGGAAACGGGACTTGACTAGTGGAGGCCAGAGTTAAAAGCAATACCTGGGATATAGTCCTTAGCCAAGACCCTAGCAATCACCAAGGGAGAAGATTTCCTTGAACTCTAACTCCAGAGCCCCAATATGAGATCTGCTTCGGAATTTGTCGTCAAACACAGTTTGTCATTGCAAAAGGTAGGTTTGTTGAAACCAAAACGTCTCATGACAATGGATGGGGCAAAACTCAGGTTGAGCAAGTCTCAAATCCAGAAGAGACACTGCTCCAAATCAGGGACAGCAGGGATTTGAACCTAGGTCTTCTGCATAGGAGGGGAGGGCCCAAACCACTGGGCTGTTGGCTATTTAGGAAGGCAGGATTCTCTTTGTCTCACTCCGGTTCACAAGCATGTTGCACGCTCAGGTTTGTTCTGGAATGAAAGCGACTGTTGGGCCCTCTCCATTTTTCACAAAGCGGCATTTGTGTTTCCCAACCAGCCCTCAGGCATTCCTGACCATGCCCTGGCTGAACCCCTAAGGAGCTAATCCCAGATCCTCAGCCAGCGTCAGTCACTTTCCCAGCCAGTGGGTGAAATCTGGGTATAACCTCCCACTAGACTGCTCAAAAATCTCAACTTAGGGCTCCCCGCACCAGGAAAGCGGGAGAAGAGGAAATGCAAAGGAGCCCTCAGGAGAAGGGTTGATGTAGATAAGAGATGAATAAAAACCCCCTCACTGCAAATCCTAAGTGATTCCCAGTCCGGGCTACTGTCTGAAGATGGGTGAGTGTGGTGGCCCCATGCTGTGGCTAGATGCTGGGCCTGACCATAAAGCAGCTGTGGCTTCCCCCAGGTTGAGTAGGAGCGAGTACTCTCAGCAAGAGCGAGATAAAAGCCTCAGCCCTAGGACTTCAGAGAGCAGCCTGTGCATCAGCCGCTAGATGGTAGCAAAGCCTTATGGGGAGGGGTTGAGTGAGAAGAACCAGCTCCCATTCCCCAGGCCTTGGGTCAGGACCCATGGCATTGCAGTCGACAGGGCACACAGGTCCTGCCCCTCTGGAACGAGGGAGCAAAAAATGTGCCCCTCTCCCCAACCTCCTGTGCAACCTCAATGCGAGCAGCCCCACACACCCCCTCTGAACCATCAGCAAGAAACCATCTCGATACTGACAGTCCCAACAGTTACTCTCATCCCAGATGTTCCTTTTGAGGGCATTGCAGCTGGAAAGTCCTCCAATCCCCGCCCCACCTGCCCATCAATCAGTTTCTGGGCTGCACCTGGGATGGAGCTGGCCTGTCTCTCTCTTGGGGAGGGGCACAGAGCAGCTATTCACGTCTTCACCATATCCGCAGAGAAAGCAGGGACAGGGGAGGACAAGCCCCACCTTAACTTGGTGGTGGGCAGCACAAGCGCTAGGAATAACAGTGGCCATTTCTGCCGATTTTCCAGTGCTACAGCTAAAGCCCTCAATGATGCCCGCTAGCCAGTGACAGCTAGATAGCACATAGCAGAGAGAGGGGTAGATGGGGAGGTGGCAGGACAGTGTCATAAAAGCCAAGGGGAGAGGGAGACATGGCCAGGGAGAGGTCGCACTTGCAGGTGACCTTGAGGACAGTAAGTTTCAGTGGAGAGAAGAGGGCAGAAGGCAGAAGGAGAGTAGGATAAGGCAGAGGAGTAAATAGCCCACTGGAGGGTCTTATAGGAGAAGCCAATGCATGGAACCCAGCCCTCTTTAGCAAGGGATGGCTCATCTGTGGCTGCGCTCTGAGATCTGGGCTCAGAAATAGGGACTAGGGATGCTCCTGCCAACCCCCTGCCCCAGATTGATCATTTACTTTAATTGAATCAACTAACACTATGTGATATTAACAGGTTGCCATGGTGAAAAGCTGCCTCAGAAATCTAACGGCTTGAAAAAAATTTTGCCCATAGCAACGTTGGCTTAATCGGGAGCCCTGTGTTTCTCTGTTGTAGAGGGTAGGCAACTGGGGTGCGGCTTTGCATGCATGGTCTAAGATATTTCATTCTTGGGACCTCTTTGCTTTCTGCCCTGCTTGGTACACCTGAAAGCTCCACAGATGAACATCCAGACGTTGCTGCTTATGCTCTGTCTAACTCCCAGCATGTTTTCTAGAGGCCACTGAGGGCAGAACAACTAACATTTCACTAGGAAACCAAAGCTTCTCCCTCTGGCTTAGCTGCAGAACGTGAAGCTCCTGAACTACCTGTCTGTGCCCAGACATTCTGCAACTTTTCATTTCTTTCACAATGTCCCAGTTAGCGTGTTATTGTAGCCAGGACACAAGGCAAGGACCTGTCGTGTCCACTAAGACATGTCCGCTGGCCAGCAGCTTGCACACGTGCTTGTGCCTTGCCCTGGCATCAAAGAGAAATGTAGAAACTGAGTCCAACCTGGGAAGTTTGCACCTATCTTTCCCGTGGGGAGAGGAATTTGCCTACATGTGGAATTGTTGGTGGGTAGAGCCCAGCCCCCAAAACCCACTGCCACCCTGGAGACTACACAGATTTCAGAACCTGCATGGAAATCAATGGCCTCTTCCCTGCTTCCAGATGCAACCTCACCTCCCAGCAGTATGGCTTCAGCAGGAGCCACTAAGTGGGGATTATAGGCTTTCAGCTAGTTCCCTGCACATCCAAGCTGCTCAGTTTTATCATTGTCTCCTTGCAGGACTGTAAAAATTGTGCTGGTCCCATGTGACCTCCGCCCTTCCAATCATTGCTCTCTGTCAGCGCTCCAGTCTCCAAGGCGAGATGCATCAAGGAGCATAACTGGCAGATGCCCACTGGACCCTGGCATAGCAGGAAGGCACCAGCAGGCATATTGCAGAGGAGGGGTTGGGCCATGTGGGCAGAAGGCAGCGCTTCTGGTGGGCACACAGGCACAAAGAGAGTGGACATCTCACCTGACACATTAACTGTCACTTGGCAGCTGGCGTGGCCGAACTGGTTGGAGGCCACGCACTGGTAGGTCCCTGAGAATGCCAGCGAGAGGTTTGTCAGCTGCAGCTTCCCTGTTTGGTCATCTGTAAGGAGAAAACCAGCAGGACAATCAATGCCAGAGGCACCTGAAGGAACCCCCCTGTACTAGCAGAGGGAGTGGGCATGGGGTAGAGGGAGCAGTGGGACTCAGCAGTGGGCTTTGGCAGCATTTCCAAAGGGTGCAGGGCTGCAGATGCCCTGGATTCTGGGACGAGCTCTACCTTGCACAAGAAGAGACAGGGAGGGGGGGAGTGGGAGTAGCCAACCATGAGCACAGGAATGACCCTGGTCAGCTGCAGGGACTGATGCTGAGACTTTCAGCTCCTAAGGCCGCTGCCACGTGAGTTAGAGGAACTCCACTAGCTGCGAGCAGGTAGCAGACTATTCTCCTCTCTAGAGCCAGCCACTAGAGAGAGACATGGGCCCATGTGCTAGGCCAGTGTAGTTCACACAACGGCATATGTGCCTAGCACCCTGTCCAGCTAGGCGGCTTTGCAACCGAATTCCCTACCATGTATGTCATAAATAGCCCATGTTGGACATGGGATACCTCTGGGTGATTGGTTGGGAAGGGCTTCTGAAAGGCCAGAGTCTGCTGTCAGTCAGTCCTTCTCTGTGTGGGGGTTGGGGAAGGTTCAGTACTCAAGCTCTGTAGATGGACTTGGTAGAAGCAGCCTGTTATGCTTGCAGACCAGGTGCCAGCTCATGCCAAGGCTCACTGAACACTGACAAATGCCCAGCTGGAAACCAGCCTGGCTCACCAGTGTGTTAGCATTGTTACAACAGATGTTAGAGTTATAATGTGTTCAGTGTTGGGACTTTATGACATGCCTGAGAGCTTGTGTATGTGTTAATCTCACAAGTAACATCTGTATCCCAGAGTGTAAACTTATACTGAGCGTTTGCATTGTTAACGTGTGTACCTAACCAACAAGGAAAGAAGCATTAATTAATGAAAAGTGCTGGTCCTGCACACAAGAAGGCCCATTGAAACCGGATGAGCCATTGTGAAACACCAAAGAACAAAAGACTTTGTTGATTGTCTCCCCCACACCTAGGAAGAGTAGACAGGTGCCAACACTTGTCCCACCACTTTGAACTCGGGGGGAAGGGAATAAAGAGAGACCAGAAGGGAGACCAGAAGACTATGATGATTGGAATTTGGACAGGGCAATATTTTCTAAGCATAAGCAAAGGATCCCCAAGCTGCTTAGCTCTAAAGCAGTGGTTTTCAAACTGGCTACGCGAGCTCTCATTGGGGGCATGTGAGAAAAATCCTGTAATGGCGGACGAGTCCCGCACTGCAAACAACATGAACAATGTCTGCTGCTCTCTGGCCACTCAGCCCTGAAGTTCTGTGCTGCTGCTGGTAGAGGCGCTGCCTTCAGAGCAGAGCCCTGCAGTGGGACTGGGATTCCGTGGGCCCCACAGGACCCACTGCCATAATAGCGGGAGCGGGATAAAAATTCAAGAAATGACGCACAAGCGGGTGGGAGTGGGTATTGCCTGGCAGGATAAGAGTGGGATTTAAAAAAAAAGTCCTCCCATGCTGCAAACAACATGAATGCCCCAGCCAGCAGCTGCTACTCTCTGGCCATCCAGCTGTGAAGTTCTGCACTGCTGATGAGGGTAGGCAGTGGACTATATTATCTGCAAAGGGGCACGTGGCCTAAAACATTTGAAAACCACTGTTCTAAAGGACATAGAAAGGTTGCGTAATGCAGCAGCTTCTATTGCCCTTTGGAACCTAAGGCTAAGTCATTTGTGCGTGTATGTTTACTTGCTGGAACCTTGTAAATAGCCCCCTTACGTCTTTTTCTTAGTTAATAAATCTTTAGTTGGTTTATTATAGGATTGGCTCCAAGCATTATCTTTGGTTTGAGATCTAAGGTACAACTGACTTGAGGTAAGTGACTGGTCCTTTGGAACTGGGAGTAACCTGAATATTAATGTGATTTTTGGTGTAAGGGACCATAAGAACATAAGAATGGCCATACTGGGTCAGACCAAAGGTCATTCAGCCCAGTATCCTGTCTACCAATAGTGGCCAATGCCAGGTGCCCCAGAGGGAATGAACAGAACCGGTAATGATCAGTCAGGGGGAGGGATAGCTCAGGAGTTTGAGCATTGGCCTGCTTAAACCCAGGGTTGTGAGCTCAATCCTTGAGGGGGCCATTTAGGGACCTGGGGTAAAAATCTGTCTGAGGATTGGTACTGCTTTGAGCAGGGAGTTGGACTAAATGACCTCCTGAGGTCCCTTTCAACTCTGATATTCTATGATTCTAAGCGATCTCTCTCCTGCCATCCATCACTACCCTCTAAACAGGGTAAGGAATAGGGTCCTTAGCCTCTATCTATCACAAAGACAGGCTTATGAGGGTGGCAAGATAGAGCAGAGCCCCCCAGGGGACTGGCCATTACTCTATAGCAGGGGTGGCCAAACTGTGGCTCATGAGCCCACTTGTGGCTTTTACCACCATTAAAGTGCAGCTCATGGACCCCCCCCCCATTCTCCATGTACCAGACTGGGGGGTGGGGGGAGAGCTCAGGAGCTCTGCTTTGCCGCAGGGTGGTGGGGTAGGTGCTTCCGCCCAGCAGGAAGGGGGGCTCTTGGGGCTTCAGCTCTGTGGAGCGCACCTGCTGGGACTCAGGGCTTCAGCAGGAGCAGAGCTGACGCCCCAACCCCCGGCTCTAGAACTTCTGAAGATTGTCATACGTGGCTCGGAGGGCCAGTAAGTCTGGCCACCCCTGCTCTATAGTAAGGCTGTGGTAGCGCTTGAGGAGTTCACACTTGATTGGTGAAATCTAAGTGTAGAACACCCAGCTGGTCTGGGGTTTGAGCCCTGCATCTTAGCAGTCTGCCCTGAGGCTGGCACATATGGATGTGAGTCACTCTAGACACAGCCGATGGGAATAGCTCCACTCAGTGGTCAGCGGTAGTAGGGGGGCTGGGTCTTGGCTTTGCCCCTTCCTGTATCTCCTACAAGCTCATGGTCTTAGATCAAGACAGATAGCCGGAGGTTGTCTTAAACAGGCCATGTGCCTTCTATGCCCCAGGGCTTAACGGCCCAAGAGTGAGACTGCAAAGAGACCGGCCCTTGAAATAAACATTGTCATTTTAGTCACTTAAGTGCATTAATGGGCAAGATGCTGGTTTCCTGCCCTGAGTCCAGAGGAGAGACAGCCCCAGAGTGGAGACTGCAAGACATCAAGGGGAGAGATAGGAGAAGGTGAGACTGCACAGGAGACTGGCTAACCTCGGAAAGGGAACAGGTGGTTCCACTTCCACTGAGAGCTTCACCAGCATCTCTCACCCAGCTACTGTCCCAGCATCTGATGGAGGATTCAGGCCCTCTGATCAGACTCTGTTGAAAGGGACTCAAAGGGGCCTTTGAAGAGGAGGTTTTGCTTCTAGGCTGTGTCCTTTGGGGTTTTTCTTTAAGATCTGTTCTAAAGAGCTAGTCTGGTTTAAACTCGCTGGAAGAAATTCTGGTGAACAGCAAAACCACTGCTCTGAAGCTGAGCAGCAACTCCTTTACAGCTTCTATCTGGGACATTAAAATATATTCAAATAAACAAGGACAGGGTATTTGCCTCTGAAACTGATCCACAGGTGCAACCTACTGGTAGCAAAGGAAACTGCAAATGACATTGAAAAATAAGTTTCTAAAGCTAAGATTAAGAGTCTGATCCTGCAAAGTCATACTCAAATAAGTAGTCTCTACTCCGGTCAGCGCTTTCATTTAAATCAATGAGACTACTCCTGTGTGTCAGGACTGTGCGAGTTGCAATGTACTGCAGTATATTATTTATCCACCAGATGTCTCTGTGTGGGGTACAGAGTTCCAGACTGCGTGGTTCTTGGTGAACAAGGCAGACAAAGCTGGACCTTGAGCTGTGTGGATCTCTGTTTGTGTCTGGAGTTTACAGCTATTTTCTTTTATAAATGTAGTACCTTCTAATTCATAGGATCTGTGACTACATATATCAGGATGCACGTGAGAAAGTGTTTGTGGGACTGGGGCCTGACCTTTTTTCCTAATTTCTAAAATATTCCCTTTGATTCAGAGATTTACTTGGGACTCACAGCTGGTTACTCCAGACTGTATCTGGCCATGAGAGCCTTGAATTCACACAATCACAGGAGTTCAACATGAAATATGATACCTGGATTTTAAAAGGGACTGGTTATTCCCAAAATCACAACAGTGCATACCTCCATGCTTCAGATATAAACTTTTCTGCCAGTGGAGGAAAGAATCTTCCCTAACCCTGAACAGCTTTGTACAATTGGTCAGATCCCTTTTTCACCTTCCTCTGAAGCATTAGGCCTAAGCACTGGGGATACCGCATGCGATGGACTATTGGTCCCATCCAATATGGCAGGTCATACGTTGGTGTCTGGATTCCTTCAATTCTGTTTTTATCAGATTACACCGAATTAAACATCTCTGCACAGGAGGGTCTAAGGGATGACACTCTCCACTTACCTTGCACCATATTGGCCAATGGCAATGAGGTCTTGGAGTCCACCCGTGACCAGGCGTAAATCGGGGCAGGCACCCCCTCCACAGAGCTGCAGGTCAGTGTGGCGTCGCCCCCAATCCGGGCATATTCTGTCCCTTTACAAACAGGGGTAGATGGAGGCACTGAATGGGGAACAAGAAGAGAAAACAATGGACTTCTGAACTAAGAGCATGCACTATCATTGTGTAGCATGGCACCTGGATGTCTCCCCTGCCACTGCCGTCAGCTGGTACCTGCTCAGTTGGGGATTGGGGCTTTGAGCAGGGGTTTGGACTAGATGACCTCCTGAGGTCCCTTCCAGCCCTGAGATTCTATGATTCCTGCGTCACTGCCTTGTTTAACCAAGTCTCGTCTATTTATCCTCCTGCTCCCCACATCACTGGCCCCTCCCCTCCTCTTCCCCTTCGACCCACTCGTCTCCTTGCCATCCATCTAGCTTTCTGAAAGGGCCTCTTTGCTATTTACTAGGGTGCCACACAAAGGCCAGTGAATGGAAAGCTATTGTAATAATTGCTCTTCTCTGGCACTTCCCACCCAGAGATCTGAAAGCACCTTCCAAGAAGGTCCAGGTCATAGACCCGTTGTACAGATGGGAATACTGATGCATGCAATATAAGGGACCCACAATATCCCAGCCCCAAGGCCAGACAGATGGATCCCAGCTGCTCTCAGACCCAGCCCTGCAGGTCCTGCTCAGAGCAGGGATCCCCATTCAGTGGTGGGCCATGGGATCGCAGTACCCAGACTCACTCAGCACAGTGAAGTGGATGAGCCCTGAGCCGCTGCCGTAGAAGTCCGGGGGGTTGTTCACCACACAGATGTACGTGCCGTTGTCCGAGGCGCGGACGTTGGCTAGCTGAAGAGTCGCATCCCCCAGGGTGGGAGGGTCGTGCAGGAGGCTGAGCCGTTCGGCCTGAGAGCCGGGCTTGTACAACTTGTCATTAGTGAAGTAGAGGATCTGCAGGCAGAGGACATTTTGGTGAGGCCCCCTCAGAGAAAGGGGTTTGTCCAATGGTGACATGGTGAATGAAGGGGGATCGGACGAGGGAGGCACCGGAGTGTCACCCAGCACCAAGAGCAAACCTGCCCTCTGGCTGGCTCTGCATTTCATTGCAAAGCATGTGGCTTGGGAGAGTAGGTTAAGGTGAAAGCTGCAGAGACTCCAGCAGCCCAGCCTCGGGTTTCATGCGAGGGGGAGACGAGGGGCTTTGACAGATCCATCAGGAGAAAGAAACACAGAAGAGGGAGGGGCTAACAGTACGCAAAGTGGGACATGAAGTCAAAGGGGATACTGAGCCAGCAGAGATATGGACCAGCTTGTCCCAGGCCCTCAGACCCAGCAGTGAGGGGCCAGGCAGGTACCCAGACAGAGCAGCCGTCTCAGCTCTTTCCAAAGCCCTTATAGAATTTAACACAAAGAGAGCAACAGAGAGCGAGCACGTGGAAAGACTGCAAAATGGCCCAAGGACATACCCAGAATGTACAGTCTTCCAATACAACACACAGCCCCGCCCGGTCCGTACACGGCGTATCCCAGGGAAACACACAGGCCCATCCAGAAAACCTGCGACAGGGCTAGCAATAAAACCCAGATCTCTTGCACTCCACCCAGGGCTTTAACCACAAGCCCATCCTTTCCCCTCGATGGATGAGAGCCTCCCATTGGTTGTTCCCACTACGTGTCTGAAACAACAGTTGTATCTGCAGTGACACTCACTACTGTACATGCCTCTGAGCTTCTCATTCGATTGTCTCCACAAGTCCTTCCCCAGCCTCCCAGTTGATCCTGGTCCCATCCCTGCTCTTGGATGTGTGGCTTCACTGGTGTTTCTAATAGCCCTGGCATACATCACTCGGATCTGAGAGCCCCTCAGGGCTGGCTGCTTCCCCTACATTCTGCAGTAACATTAGAGCCATTCAAAAAATCCAATTTAATTTCCACCAAAAGTTGGAAATGAAATGGATTCAGCTGGCATTGCTTCGGAAATGAGAGAGAGGGCCCTTCGTGTTGGTTCCAATTAATTTGGTTGCTGTTGGAACCATCAAAGATTTGGACCAAACCAAGCTGCTTTCAGGAAACATTTAGACAAACTTCATTTTTTGACTCAAAAGATATTGGTTGGGAAAAAGCAACACCACCTCTTATGTAGAGTGTCTCCTTCATGGATCTCAAAATGCTGGACAAAGCGGGGCAGCAGCTTTAGCCTCATTTTACAGATGGGAAAACTGAGGCACAGGGAGGGAGATGACTTGCCCAAGGCACCCAGAGAACTAATGGCAAAGCTGAGAGTTGAGTCCAGGTCTCCCGAGTCCCACTTCAGTGCCCTATCCACTAGGCCCCCCACTCTAACAACGAGCCTATCAGCCTTTAGGAGCTTTTCCTTGGCCTCACTCTTGTTCCCTGGTGGTTATTTGTGGACCAGGCCCTCAGCCTGGGCTGACAACTTTCACCCCTGTTTTCCGCATCAGCTCTTCATCCAGGCATCAAGAGCCTTGAACTACCCCCACCTGGCTTTCCCTGGACTGGAAGCAGTAACATGTTAAAGAAAGCTCCCCACAGCCCCTGAAGTA
The DNA here is from genome assembly GCF_003597395.2 of Chelonoidis abingdonii. Classification (NCBI taxonomy): domain Eukaryota; kingdom Metazoa; phylum Chordata; order Testudines; family Testudinidae; genus Chelonoidis; species Chelonoidis abingdonii. The sequence goes on along the minus strand of NC_133786.1, from coordinate 3,224,306 downwards.
ACCCCCCAAGCTCCTCCCCTTGGGACCCCAGTGCCTTCCTCACCTGCTTGCTCTGCTCAGGTGCTACAGAGCCTGGTGCAAACTTCCACTCCAGCATGAAATTTTTGTCAACCGAGGTTTTATAGTGACAGGGAAGTTCCACACTGGAGCCTCGTTCCTGCATCACAGGGTCCTGTGGCACTGTCACCTCCACACACAGCCCAGCACCTGTGGAGGAGAGTGAATGAGTCCTTCCATTCTGTCACTGCCTGTCCCATACTGCAGTGTCCTGCTCCCTGCCCTCCTGTCCATTCAAAATGCTGCAGCTTAAATAGGGTTGCCAACTCTCCTGGACTGGCTGGCAGTCTCCCGGGATCGGCCTCAATCTCATGGTGACCATTAAAAGCAATCTGGGAGATTTTATTAGGCCAAAAGTCCAGGTGGTGGCACTGTGGGGATAAGGCAGGCTCCCTGCCTGCACTGGCTCTGCGCAGCTCCCAGAAGTGATCGGCATATCCGGCTCCTGGGCGCAGGGGCAGCCAAGGGCTCTCCATGTGCTGCCCCCACTCTGAGCGCCGACTCTGCAGCTCCCATTGGCTGTGAACTGCAGCCAATGGGAGCTGCGAGGTTGGTGCCTGCAGGCAGGGGCACTGCATGGAGAGTCTCTGGTCCCCCCTGCACCTGGAAGCCAGACATGCTGATTGCTTCTGGAAGCCATCCAAGATCAGCGCTGCCTGGCCGGACCCTGCACCCCAACCCCTTCCCCAGCCCTGAGCCCCCTCCCACATGCTGAATTCCTCGGCCCCACCCCCCAGACCAGAGCCTGCACCCCAACTCCCTACCCCACTCCGAGCACCCTCCCACACTTCAAACCCCTTGGCCCCATCCCCAGAGCCTGCACCCCAACCCCCTGCCCCAGCCCTGAGCCCTCTCCCACACTCCAAACCCCTCTACCCCACCCCAGAGTCCACACCCCCTCCTGCATCCAATCCTCTTGCCCCAGCCTGGTGAAAGTGAGTGAGGGTGGGGGAGAGCAAACAATGGGGGGAGGGATGGAGTGAATGGGAACATGGCCTTGGAGCAGGGGTGGAGCAGGGCAGGGTAGTGGGTTGGCAAGGGTGTTTGGGTTTGTGCGATTAGACAGTTGGCAACCCTATGCGGCTAAGATCGGCTTCCTTGCTCGCTGCTCTCACCCTGCCCTCCTCTGCAAGCCCCTCCATTACCTGTGTCATAGCTTCCTACTCAGATTTGAACCTTAGCGTTCATAACCTGAGAAGCTAACATGAACCCTCTAAGCTTAATTACCAGCTTAGATCTGATATCGCTGCCACCAGCCAATTTCCAGTGTTTGGCTCACTCTGGTCTCCCCAAAACCTTCCCTGGGGAACCCCCCAAGACTTCATGATGCCCTGAGTCTACAAACAAAGGGCAAATAAACCATCCCCAACTCTCTCCCACCCAGAATTTCCTACTCTGGCTGACGCTGAGAGTACTGATAGCAACCCTTTACATCACAATACCCAAGAAGCATGCTCCTCTCTTTACAACAAAGAGACAAACCCAATAGACATAGGAAATAGAAAAGATTCCTCATCTCTCTTCTCCATATGCTCTTCCCCCGCCCTGGGACACTAAGGAGAGTTAAAACCACAGAGAGCAGTCTTTCTCCCTCCCCTGTCTTCCTTTCTCCCACAATCCCTGTGGGGTCAACTAGAAAAAAAAAATCAACAGGTCTTAAAAAGCAAAACTTTTAATAAAAGAAAGAAAGAAAGAAAGAATAGACAACAGTTCTCTGTAATCGTAAGATGGTAAGATACAGGGTTTTTCAACTTATGAAAATGAATAAACATAAGAAAAGGATAAACAGCCTTATCCAAAAACAATACAATTAAAGTAACTATAGGCAATACACATAAAGACCCACAGCCAGAATATCAAGTCAGATGCAAATACAGCAAACAATTTATAAAGACCTATATTTTGGCTAACCTTTGTAACTTTACAACTGGGAAACAGAAGATTAGAAGGACTTGGAAATAGATCCTCCATGGCTGAGATGAGCACAGAACAGAGAAGACCCAAGACGCAAAAGAAACACCCCCCCAATCCCCTCCCTTAGCTTGAAAAGTCCGGTTTCCTGATTGGTCCTCTGGTCAGGTGTTTGGTTCCCTTTGTTAACCCTTTACAGGTAAAAGAAACATTAACCCTTAGCTATCTGTTTATGACAACCTGCCCCTCTTCCACCGCTACCCCAGACACAAGCCTCCTGTCCTAACCCCCCCAAGTCCTCCAGGATACAGCACCCCTCCCCCTTTTCTGCTCTATTACCCTATCATGACGCTGACCCCTGCCTTCATTCCTCTGAGTATGGCAGCCTTGGACGACCCCTCTACCCCACCACAGACCTTGGGAGAGCCCTGTGGGGCAGGGATCGTCTCTTCCGCACAAGGGGCCCCAGTCCTGGCTGGGGCCTTTGGGCACTACCGTTGTACCAATATACACCGCAACTCCAAACAGAAATGCATGATCAATAACAACATGTCAGGTAAAACTTGTGCTGACCAGATACTGTTTTTTCCTTCCTTTCATTTCCCATTTTGTTGACATTTCAGGCAAGTGTTAAATGGACCCTTAGCGGGGGACGGGTGTGGTGGGTGGACGGGAAAGATATCTCAGCCCAAAGAGAGCTCATGAAGTGACCGGGTGGTCTCAGCTCCTGTGAGTCTGTCAGTCTCATTCTCTCATCCTGCACTTTCTCCTTCCAGATGCCTGTTAAGGGCCTGATCTAACTTCTGTTACAGTCAGTTGAAAGATTCACCCTGATTTCTATGGGCTTTGGGAAGAGGGGCTGGAAAGGAATGTGGAGGGACGTGGCCTTCATTATCTGTCACCAGAGTCACTAGGGAGGGACATTGCACAAACTGGGATGGGGATGACTTCCAGGGGTGAAAGGACAGTTCATCTCCACCTCCACCCTGTGCTCCTTGTGGGGTTGGAGACCATTTCCCAAAATCACCAGCCCCTTCATAGACAATGCCCAACATGAATCCACAAATCAAAGATTTTAGTAGCCAAGAGGATATTTACAAAGCAGGAGTGGGGAACCCAGACCCACCCGACCAGCCCTAATGATCCACACTTGTTTGTAATGCCCAAGAAACTGACTATCAAGAACATTATTTAGCAAATTGTGAAAGAAGTGAAGTGAGTTTAGGAACTCTGTGGAGTGTGGGAGGAATTCTAAAGACACCACACCATGACAGGTGTGAACTGAAAATGCCACGGTCAGGGCAGGCTGAAAAAGGGAGTGCAGATTCTCCCAAAACTGGTGGTAAACCTGAAGTTAAACTCACCGACCAGTTGCAAACTGCGCTTTTGATCCCCACACTGGTTATTGAGAAGCTGAAAAAAAGAAATCACCCAGCCCCCTTTATTGCATTCCAGTTCTCTGGCTCCCAATCAGCACGTAGGTCCAGTACAGTGAGAAGTTATTTTAAAACTGCTCACTATACAAAATATTCTTCTGAACCCAAAGGGCCAGCAACTTTACCAGGTCAGTATTAGTTTGGATCTTACCCAAAATACCATGCTGCCAGCCAATCCTTTAGTGTCTAGTTCTAAAGTTTAGAACAAGAAGAGAGTTATTAAAAGGTAAAGTAGTCAGATACATACAGAGACTTCAAAGTCCATATATCAGGTTTTTAGCAGTATTGGTGAGTTGCTGGCTTGAAAGTCCCTCTGGACAACATCCACGGCTTGGACGGGTCATTCAGTCCTTTGTTCAGAGTTTCGTTTGTAGATTGGGGATTGGTCCTGCTTTGAGCAGGGGGTTGGACTAGATGACATCCTGAGGTCCCTTCCACCCTAATAGTCTATGATTCTATGAAAAGTCACTCCAGAAGTAAGAAGCAGGAATGAAGACAAAATGGAGAAGATGTTCAGCTGCCATTTATATTCCTTTTGGCATGTGGTTTGTACTTCCTGTGTCCCAAACACAAGGTTCACAGCACATGGGCATGGAACATCCTTAGAGTTCTCAGTCCACAGGTCTGCCCCTATATGTCTTGCTGACTCATAAGGTGTATCCTCTCGCTCCTTTCCAGGGGTTCATTGTACTACTGATGACCGCTGATGGACCATCAAACAGGCTAGGCAGTGCTGATGCCAATCTGTGTGAGGGTGTCACCCAGAAACACAGGGCAAGTTTGGAAATACAGATAACCCCTACATATCTCTAAATCACAATACAAAGGTGATACAAACATATAAACAAGATTATCCTACTTGGCAAAGGATAACATTGTCGCAGGTACCTCACAGGGCATATCTGGTCCGATTCCTTGCAATTTTATAATACTGGTATCGACAATATCACAAAGTGCCCCACATATGCCATACAGTGTCACAGCAGGTGAATGGGCAACATGGCGGCTTGTGCAATTCAGTGTTGGCAAATGCAAAGTAGTTGGAGTACTCCGACTGGCTGAATATAACTGTACGCTCTCATGAAAAAGACCCATGTGTCACCTGGGTGCATTCAAACAAATTTCATTTAAATACAGCCTACTCAAAGTTCTACATCTAGAAAGAGGAAATGCAGGCCACACCCAAAGAATGGGAACCTGTGTCCTGGAAAGCAGAGGCTCTGAAAAGTCATAGTGGACAAGCGAGTCAGTATAAGCTCTTAGTGTGAACCAAAATGGTTCAAGGGCTGGAGCGAATGCCTTAGTGTGGGAGACTTTAAAAGAGCTGAATCCGTTTAGCTTATCAAAAAAAATTGAGAGGTGACTTGATTATGCAGCACTCACAAGGGAATGTCAGGGTTAAATTCCCCAGGCTCTGCTCCTTCACAGTTTGGAGAACACAGTGGTCCCATCAGGGTTAATGTTGTTGTATCCCAAAGAGACTGAGCCGGTGTGAGGCTGGTGCTGGCTGCACTATAGATTTAAAGTTTAATAAAAGTTCAGTTTGAAACCCATGGTCCCTGGACGGGAGTGTAACACATGGTGAGCACAGGCAGGAAAGGCTGAACTGCAGTGATTTGACCAGAGAGGAAGCTATCTAGAGTGGTTGCAGGCTGTTCCAGGAAAAGCTGCCCCAAGGTAATGCCAACAGAAAAGTGATTTTGCATAAAGAAAGTTTTCTCGGAAGTAAGAGGGGAAGATTTAATTGTTTGCAAGCACTATGGCTGGCTGGGAGAGAGTTAAAGGCATTCTTAGGAAGGGAGGAGGAAAAGATGAGCATTTAAGAGAAGTTTGTGACACTCTGGGAATTTCTGGGACAGATTGCAGTAAAAATGCATCAAAAAGCCATTTGGTTTTAACCAAACATACAACAAGCCACCTACACAGTGAAGAGCAGGGGGAGTTGGAAGATCAGGGATTGTCTACATCACTGGCATTAAGAGATCCGATTTTACAACTAATTGCTACAGCAAGAAAAGAGCAGATTGAAGTTCCTAAAGTAGAAACAGTTCAGAAATAGCATACTCCAAAATGAAAGGAGCTTGAAACGCAGTTTCAGGAAAGAATGAAGGAAATTACATCCCAAACCCCTGTGAACATGTGGAACACTGGAAGTCAAGTAGAGGAAAATAGAAAGGCGCATAAACTGTGGCAGCCAAGTATCATTAGGCAGGAGACCAAAAAGGAGTGTGAAGAGCAACTTAGCAAAAAGACACAAAAACTAACAGCAAAAAAATGTTTTAAGTACCTCAGAAGCGGAAAGTGAGGCCACTGGACAATCGAGGTACTAAAGGAGCATTCAAGGAAGACAAGGCCACTGCAAGAAGCTAAATGAATTCTTTGCATCGGTCTTCACTGAACAGGATGTGAGGGGGATTCCCATATCGGAGCCATTCTTGTTAGGAGACAAATCAAAGGAGCTATCCCAGATTGAGTTATCTATAGAGGAATTTTTGGAACAAATAGATTAATTTAACAATAATAAGTCACCAGATGGTATTCACCCAAGAGTTCTGAAGAAACTCAAACATGAAATTGTAGAACTACTAACTGTGATATATAATGTAGTTGTTAAATCAACTGCTGTACCAGAAGACTGGAAGGTAGCTAAATGTGATGTCAATTTTTAAAAAAGTCTCCAGAGGTGATCCTGACAATTACTGGCCAGTAAGCCTAACTTCAGGACCAGGCAAATTGGTTGTAATTATAGTAAAAACAATCATTAGATACATAGATGAACACGATATGTTGGGGAAAAGTCAATATAGCTTTTGTAAAGGGAAATCATGCCTCAGCAATCTATTAGAATTCTTTGAGGGGATCAACAAATGTGGACAAGGGTGATCAAGTGGATATAGTGTACTTGGATTTTCAGAAAGCCTTTGACAAGGTCCTACACCAAATGCTCTTAAGCAAATAAGCTGCCAAAGGATAAGAGGGAAGGTCCTCTCATGGACCAGTAATTGGTTAAATAGTAATTGGTTAGGAAACAAGTGGTAGGAATAAATGTTTTCACAGTTAAGAGAGGTAAATTTGACTAGTGCTGTTCAACGTAAATAATAAATGATCTAGAAAAAGGGGTAAACAGTGAGGTGGAAAAGTTTACAGATGATACAAAATTATTCAGGATAGTTACCTTCAAAGATGATGATGAGGAGTTAAAAAAGGATCTTACAAAACTGGGTGACTGAGCAACAAAATGGCAGATGAAATTCAATATTGATAAATGCAAGTAATGCACATTGGAAGACATATTCACAACTATATATATAAAAATGATGGGGTCTAAATTAGCTGTTATTACTTAAATATTTTGGAGTCATTGTGGATAATTCTCTGAAAATATTGGCTCAGTGTAAAGTGGCAGTCAAAAAAACTAACAGAATGCTAGGAACCACAGGTAAAGGGACAGATAAGACGACAGTAAATATCTTAATGCTCCTATGTAAATTCTTGGTATGCCCACACCTTGAATACTGGTTGCAGTTCTGGTCGTCCCATCTCATAAAGATATATTAACACTGGAAAAGGTGAAGAAAGGAGGGCAACAAAATTGATTAAGGGTATGGAACAACTTACATCTGAGGAAAGATTAAGAAGACTGAGACTGTTCAATTTGGAAAAAGGCGACAAAGGGGGAATATGGTAGAGGTCTATAAAATTGTGACTGGCGTGGAGAAAGTAAATAGGGAAATGTTGTTCACCTCATCGCATAACACAAGAACCAGGGGTAACCTGTTAAAAATTAATAGGCAGTAGGTTTACAACAAATGAAAGGAAGTACTTTTTCACCCAACACACAGTCAACCTGTGGATTGTTACCAGGGGATCTTGTAAAGGCCAAAAGTGGGTTCAAAAAAGAATTAGCTAAGTTCATGGAGGATAGGTCCATCAGTGGTCATTAGCCAAGATGGTCAGGAATGCAATCCTGTGCAGTGGGTGTCCCTAGCTTCTGACTGCCAGAAGCTGGGAGTGAACAACCTGGCATGGATCACTTGATAATTGCCCAGTTCTGTTCATTCCCTCTGAAGCACCTGGCACTGGCTACTGTCGTAAGACAGGGAACTGGGCTAGATGGACCATTGGTCTGACCCAGTATGGCTGTTCTTGTGTAGTGGATGGAAGATAAATCTCTCAGTGACACATTTTAGGAAGCTTGAAAAGTTACTAGAAATAAAAGATGGGCTTGATCTTAGAGCTTGCAATGGAACTGAAATCCCTTACAAGTCCAGTTCCAATTAAGCAAAGATGATGACATCTTGACTATCACTGTGCTGGTCAGTCCACAAAAACTGGAGAACTGATCCCTGGTTACATTGTTATTGAGGAGACAGTCAAAATACCACTGCTGCAATTCATCTGAAGCACCAGCATGTAGTCTCATTAACAATCCTTCATAGTTAACAGCAGTAACAACCCATTAACCTATGTCCTCACTTCTGCCAGGTTGAACGCCAGAGCACACCAGTGGGTTGCAGAATTAGCTGACTAACTTCAAAATCAAATATCATTCAGGGAAATCTAACGCAGAGACAAATGCTCTACCCAGAACACCCCCAGGAAAACGATACGATGGGCTGCACAGAAGAAACAAGTAATATCATTAAGGCTGTTCTGCAGCCCTCGGATGTACAAGGTAGCTTGGTTAGCAGCTATTACTGCCAATTCTTTGGCAGTTGGAGATTTCTCCATGGGCATTAAATCCACTCTCCAGTCTATTCCATGAGAAGACATTTTGGTGGCTCAGAAAGAAGATCCAGTGATTGCTAAAATTCTCCATGGTAAGTCCAGGGAGAACAAGAGAACACAGGGGGATGTGGTATAAGGTCTCTGCTTTGAGGCGTGAGTGATATTGGTTGCATTTGGATACTTGATCAGAAAAGTTACAAGTTACAAAATCAACTGGTATTACCTGACAAATTCTAAAGCCAGGTATAGCGAGAACTGCCTGGAGAGATGGGACACTCAGGAGCAGAACGGCTAATAAGTCTCACAAGAGATGAGTTTTATTGGCCACAGACTGAGGAGGAAATCAAATATTATAGCACTAGATCTGTACGTGTCAACCTGTTGTGTTAGCTGACTTGTCAAGCCGACATAATATTTATGAGGGGGGAAATGTAGCACTCATAGGGGAATAATGGTTTTAATTGACCTGCGCCCTGTCTCTCTAAGGTCTGGAGCCCAGCTGAAGAGAGAAAGAGCAGTCTGGAAGTGAGGGCTGGTCCCAGACAGGTTGTGGTGTCCCAGGGGAGACTGAGCTGGCATGGGGCTTGTGCAAGCTGCATGGTTTTGGAGTTTGGTTTTTATATTAAGTTTAATTAAACCTCAGTTTTAAAACCATCCCTGGACTGGGAGTGTAACAATGACAGTGAATAAGGCACCTTCCTGGGGAGAAAGCAACAGGTACTAAATGGCTCTTTGATGCACAGAGAAAGGCAGAACAAGAGACAGTGGCTAGACGCTGAAGCCTGACAAATTCAAATTAAGATCCGAACTTTTGACAGTGTGGGTGATTAACCATTGCTACAAACTCCCCAGGGAAGGGGAGGATGCCTCGTTTCTTGCTGTCTTCTCATCCCGACTGGCGCCTTCTGGAAGATGCTTTAGACAAACACCAGTTATTGGTCTCCTTGCAGGGGTAATGGGAGACAGTTAATGGCCTGTGCCATGCAGGAGGCCAGGCTAAATGATCTAATGGTGCCGTTGTCTGCCCTTAACACCTGTGACTCACTGTGGTGAGCACAATGAGAACCTCCATTCACTGCGCTGTAGTGGTCAGAAAAGCACGCAGAGTGCTATAAAACAATACAGAGACCATGCTGCCATTCTGAGCAGTACCCCTGCCCACCGCGCATAGTTCTGGTCACCCCATACCCAAGAAGGAGACAGCTGACATGGAGGAGGCGCTCAGATGCATGACAAGAATCTTGTTCCATTCTCTGAGGCCGCTGGTTCTGGCCACTGCTGGACACAGCAAGTGGGCTAGATAGGCTGCGAGTCTGGTCTGGGGTTGCAATCCCAGTGCTGCTGTTTTGATCCTGTTTTATATTAACTAGATTTTGGACTTTTCTACTCATCACATTGTTGATTTTTGGCATACTGAGGTTCCCATACATCCCACGCTAGGTCTGTGTCATGTAGCAAATACACGTCGATTGCAAACATGTATCAAGAGCTTCACCGCCACATTCACCAGTATTTCTACAAAAAGGAAAGGAAGGCGAGGCACATCTGCAGCACCTGTGAGCCAGGTCCAGCACCATGGAGTGACGGTGACGCACGGACTGAAAGTCAAAGGGGGATGGAATGTGGGTGTCCGGCAGGGTGGAAGGGGAGTGATGAGGGAACATGCTTGGACCAATTCATCAATAACTTTAAGCTCTGGGATGCTGTGACGTTCCCCTCTGGTGTCATCTGGACTAGGGATCTGCTAGGTCACTCCAATCCTTGACTCTGGGAGGCAGCCTTACTCTGTTCTGTTGTGAGAACCCCCACTCCCTGGCTGTTCACACAGCCCCTGGCATGTAAGCTGCACCCAGCTACTTGCAAGCAAATGACACTAGCCAATATCTCCGATCCCAGACACAACCCTAGGAACTTCCATCTTGCAGTGTCCAGTTATGCCTGCTGGACGCTGCAAACTTACAGGAATTCATCAATTTAACAAAGGAATTGATAGGTACCAGGCTTGTTATCCCAAGAGGAGTCTCTGACACACGTCAAACCAAACGCCCTGCTTCAGGTAGAATAAAAAAACAGATTTATTAACTACAAAGGTTGACTTATAATCAATTAAGATCAGCATAGAATGTATTTTGTTCTTATTTCATTTCACCAAAAATGTTGTGCTTAGATTTTAACACTTCCGGTGCCCTTACAAACTTCGATGCTTCTCACCACAGGCTGGCTGGTTGCCCTTCAGCCAGGCTTTCCCCTTTGATCAGCGCTTCAGACGCTGGGTGGTGATGTCTGTAGATGTAGGTGGAAGAGAGAGCCAGTATGGCAAACGTCTCTCCCTTTTATTGTGTTCTTTCTTCCCTCTTGGCTTTGCCCCCCTCTCCCTTCAGAGTCAAGTGAACATTACCTCATCGCAGTCTCAAACTGGCCAAAGGAAGGGGGGCAACTCACTCAAGAGTCCAACAGATCTTTTTGTTGCTGCCTAGGCCAGTGTCATTTGTTCCTGTGAGGCTGGGCTGGGCTTGTCTCATACATGCCCTGATGAGGTGTGAACAGCCTCTCTGCTCTTGGAGAGTTTTGCCTGGGCTTATTTTAAGCCACGAGGACACATTTTCAGCCTCATAACTGTATACATGAAATTATAACCTATAAGATTACCATAACAACAATTACTATAACATCACTAGAACAACAATGCTCAGCGCATCATGAGCCTTTCGAAGACACCCGACATGACAAATTTTGCATTGGATACCACACCATCATTTTATAAGGATGAACATGGGGGTGTAGGGTGTTACCACGAGGTACAGAACATCACAGATGCTGCATGTATTGGGGTACATGAGCCAGCTGCTTCCTTCCCCCATCGTCTCTTTCCTTACATAGCTAACTACAGTGTCTTTTCTAATCCCTGACTTTGGTTCCCTCTGTTTCTCTCCCTACCCTTCCCACCCTGCTCCTGTTAGGCAGAAGCTCAGTTTGCCATGATTATGGTTGTATTAAACTTGCCAATCTGAGCCTGATTCCCCTCCCCGCACTTCGCACACAGCTCCTGCTCAGTCCCTGCCCCAAAAGCTTACAATCCAATTGAAGACAAGGTGCAACGGAAGTGTGTTGCAAACAGCCCCCCTTTCCCCCAAATCACCTCCCCCCACACACTTATTGCTGCTGTCCCACCCTCCCCTGCACCTGCACACATACATGGCCCCACCCCTCACCAAATGACCCTCCACACCCAGGCACAACCGCATGCACGCCTGCTTTCCTGGCTCAATCCAACCTCCGTCCCACTAGTGCGTTCCTGCTCTCACCCCACAGCCACAGGCCTGATAGGACCCTTCCTGTTTTCCCAAGTCTGTGCCACCCTGCTTGCTCTGCAGTTGGGGTGACTTGGGCATGGCTGGTCCACAAGGGTTTGGCAGCTGGAAGGCAGACAACTTCAGGGACCTCCAACATGGGGATTGTAGAAAGACTCCAGGGATGTGAGGGCTGGGAAGGTCCTGGCTCAGGCCAGCTGAGACCTGACTGATCTAGGTGGTTGGATTCCCAGATTTTCAGCCTTCTCACAAAAAGGGTGGAAGATGCAGAATCTGTAACCGCACGTGACAAGTTCCTCAAACGAGGCTGCAGAGCGAGCTACAGAGCGCTTCCCAGCATGCGACCGAACGTGAAGAAGACCCTGCTCTGGCTGGAGTGTACTGGGACATACAGAGTTAGCTGTGGGTTGCTATAGTCAGCGTAACTGGAGCACAAGGCTGGTGTCCCAGGAAAGCACTAGAGTTGCCAGCTGTGCAAGCCTTCCCGTTAAGACAGGAGGAAGAAGCTGCAGGACTGCACCAAGGATTTCCGCATTCTGCCCCAGTGCCGAGGCTTCCAGAGACACCAGCCAGGCTCAGCAGCCCTACTATACTGCCTGGTCTGGGCAAGTGGGAACAAACAGCTGAAACCCAGCCCCACAAATAGCCCCGACTGAGATCCCTGCCAGAAGAGTCCCTGCCTGGGCTCCCACACCCATGAAAAGTCAATGGTCACAAGCCATTGGCCACTGATTACTCACCAAAGAGTGCGGAGAAGGTCAAAGCCAAGCAGCAGAGCGGAGGGCTGGGGAGCCTGGTCCTGGCCATGTCGCCTTTCTGCTTAGAGCTGAAACTGTGCAGCAAGCGCGGCTGCTCTTTATCTTATCCCTCAGCTAATGCAAACAAGTGGTGTGAAGCTCTGACTCACGCAAGAGGCAGCCACTGCTAATCACATGCTGTGCCCACTGACCATGCTCGTGTGGACCCCACTCAGCAATGCCTTCAGCCCACTGCCTGCCCCATGGCACTGCCCAGGGACCCCTTGGCACAGACGGGATTTCAGGGGTAGAGGCAGTGCGCGCGTGGAGGGAATGGGGAGGCAGGAGTCCCAGAGGAAGGACCTGGCTTGAAGGATGGGACTCCTCCTTCCTGCACAGAGTTGAGGGCTTGAGGGAGAATGGCCAGTGGAAGATTGGGGTCGTTCTGAAAAGGGAAAGCTGGTTCCTACACCCAGGAAAGAACTGCACTGGGGTGGTTAAAAATTAACAGCGCTCCAAAAACAGCGCTTGTTGCTTCCACCCAAACCCCACCAGCGCAAACAGCACTGCCCAGATAAGCCGGAAAACAGAGGGCTGGGAACAGATTTACTAAATAACAATGCTTGGCTGGGTGGTAGCGTGCAGCTTTCCAGACGGAGCCCGTTCCTGCTCATCTGCGTGAGGAGGAGCGGGAGTGGGGGGACACTGCCTGACCTCCAACGGGCTGACCCAGCAGCAAGCAACTGAATGATCCTGAGTGGGATCCTTGGGGGCTTCCGGGCCTGGCCTGGCCAGACCAGTTACAGCGCGCTGAGAACAGCATGTGTGCGGGGTAAGTGTGATAGCATTTCACAGGTGCTGAGCCACCAGTCAGGGCCATGAGCAGTGTGAGGGACCATGTCCTGCCATGGGGACAGACTCCTGTGAGGCCAGCCACAACACAAGTGGTCCCATTCGGAAAGCAGCTCAGGCCAAAGGCCATCTGTTCGTAATGGAAGGAAGTGCCCACGAGCCCTGCTGGGAAATGGGAGCGTGCAGGGTCCTTGTGTCAGATCCAGTGTGGAAAGGTGAAGAGACGTGCATTGAAAACTGCGTTCAGATTAAAAGCTGTTACTTTAAACATGTAAGGGGTCTCTTGATTCTGCTTGCAGGCTAGGGGGCTCTGAGGAAAGCTGTGTGGTCTGGGACCTCAACGGGCCATCAACAAACAAACAGAATGGGGTGACTTGTGCCTCTCTGCCTTAGGGTGCAGCCTGCTTTGTCTCTCTCTGTATTTGGCTTGCGTGTTAGGGTTCTGGGTTCTAAACAATACAGGCGTGTTACATAGATGTTCTTCCTTGAAGGTTGCACTGTTTTGTTTCTGACTCTCTGAGTGTACGCCATGACCACACGAGCCAGCATGCGGAGAAACACTTCCTATGCTGCAGGCAAAGGGAGTTTATCAGTGCGAGGGGCTTGGTGATGAATCCCAGTTACTCTGGACTCTATTGCTTGGCACCAGCTTTGGAAACCAAAGCAATGGGCTGGAGTCGTTAGATACCCCCCAGTTCATGGAAGCTTCAGAACTCGGCAGGGGATAGTTGTGGGTCTCCCAGCACCTGGTGCAAAGAGGGAGACAGAGCCGGCTGGTTGGCTTCAGGAGTGAGGCACAAAGCAGTGATGCAGGCAAGCAAGATTGTGTGTCATAGAGCCAGGCAGATGGTGTCCTCAGCATCCATGGGACAAGAGCTTGAATTTGGCTCTCTGGGAATACTAGCTCTCTGCAGCCATCAGGACCACTTTGCATTCCTAGTGCTTCCATCTCAGGCTCTCAAAGCACTTCCCAGTCAGGCCTGGCTTCGTTGGTTAAATACCCCTGTGCTGTAGGTATCCTCCCTTTTAAAACAAAGATGGGAGCAGAGCCATAGAGACATGCAGTGGCTTGCCCATGGTCAGACACTGAGTCTGACCCAAGCTCTGTGTTGGCCCTGTGGCCATGCTTTCTCCTGCACAGAAAAGTTACCTTTATAATCCGTTCGAGAGCAGGAATTCTCCTGGGAGCTGAAGTTTTGCCTGAGCCCAAAAGCTGAACCAAAGATGCTGAATGGGAATTTGCATCAGTGTTTTCAGCAGGTGTGGGTAGGAGAGGTGGAGGCAGCTTCAAGCCCAGTGTCCAGGAAAAGCACTGAGAGCGTGGCAATAAGTGCTCCATAAACATTAAGGTCTGGAGGGAAGCGGGCCAGGGAGGCATGTGATTGGAAGGTGATGAGTGACAAAAGCCAGAGAGGTGGCACTTAGATGAGTAAGATGCACAGCTTTCTCTGGGGACCACTGTGACATGGGTTCCACTTCCACCAGCAGCATGGGGAACCTAGCTCCGCTGTGGTGATCATAGCAGCTCCCTACTTATCCCACACAGGCTGTCCTTGGACAGCGGCCAGAGCGTCTGCAACTCTGGCAGGCCAGTATGAGTGAAGCTGGTGTGCACAGGTGCTGCTTTGCTTCTGGGGAAGTATTTCCATAGGCGGCATGTGTGGGAGGGCTGGTACCATGGGTGACTGCTATACTGATGGGCTGAGAGTGCATTTAGAGGAGCTGGGTAGGTGCCACAGGGAGACTGAAAAGCCCGAGCACAATGACCGATTACAGTGAAGGCAGTGCTTTCCGGGTAGCTGTCAGTGGTTGTTACAAGTCCCAAAGAGAAAAAGCCGAGTCAACTCCAGCCAGGTGAGGCCTCGGAAAGAGACAGTGCCACGTGTCCATCAGAGACAGCCACACGCCTGGCAAGGAGCTCCCGAACAAGAAAACAGGCAGCATGTCCTGTGTTCCCAGTACTCCCCCCACCTGCCCCCAGGAGGGTGAGGCCTTATGGCTCAGGCAGAAGGCAGGAGACTTGAGTTCAAACGCTGTTGCCTGTGTGGCTTTGGGACAATTACCCAAGGCCTGATTGTCAGGGACGTTACATACCCACAGCTCCCATTGACTTCATCTGGAAAACCAGCCCTGAATTGTCCCCCTGTCCATGCCATGGGGACATTGCTCAGTGACCATTCGGGGTCACTCCTCGGACATGAGCCTATGGGCAGAACTAGCGAGGATTGCCAGGTGGTAGCACAAGGAGCTGGCTGTGTCTGTGTCTAGTAGGGCTGGGCTGACCAAGAGGGGCTTTTCTGCAGACAATGTCAAAAAGTGACTTTTTTTGGCCAAAACCTGGAGAATTCATCACAGTCCATGCGGTTCTGCCACTGCTGCCTCGACCATCGCTTGGAATTGATCAGACGCGGCGTTTGAAAGAAATGCCACCCAGCCAAGAGCAAGACTTTGCTTTACTCAGCCAATTGAAGAGCTAGTATTAGAAACAAAAAGGGAATTCACAGCTCTGCAGTTTTGCATGGGTGGCAAAAGCAGACCGGGGCAGCTGTATGTTTTTCTGCTGCCCCAAGCACGACAGTCAGGTGGCCTGCTGGTCACGCGGATTTGGCGGCGTTTCTGCAAGTGATCTGATGGTCCCGCGCTTTCGACAACTGCCGCTGAGTTACCGCCAAAGCCGTGGGACCGGCGGACCTCCCGCAGGCTTGCCGCCGAAGGCTGCCTGACTGCTGCTCTCACAGCGACTGGCGCGCCACCCCCCGCAGCTTGTTGCCCCAGGCACGCGCTTGCTGCACTGGTGCCTGGAGCCGCCCCTGACGCAGATGTGGCATGGGGAAGTTTAAAGGTCCCGATGCTTAAGAAACAGGTGAGGTCCTGTCTCTCCCTCCAAGAGTCAATAAGCTGAGAGATGAGGCAGCAGGGCAGAACAAAGAGCAGGGGTGGAATGAGTGGGAGAAGAACATAGAGTTGGGTCATCGAGTCCAACTGCTGCTATTCCAGGCTACCCTGCCATATCATCACATTCATGAACTTATCAAACTCCAGCTTCAAACTTGGTAGGTGGTTTGTCCCCCACTGCTATTGAGAGGCTGTTCTAGAATCTCCATCCTCTGATGGTTAGAAACCTGTCTCTAATTTCCAGCCTCCATTTATTCCTGGCCAATTTATCCCCATCGGTTTGGTTAGAGAAAAAAAACAAGTGGGGAGCAGAGAGAGCGGATCAGTGTGTAACTGAAATGCTCCAGGAATGGAGAACGAATGATGGTTAACGAGAGATCACAGGGTCAAACAGGTCAATGTGGACAAGAAGTCATTGGACCATCCAAGACTGGCAAGTGCAGCTACTAGAGTTGGGCAAATGCTTCTTGATGAATAGCAGATTTGCCAAAAGCTGCATTTTTCAGGGCACTGAAATGGTTCACAATTTCTGCCTGAATTCAGAGAATAGTTTCGGTCAAAAAAAAGGAGATTTGCCTTTTTAAACAAACCAACCAACTAGTTTTCACCATTTCAAAATCAAAAGGTTTTGACTTTTCATTTCAAAATGTTTCATCTGGAAATTTAGCTGCTATATTTAAACAACAAAAAAAGGGGGGAAAACCACCCAAAAACTAACCCCAAGCCCATCTCATTTCAGCTTGAATGAAATGTTGTTCTCTTTGTTTCTTTTTATTTGGGTGAGAAAAACAAAGGTTTTGGTTTGACACAAACCACATTTCTTCAGGAATTTTCTCGGGCTGGGCTCCAAACCGACACATCAATTATTGGCTCAGCTCTAGTTTCTCCCTCATCTAGAGTTGTATCGATAACCCTGCAAACAAGGGACCTCCTCCTCTTTGGGGAGTGACACTTGCACACGTAGCTCTGAAGTTCTGGGCGTGTCACCCACGCAGCGTTCCGGGGAGTGGCCTGTTAACTAAGACACTGGACTTAGGCACACAGGAGCGGAGTTTAATTCCCAGACCTGCCACGGACTCCCTGTATGATCATTATCCATTCACTTCTGCTCCCTGCGCCTTAGTTTTCCACGTGAATAATGCAGCCCTATGTATCAGTGTTGATCGAATCAATCCATGTGGGGCTGTGAGGTGCTCAGACACTGATGACATATGGGCATCTGGATATATAGGAACCAGTTCTCACTGGTGGCAGATGACAGAACAAGAAGCAATGGTCTCAAGTTGTAGTGGGGGAGGTTTAGGTTGGATATTAGGAAACACTATTTCACTAGGAGGGTGGTGAAGCACTGGAAGGGGTTACCTAGGGAGGTGGTGGAATCTCCATCCTTAGAGGTTTTAAAGGCCTGCCTCGACAAAGCCCTGCCTCAACAAAGCCCTGGCTGGGATGATTTAGTTGGTGTTGGTCCTGCTTTGAGCAGGGGGTGGGACTAGATGACCTCCTGAGGTCTCTTCCAACCCTAATCTTCTAAGATAAGATTTCCCCTCAGACTCTGTACAGCAATTTGCAGCCCATTAGGCCAGTTTCAAGGAGAATAGTGGATCAGAGGCCTGGCTTGGCCTAAGAGCAATTCAGTTTGGTCCAAGCAGACCATTAGCTTTTCCTTCCCTCTGAGTGGCTGATTGGAGCCTTTTCCTATGTAACCCTTGTTCTATCCCCCTTATATTACACTGAACAGTTCATCTTCCTTCTAGTGCTTAGAGGTGCGGCCAACCTGTGGCTCTGGAGCCACATGTGGCTCTTCAGAAGTTAACATGTGGCTCCTTGTATAGGCACCAACTCTGGGGCTGGAGCTACAGGTGCCAAACTTTCCAATGTGCTCGGGTGGGGGGTGCTCACTGCTCAGCCCCTGGCTCTGCCACAGGCCCTGCCCCAACTCCACCCCCTCTCCCCGCAAAGCCTTCTGCATGCCACAAAACAGCTGATCAGGTGCGGGGAGGGAGGAGGCAGCACTGGGAGCTGCTGACGTATTACTGTGACTCTTTTGCAATGCACATCGGTAAATTCTGGGTCCTTCTCAGGCTCAGGTTGGCCACCCCTGGCTTAAACTCTCCAGGTTCTGTGGCTCCATAATTTGGTTCCAGCTATTCCTCCTTTCCTGCCAGCCCCTCATCTCTGAACTTTTCTCTCTTTCATTCAGACAATGCTGGTTTGTGGATGAAGTAGGGTTGACGGCAGTTCATTTGCATTAGGTGCCTGACCTGGCTGGGGGAGCGGTGTTGCTAACATGGTCTATGCTGCTCTGTGGCAGCTACTAGCACAACGTTTGCATATAGCTCTGTTTACCTACAAAAAGAGCTAGTGAGAGGAGGTGGCAAAGATCTTGAGCCCTCCCAGTTTACCGCTTGAACCTCCTCCCGGAATCACAGCTAGCACAGCCCTATTTTAAATACAAAAACAGAAACACTTTTAATGATCACTTATGAAAAATATTACATTTTGAAATTGTACAGAAAAATAATCTTTCAGTCCCTCCCCATCGCACCCAACAGAAGGGTCTGATGGACATCTAGAAACAGACAGCATGAGATGGATCAGAGTGGTACAGCCCAGGCTGGAAGGGTGGTTAGTATCTACAGGAATAAATTATGTGTTATCAAAAAAATAAAGTGAATACACAAGATTTAAGAAGTCCATTAAATAAACCAAAGTAATAATTGCACAGTATGAATTCAAATGCTGAAGGCGTCCTTAGAAATCAGTTGTTAGGATATTAGACTATAAGGTTATTCTAGAGTGTGACACGCGGGTTAGTAGCACATGCTCACAACTATCGCCTGGAGGGAAGCCGCGGAGGCGCTGTTCCCCGCAGCAGGGCAGGGCCTCGGGTTCAGGAGCCTGGGGAAATCTTTACAAAAGTGCAGCTCCACGGAGAGTCCCAGCAGAGGACAAAAGACCCCAGGGGAGACTCTGGCCTGCCTCCCAACACTTGGAACAGGCAGCTCTGGCAGCTGGAGCACTCAAAGAGCAGATGATGGGGTGGGTTGGGGTGCCTTGGCCTAGGCAGAACAGATTCTATGAGTGTCAGTCTGGGCAAGCAGAGCATGACACCTACTAGCCACAGGACTGCAGCTACAAGCCAGGGGCAGACCCAGAATGAGGGCAGGTCTTCACAGCAAGACCCGAGGGCGAAGCCCCCGAGTCCACACAGCCCTCCCAGCCAAGGCCCTGTGTCTCCACCGGCTGGTGACAGGGAAGGGGCACTCTTCCCCCCCTGCCGACCCCATAGCCCAAGGGGACTCTCCACTATGTCACCTCTCCCCAGCAAGTTGCTTCAGCCCCTGGACTGCTGCTCCAAGCAAGGCACAGGCTGACCGCCATCTTGTTGCTGGCATTCGCCAGCCGTGGGTAAACTCCCTCCAAGTACCACCAAGGTGGCACCATGTGAGGTCACATGCGGGAGGTCCCCTCCCAGCGACAAGGTGGAAGCAGAAGCTTGAATCCCACAGACATCACTGGCCGAGCAGTCCGGTCTCCCTGCAACTAGCAAGTGGATCTTTCAAGCCCTGTGGTGTTGGCTCCCTCAGGCTGGAAATAACCAAGCCTGTGCTGGGGTCAGCACAGCTGCAGCCCTGCCCTGTGCCAGCCCGAGGGAAGGGCAGAGCATGTTTACAGGTTCAAGCTCTACCTGCCGCTGAAATTCCTGGGATGGGTTCAGACCATCTCATCTCAGCAGGGCTTTTCCTACAACAGCGGTTTTCAACCCTGGGGGCCCACAAACTATAATGAAAGGTGACTATGAAACCAAGCTCTGGATCCCAGAAAAGACATTTCGTTTTTCTGATCAAACAAACCTATGTGAATACCCCCACCCACAGGTCAAACCCCGGAAGTGCTGCCGTCACCACACAAGCCCAGGGCCCTCTCTCACGTGGTGGCCAATGCCGTGCCAAGCACGGCAACATTTACAGTTGAATTCTGTTCAGCCAGTTTGTAGTCTAAGACGTCTATGGGAGGAGTCTGCGGACATAGGTGCTGGAACTATGGGGGCAAGGGGTGCTGCTGCACAGTCGGCTTGACGTGGTTTCCATCATACACAGGCGTTAGAGTTTGGTTCAGTGGCTCTCAGCACCCCCGCTACTGAACAAATAGTCCAAACACCTATATCCGCAGAACACAGGTTGAATTACTAAAGGGGCCCGCACCTCCAACCAAAATTTGTTAGGGGTCCACAGCTGAAAAAAGGTTGAAAACTCCTGTCCTACAAGAAGCAGCGGGGGCTGAAGTCCACAGCAGGGAACTAGCAACACCAAGAGCAGCGACATTTCTTCAGTAAACAGTCTGCTGGCCAGTGGCCTCCCCACACTGAGGGGACCCGGGCTGGCTCCTAGCCCTCAGGGGGAGTGGGCCAGGGCCGGAAGGCATTTGGAAGGATAACACTGGGAGTTGGCAGAGTGTGTATCTGAGGAAGCCTGTCTGTGGGAAGCTCCCACAGTCTGTGCGTGATGCTGTGTGCACGGCTCCTCCTCACATGCTCAGCCCTGATGCACAGGAGCTTGGAGGTGGCTTGGTCGCTATGTTTCCAGTCTGTTTTGCTTGGGATTAATGGCCATTTCCCCAGCCTCTCCAGCATACAGAGGGCACCCAAGCTGCTGGATGCTTACACCAGGGACCCTGCTTGGCTCTGGGCAGGCACCATGACTGGCACCGCACCCATTCTGGTAAGGGTAGAGGTGGTTAGCCCTTGAGGGACAGTGGGCTCCTGCCGGGGAGCCTGCGGCTGTGCACCATTTGTCCTATGCAGAGTGTTTCTGTTGCTTGGCACAGTGCTTGGGTAATGGCTGCCGTTCATTCCTGGCGGGAAGTAGAGGGGCAGGCTCTGGCTGGACAAACTGGGAGTGGGTGTCAGGGTTCTGCTCCTCGGGTGGTTATAGGGAGGTCTGTAGCCCACTGTGCTGCCGGCGGCGGTGGTGATGGAGGCTGTGTCTGAAGCGGGCTTGGATGGGTACAGTTTGGGGTCCCGGGCGGTGTGCACGGACGACAAGGTACCATTTTTGGAGACAATGTCAGAACCGGAACTTTTACCCCAAGAAGGTGTCTTTGGAGCAACAGCATCTTCCCTGAAAAGAAAAGCAGAGATGGAGTCAGTGCCAGGAGCCAGCGACAGCAGACAGGGTCTCTGTGTATTCACATTCCCTGCTGGCCTCACTCCTAACCATGGAAGGAGACGAGCATTACTAGAAATTAGACCTGAGACTTAAAGTACCAAAATGCCTCCCAGAAAACGCTCCAATTGGGCCATTCCACCAACACGGGACCCACAAGCAGATGACAAATGACTGGCAAGCGTTGGGTCCAGTGATCCTGAGCAGAGGCTGCCTGCAGACTGGACTGCTGGGTGTTTGGACTCTGAATATTTGGTTCTGATAACAAATTACAATAAAAGTCATCAAAGGGACATTAAGATTGTAAAGTCAAAGCACTCAAAGTTGGGAAATTTTCGACTGAAGGCTGCCCGTGCAACCTAAAAGTTAATTCCATGGCACAGACCTCTATTACCCCAGCTCACAGAGCAACCGGTAGCAGTAGTTGGCTGTTATCCTCTATGTAGAGCAAGCACCAGAGAGTGATGAAAAAGACTTTGCCAGCAGGTTTCCCAGCTATTTTCGGGCAGCAGAGGAATATAGAGACTCAGGACTCTCAGGTTCAATTCCAAGCGCTGGGGGGGGGGGGGGGGGAGTGTTCCCTAGTGGTTACAGACCCAGCTACCCTCACCTTGTCTGTCCTCCTCCCTCTCTGTTGCCCTGCATTGTCTCCTGAATCCCTCTGCTTCTGCCCCACTCTGGGCTCTTGCCCCTCTTTTCCTCATGGCTCCTCCAACTTTCCTCTCCCCATATCCTGCCCTCAACCCCTCCCAGCATTCCAGTCAAGCCGGTTCCTCCCTTTCCTTCTTGCTGCTTGGGTGCCAGTGAGGGAGGATGGGACTGATTGCACAGGGGAGACAGGCTGTTTGCTCTCAGCTCCTGTGCCCAAATTGCTGCAGGCCCTGGGAGCAGGAAGGGGCAATTGCAAAGAAAACCTTGCTCAGCCCCTGCAGCCCCAGGATGGAGCATGCTCAGTTGCTCTATGCACATGGGACAGTGCATGTGAAATGTGCTCACACGTGAGAACTGTGAGGGGATGGAGCATGCTCAGTGCAGATGGAAACTTCGGTGACGTTATCTGGTAAACTAAGAACTTTACTAAGCACGTGCAAACTGAGGTTTTTCAAAGGCTCGTCAGTTGGCCAAATTTGGGTAAATTTTCATAGGAATGGCAAAAGGCACATCCTTGACATCAGAGTGAACCCCAGGCCAAATTTCAAACCCCTGCGCTAAAGCATGGAGGCACTGGAGCTTTTTAACTGAAAGGTTGTAAGAATGTTTTTTTTAAATGGCCAAAACAATGTATTTTTCCCTAATCTCATTCTCAGAAATGGCTGCATTATTTTGGTTGGAACACAATTTAGCCCGAGGCAAACACCTGTCCTAGAAAATTTCAGCCTACATGGTTAAAGTTTCCCATAGTTACATGCAACTGAAAACAGGGTCTTATAATGGAAAGTGTCAGTTAACCTTAACTATGAGCAGAGCTACTAGCAGTATTCATAGATTCCAAGGCCAGAAGGGACCTTTGTGACCATCTTGTCTGACCTCCTGGATAGCACAGGCCAGAGACCTGCCCCAAAATATTTCCTAGAGCAGAGTTTATAGAGAAACATCCCATCTTGATTTAAAATGGTCAGTGATGGAGACTCCACCACAACCCTTGGAAAATTGTTCCAATGGTTAATTACCCTCACTGTTAAAAATTGACACCTTATTTCCAATCTGAAATTTGTCTAGCTTCTTTGCTAGACAGAAGAGCCCATTACTGAATATTCGTTCCCTTTGTAGGTACTCATAGACTAATCAAGTCACCTCTTAATCATCTTTGTGAGGCTAAATTCTTCTGTTTTTTAACCTTAAGCTTGAAAACAGACACCTATTCTCCTCATTCCAGAGGGCTAGAAACATTTTTTTACCTGAAAGATGAGAGTCTCACAATAACTGCATGACTCTGGGAGCTGGGGCTTTATTACAAACACCAAATAGCACAGGGCTCCTGAGAGTTGGCAACCCTGTAACAGCATCCCCAGCCTCAAAGCGAATGGTGATTTGATGCCTTTCCAGCAGTTAACACTCATCTTCCCTTCCAGCAGGTGGGTCTGAGCACGCAGCTCTGTGACCAGCTGTCAAGGGGCCACAGAGGGACTGTGTCTGGAATGTTTCACATGGGCTTTTGCCAAGCAATGTGGGGATTCTCACTTGATCTCGTTGGCCAGTTCCTCCTGCGTGTCTTTCTTTTTCTTTCGATAGACGAACATTTGGAGAACAAACAAGATAATTAAGCCGACTCCAACGAGAGACCCCACCACAGCCCCGGCGATCATGGCTGCACTGAGCGCTACAGAGAATGAGAGAGAGAGAGAGAGCCTAGAGAGAGGAACGCCAGGGCCAGAGATATACAACACTCAAGTCAGCGTGAGGGGGCTGGCCTGGCTGGCTTTTGCACAGCAAAGCTGAGCTTCTCCCACTTGTCTTAGAATGGGGGAAGGAGAAGTGGTGGGGATAGCCCATTGATTCAGGAGTGGTGCTGCCCCACCGTACAGAAATCCCCTTCCTTGATGTCCTCCAGGATCCTATTCACCTTTGCGGCCATCTGTGCAGCGTGCTGCTAGTGGTAACAGTGTTCATTAAGGCTACGATTTAGTCACGGAGGTCACGGCAGTCATGGATTCCGTGACTTTACTGGACCTCCGTGACTTCTAGGGCTTCAGGAGGAGCAGTGGCGTAGCCAGGTGGAGGGAACAGGGGGAGCGATCAAAAAAAAAAAAAAAAGGTGCCACCCGCCGCGGCGCTTTTACTTATCCGGTGGCAGGCCCTTCACTCGCTCCGGGTGTCTTCGGCGGCACTGAAGGACCCGCCGTTGAAATACCGCCGAAGACCTGCGGAGCGAGTGAAGGTCCTACCGCCAAAGTGCCGCCGAAGACCCGGAGCGCTGCAGGATGAGTAAAAGTGCCGCAGCGGGTGGTGACTTTTTTTTTTTTTGATCGTGCCCCCTGTTCCCTCTGGGTGAGTAAAAATTGAAAAGACGCCAAGAAATTGACAAGGCGCCACTTGTGGTCAGTGGGAGAGCGGCCACTGCCCTGTTTCCCCCCTAGCTATGCTACTGAGGAGGCGGCGGCGGGACTGTGTGCCCCCCACCCTGCAACTGGGGCTGGCTGGAACCAGGACCCTGCAGCCCCAGCCCTGTGGCTTCCACCAGGGGCTGCAGCTGGATGGTGTGCTCCAGCCCCACAGTTTCCCTGGCTGGGCTGTGAGTGGGGCCATGCGCCCCAGCCCTGCGGCTTTCACCTGGGGCTGCAGCGTGCGGCTTCTGAGGGCCACTGCCCCTCCCCCACCCCCATGGCCATGGCTTGGCGGGGGCTGCAGTGGGGGCTGTGCACCCCTGTTCTGCAGCTGGGCCTGCGTACCCCCCGTGGCTGTGCTACCTGCTGCAGTTACTGGAGTCCAGGCTGTTCCCCCCGCCATGACGAGGGGCTTGACCTGTCAGACTCCCCCCACCCACCTGTGGGACTCTATTCCTCTCCCCTACCTAGCCCTTCTCTTCCTCCTGTTATTTGTAGTAAAGTAAAGGACACGTCACGGTCTCCGTGAATTTTTGTTTATTAATTACCCGTGACCTGTTCGTGACTTTTACTAAAAATAACTGAAAAAAATCTTAGCCTTATTAATAATCCCTCAATCTTGTACATAGTTCATGCACTCCAGGTCTGCAGCAACATTTCCCAGGTCACAAGTACAGCGCATCCCTTCGGAGCGGGCTGGAATCCCTCAGCCGTTCCCAGGCTCCTCCCCTCCTGGGGCTAACTCTCCCTTCCCAAGGATCTAGGTCACTTCGAGCATTAGCGGCAGGTCTAATGGCCACGTCCCCCCCGACCGAGGCTCCAGAAGTGCAGAGCCTGCTGCTCAGGGAGCATACTCACGTGAATTCACCTCCAGGGTGATGTTGCACTTGGAGCTGCCAGCTACGTTTGCTGCCGTACAGACGTATGTCCCTGACATCTCCTTGGAGAGGTTCGTTAGCATCAGGGTCCCTCTTGTGAGGTCTGCAAAATTCACAAAGAAGAAGAAGAGATCCAGACAGTCTAAATCACCGTTCAATGACATTTCATCCCACCTGCCAATGGAGTGCAAGAGGCGCAGATAGATTAAAGCCACTAGCTGGAAGGCTGGCATCTCTAAGGGGGCAGAGTTATGGTTAGAGGTTTGTTACAGGAATGAGTGGGTGAGATTCTGCGGCCTGCATTGTGCAGGAGGTCAGACTAGATGATCATAAGGGTTCCTTCTGACCTGAAAGTCTATGAGGTTGCAATGTGGTGTGCAGCAGCTGGCACAGTGGTAGAGCATGTGTGTGGGTGAAGGAGGAGAG
The DNA here is from genome assembly GCF_003597395.2 of Chelonoidis abingdonii. NCBI lineage: Eukaryota > Metazoa > Chordata > Testudines > Testudinidae > Chelonoidis > Chelonoidis abingdonii. The sequence continues at coordinate 3,198,866 of NC_133786.1, read as the reverse complement.
GGGATGGACTGTTAAGTGGCTTAACATTATAGTGCTCTGCATTTGTGGTTCTGTGACAGGTGTAGGGTAACCTTCGCTGCTTCACACTGAAATGGTGTCTGTGTGAATGTATTATATTGGAGTTCAGCCATTTTCATAAAGCGACATTACTGAACAGCACAATAAAATAAACTCCCCATTTGCCGCTTGCATGACCAACACTCTGGCTCACTGACCAAAACAACCCCCGTTTACTATGGCACTGCACAATATTTAAAGCTTTTAAATATGAGTAAACCCTAAACACCTCTGCCCCTGCTTCGAGAGCCCTGCTCCTAACAGAGCAGCGAGGACCACGCTGTGCAGAAAGGAATGCTTTGGCAAAGAGGTGCTTTTTGAAGGTTAATCCCCCGTGCTGTTGCCTCTCTGATGACTGCAGTATTCTGTGACCCAGAGCTCAGGTTGTTAGAAAGAGACTGTCTGTATCACAGGTGTAGGTGCTTTTATGTGAACGGAGGCTCGTGGAGGCGGAGCTTGTGGAAAGAAGTGCCCTGTGTCCCTTCCTGGTGAAGGAGGGATGTTTCTCTCACTTTACCCACAGCTGCAGGCACTTGTAGCCCTGATAGCAAACAGTGAAAGTGTCCAGCTGCATATGTTCCTCACACCGCTGGGTTTCTTTTAAGAGAGAGGTTCTCTAAACCATGCAGGGGTTGTTTTCCACAAATCCTATTGCCAGCTTGGCATAAGAAGAGACGGCTCTTGCAGGGCCCATGTCGCCTTTCCGTCACTGCTGGAGAACCCAAAGCGGCATCCACGTTGCTGACACAGCCCGTTTGATGCGACACGTACCGGTGTGAGCCTCGGGGCAGCCTCGGAATACCGCACTGGGGACCACAGGCTCAGTGGAGGGTTTAATAACCCTCACCAGAGCTTTGGAAAGAAGCTGCCCGGTGGCAGCTACTGTCTGCTGCTGGAAACGGGCCGCAGCAGCAAGTGCCAGCCCGGTGAACAACCATTCACACAGAGCAAACCTTCCAGCAAATGGCTGCACCCAAGGTTCTCCTCAGCTTCCCATCTGCTCCAGTACAGAGCACAATTGGAAAAGGCAACATCCCCAGTCAGTAACCAGAGCCAGCTGCCAAGGCAAGACCCTCCCTGCCAGCATCAAGGGAGACAGAACCAGGGCCCTTCACTCTACAGTCTGACACGACCCCACACTACAAGAAGGATGTGGAAAATTTGAAGAGAGTCCAGTGGAGGACAACAAAAATGATTAGGGGGCTGGAGCACATGACTTATGAGGAGAGGCTGAGGGAACTGGGATTGTTTAGTTTGCAGAAGAGAGGAATGAGGGGGGATTTGATAGCTGCTTTCAACTACCTGAAAGAGGGTTCCAAAGAGGATGGATCTAGGCTGTTCTCAGTGGTAGGAGATGACAGAACAAGAAGTGATGGTCTCAAGTTGCAGTGGGGGAGGTTTAGGCTTGATATTAGGAAAAACTTTTTCACTAGGAGGGTGGTGAAGCACTGGAATGGGTTCCCTAGGGAGTTGGTGGAATCTCCTTTGTTAGAGGTTTTTAAGGCCTGGCTTGACAAAACCCTGGCTGGGACGATTTAGTTGGGAATTGGTCCTGCTTTGAGCAGGGGGTTGGATTAGATGACCTCCTGAGGTCTCTTCCAACCCTGACATTCTATGATCAGGAGCAGGGGGGACAATGTGAATTAGGAGAAGTGACAATGACTAATAGAACTCCACTAACCAAGAGGTCCAGCCTGCATAAATTCCCAGGCAGGGGAAGAGTAATGTCCGCTATGCTATGCTGTGTACTTGGCAGAAATCTGACTAGTTCAAATGCTAAATTCACTCATCTGACATCTCTTCCCCCTGAAAGTCCCACTCGGTGTTGGGAGAATCTCTGTCATTGCAGTGTCAGCTAAGATCAGAGACCCATCATGCTAGGTGTGGGATACGTACATATTCATTGTAGAGCTTACAATCTACATAGAATATCAGGGTTGGAAGAGACCTCAGGATGTCATCGAGTCCAACCCCCTGCTCAAAGCAGGATCAATCCCCAACTAAATCATCCCAGCCAGGGCTTTGTCAAGCCTGATCTTAAAAAACCCTAAGGAAGGAGATTCCACCACCTCCTTAGGTAACCCATTCCAGTGCTTCATAGGCAGGGGAAAGGAAGGGTGGGAAGCTGAGGCCAGAGACATTCAATGACTTGCCCACAGCCACTCAGGGAGTCGGTGACAGAGCTGAGAATTCAACCCAGATCTCCCTCCTCCGCAATGCCACTCTTCCCCTCTTTTATACAGTCACTACCCTTCTGAACCAGGGTCCCTGTAACGAACACATGCAACTTCCAGCAAGGCAGAAAGAGAAGGGAGGATCAAATCAAAGAAGGAAGTTTGAAAGATTCCATCTGCTACTGAGTTAGGACTCCCTGACCTTTTCTCCACCCCTCTGCAGCTCTGGATGTGGCAGTGCGTGAAGTTCCCATGCAAATCCCCTGACTCCGTATGCTCAGAACAGTCACCTCCTGGGCTGCCATTTTCCATACTCAGGCTCTGCCCAAATGGGGATTTTTTAGCTTAAGAATTCAATCCAGCGAGGTCCAGCCATTTCAGAGCTGGGGGCAGGGGGGAGTCAGACTGAACACAGCATTCTCCCCAAGCGGTGGGGATGTTAAACTGCAGAGCCATCAGATGCACATTCCCCCAGGTGATTGGCCCAGCTGGGTAGGAATGGAGCCAGGTGCACACACAATAGAATACATCCGTTAGTTTAATGCTACAATGTTACCCCCGGTGCCTGGCACATGTGTGCAACTGTTTGATAGCACAGAATGCCTGGTCCATGGACCTGCTCCAAACTGGCCACAAGCCAGGCAAACGCCACAGGGAAGCCAGTGCCTGCTGATAATGATCCTCCTCCCCCTTCTCCCACATTGTCCCAGCCGCTCAGGGCCCTTGGCGAGAGCATCAGGGTTTCCTGCCTGCAGCCCGTCCGTGCCACGATCCTGGTGCACTCAGGGTGGGGATTCCTACCTTGGGCGGGTGCGAAGAAGACCTGGGTGTTGGGGGCGGTGCGCTGCCAGGTGTACTTGGGGCTGGGTTTGCTGAAGGATGACTTGCAGCTCATGGTGACGTTGCCCCCAAGGTAGGGTTTCCCATGGATCTGGCACATTGGAGGGGATGGAGGAACTGGATAGAGCAGGAGGAGAAGACAGGTTAGTGCTTTTTGAATGTGGACATCATTATAGGGCCTACTTCCAGCTGTAACTTGCAAAAAGAAACAGCGCCATCTATTGGCCACAGGCAGCACCGAACAAATCCATACTTTGAAATCCAGAGCAGTCAGGTAAGCTTGAAACCTGCACCCTCATTTTCCTAGCCCTGGCTCTGCTGCCAACGCTATAGAGAAACCCCTCATCAGCTGTTATTGTGAACAACCCAGGAAAGCACTCCGGCTCCAGATAGATCTGCAATGCCCAGTAAATGGTTTGTTTCCCTTAAGCACCAATGCAACCACACAGCACAGCATCTGCAGTATCCCGTGTTCCAACGGTAGGTTTACTGCACTGAAACCAACTTCTTATCTGGTCAGGTTAAAGGTGTCTTGCTGTGCCAGGCTGAAGGGCAGCAGCAGCCAGATCCTGAGAGCTGTCCACAGACAATAGCAGGAGATGGAGTTGTACTGAGGTTCCATTTAAATGTTTATTTCTGAACTTTCAAGACTTCCCACACATTCAATATTGCTACGGTTCAAGATTTATGCCAGGCCCTAGTGCCACAATGCAACAAGCCACTCAGTTAACTAGAATGAGAGAGACATGCTTCTAAATCCCCTAGGCTGTTTGGAAAGTCTCAGTTACAACATCAGAACACAGGCATTGCCAGACTGGATCAGACCCAAGGTCCATCAAGCCCAGTATCCTGTCTGACAGTGGCAGAGGATAATGCAAGAACCTCACAGCATGATGATGTGCTGTGATCTGCCCCTACATTAGGCCTCATCCGGATCGCTAGCAATCAGAGAGCAGCCCAAGCCCTGAGGCAGGAGGTTTAATGCCCTCCCAAAAAAACTTCTTGGCATTAACTTCTAGGTGTCCATATAAATGGCCAGTCCCTCTTTGATTCTTGTTCAATTCTTGGTGTCAATGCCACACTGTGGCAGCAAGTTCCAACAGCTAATTATTCACTGAGTTAAAATGTATTTGCTTTCATCAGTTTTGAATTTGCCACCTTTACATTAGTTATCATCCCTTTATTTGTGTAGGAGAACAAAAGCTCTCAATGTACCTTCTCTAGACTATTCATTATTCAATAGACTTTCCGTATCCCACCCTTATTCATCTCCCTTCTAAAATAATCCCAAAATTCAGTTTCTCTTTAAAGTATCTGTCCAGTCCTGTCCCATTCTCTGAACCACCTCCAGCTTTGCAATATCCTGCACACAAAGCACCCAGCTGCTCTACTGATTGCTTTAATGACATTATAATATCTTCCAAATTCTTTTCCATCTCTTTCCTTGATTGCAGCTGTGCATTGAGCAGAGGCTCCATTGAGCTATCTGCAGAGATGCTCAGGTCCCTTTCCTGAGTTGATGCAGGTAATTGAGAACCCTGTAAAGTGTACGAATAGCTTACATTTCTCCCTCGAATTTAAATTTCATTGCATTTCATGTGATCCCTTTCCCTAAGCTTGGTTTGGTCTCTGAGATGTGTCCCAATCCTTTATGGTCCTGAACAATCCAAATAACTGTGTCATCTTCAAATTTTGCTGCCTTACTTTCTGGATCACCAGTAATCGACCCGGGACCTAGCATATCACCTTGAGGCACTCGCTCTTTACCTTCGGTCATGAGGTTTTATGTCAGTGCATTGGGCTATGGGATGTGATCATGACAAGAGACCCTATCTAATTCTCCTTTTTACACTGCACTCATCACCGTGGGAACTGACTGTCTCTGTGGTCCGGACTACAACCCTCAGTTTCTGGACAATTAAACTCAAGTCTGTTACAGGAACAGTTTTTATCTTTCACTCTCTCCCCCCGCCCCCCCGCAGCGGCCAGCTGATGCCCACTGCAAATGGTGCTGTCACAAACTGCCCAGCATGGAGCTGCACATCCCATTAGGGCCCACCCTGGTGCCTTGCATCAGCCCTCACGGCCCCAAAAGGGCACATCCGGGGCTGGGAGGGAGAGCACGAGGACCCAGAACTTACCTAGAACGGTGAGGTTGATGAGTCCGATATTTTTCCCATTGATGGTATCTTCATCCAGAATGTTGACAGTGCACATGTATTCGCCAGAATCCATTTCCTGGGTGTTGTTAATGGCAATGGAAATGTTGAAGAAAGGCATGGGGTACACAAAGCCAGTCCGGTTCTTCAGGTACGTCTCCTGCACTTTCACTGTCCCGTCCATGTACGTCAGTATCTGAAAAGAGACAGAAGAGAATACAATGCACTTGGAAGTCCTGCAGCTGTCAGGGGACAAATGAGTGGCGCAAGGGAGTTGCTTTGGCTTCAAGAGGCACATCTCCAGATTGCATCATAACCTGGGCCAATGGGCATCAATCCTCACGATCAATCCTTCTGTGGATTAGGGCTTGGGAAGCCCGCAATGAAACACAAGAGGAGCAAAGGAGAGCAACAAGCATGACCCACGGAGGAGAGGGTAAAGAATGGCGGGGAGACTAAGGGAGCTGGGAAAGAGGAGACGTTGGGACGGGGCGGATGAGGACACCGAATACTTTCCAGGGATCAGCGTAGCTGGGAGAGGGCAGGACAAAGCATAAAGATGGAGAAGCTGAGGCTCACAGCATGTAATAGAACATCCAGACACGCCCCAGAGTGCAGCAATACCAAGGCTCCAGTGAAACAGGACACTAGCGGGAGAGAGAAGTGGGCCAGGGAGAAAAGGCTTCTGGAAACAGGAGTGGTGCAGAGATTCGGGAAGGCTGTCCCAGAGAGTGGCAGGAGCTGTAGGGACGAAGGATGTCCCACCCATCATGGGAAGGTCAGAGCAGGGAGTTAGTGAGAAGATCCAGTAGGTCACCTGGGCTTTAAACCAAGGAGGGGCTGGATCTCACCATGAGTGTGTAGTGACACAGAGGATGGAGTCACACCATTTTCACACGAAAGAAGGGGGGCAGGAGCATTTTGCACATGCTGGCCTCTGGAGAGCTGGTACGTGGGGAAGCCAGCGAAAGGAGCTCCCTGGGAGAGGAAAGCTAGCAGGAGACACAGCAGTGGTGGGGCTTAGGCAGACGCACAGAGGTGATGGTAGAAAGTGACAACTATGGCACAGCAATGGCACAGACTCCCTGAAGGTAGTGCCAGTGGCCAAGCCACCATCACTGCAGAGCCCCAGGCAGGTCTGGCTGGTGAGCAGCATGGCAGAGTGCAGGATGGAGCAGGAGCTACGCCTCTAACAAAGGTCAAGCGAGGCCTGAGCTTAGGTGAGGGCAGAAGGAAAGGGGGAGTAGAGAGGAGCTGGGGGACAAAGCAGTTTCTGCTGGACTTCAAAGGACTCAGACCCGTGACGGATGGGATCCAGAGACCCCAGAGCTACCAACACCACTCATGAGACTGAGCCATTTCAACCAAACCGTTCCGCTGGATGAACAAGAGCTCTCCTCTCTCAGTGCATGGGACGGAGTCATGATCCAGGCTCAGCAGTTCATCGGCTCCTGGAGCCTGTTCCCCACCTGACGCGGTAACAGTCTGGCACCTCACAGCGATGATGCTGGGTTGCTGTGGGGGTGGCAGGACTGTCACACGGACGGGAGAGTAGGCACCGAGACTAGATGGGCTCTTGAATCTAAACAAAAGCGGAATAGCTGCCTAGACATTGGCACTATAACGTCACAGCTGTTCCTCCAACAGTCCCAAGGTGAGGATGCTGCTGTGGACCAATGTGTGACTCACCTGTGCAGGTATCGTTGGGTCATCACAGATTTAACCAGCCAGAACACCAAATATTTGACTATTGCTGTCCACAGGTCAATCTACACTACAAAGCGTGGCAAGTTCTGTTCTTGGGACTGGTGACTTAGCCATGAAACGCACTGTGGGGTTGGTGCCGAACCAAGATTTCATAAAAAAACCAGCAATCAAACTTTGGAAGCATCCATATATTTCTTGGCTTAGGGGGCCTTCCTAGCTTCTGAGCTGCTTTACTTTTCTAACTCCTGGTTCATAAAGAGCCGGTGCTGCTTTATCGTTGTCATAACCGCTGTTCTCATGATTTTTTAGTTAAACATAGCAGTTCTGACACCATCCCTTCCCCTTTTTATGGGAGAAACCTAAGTGAGGATAGGGGTCAAACTGGAAAAAAAAAAAGTGGTAAAACTCTCCCAAGCTCCACCCACATTATTCAGTATCAGCCCTGCTGTGTCACTGCTGATGACTGAATCCTCACAAATAAGCTCCCAAATTAGCGATGATCTCTGACCCTTCCTCTCCTTTCCGACAAAAGAAATGAAATCGTTAACCATGGTGACCATTAAATCTGCATCACTGGGCACTGAGTTAACCCTGCACTGGGACTGAGGTGACAATTCCCACCTCTACAAGCGATCACCCTAGGTTCTCTGCAGACTCGGGCAGACATCTCTGCATCAGTCACACTGGCATCACATCAGAGGCAAATAGCATCCCCTGTCTCTCAGTCACGCTTTCTTCACTTATTACACACAAGACATATGTTAAAAGAACATTACAGTTGCAAAGTCAAGAGCCCAGGAGTTAGGAAATGCCAGAACGAAGGCTGCCCATGCACAATGGAGCTAAAACCTTCAAATTCTGAACACTCACCAGGAATCCACAGATTACAAAATTCAGAGACGTCTGTGGGACAAAACCTGGCGACATACGTCACAGCAGATCTCTGGCTGCCAGGGACTGTGCCCAAGCAGAGACAAACATATTGCCTCTGCTCTAGGACTGGCAGCTCTGGGAGTGAGGGAGGTTGACTCTCTAGAAGGCGAACCCTTGGACAACACTAGGAACCCTCAGTGCGCCATTAATGCTGCAATGGAATCAGTGGACCGGCCCATCCCTTGGTGCGAGCCAGCGTTGTGACATGGACTGCAGGGGAGCACCGTCTATTTACGCAAGCAGAGAATGTGGTGTAGAGCATCTTGTTTGGAGAGGTGCTCCCAGCAGGGAGCAAAGGGTGGGCAGGGAGGAGCAGCCTGGCCTGAGGGGAGGAGAACAGAGAGCAGCAGCAGGAGACAGGAGGGTGGCCTGCATGCAGCACTGGGAAGGAGGACAGCCTCAGAGCCTAGTGCCTGGGGCAGCTTTCAGTCAGGCTAGGTACCCATGACAACTGGGGAGCAGCGGAGAGGAGCACTTTGAAAGGGGAGTGGCAGAGCAGGTCTTGTACAGCAGTGGTTCTCAAAGCCGGTCCGCCGCTTGTTCAGGGAAAGCCCCTGGCGGGCTGGGCCAGTTTGTTTACCTGCCGCGTCCACATGTTCAGCTGATCGCGGCTCCCACTGGCTGCGGTTCACCGCTCCAGGCCAACGCAGGTGGCAGGAAGCAGCGCGGGCCGAGGGATGTGCTGACCGCCCTTCCAGCTGCCCCCCATTGGCCTGGAGCGGCGAACTGTGGCCAGTGGGAGCCGTGATAATCCGAACCTGCAGACGCTGCAGATAAACAAACCAGCTGGGCCTTGAGAACCACTGTTGTGCAGCACAGGGAGGAAGCCGCACTTAGCTGCGGTCCCTTTTCTGGGCTCTCCTGGCCCCTTAGTGCATGCACTAGCCTGGCCCAGCTCCAGCTGTCCCCACGCAGAACCCTTCCTCCAGGTTCCTCTCACTGCTCACAGGCCTGGTGAGGCTGCAATGAGTCCCTCCCATCCCTCTCTGGCCCCAGGACTCTCTGCCCTCCGGCTCCTCCTGGCAACGTAATACACTATTGTCCATGTCAGCGATCTGGTTAGCTTGTTGTACACTGCTCCCCGTGGAGATACCCCCAACAGATGCTCCTTTGTGCTCGGAGTCAAAACAAGCAGATGGAAATTAAAGCTAGTCAGGTAGCAAACTGGCTCTGTTGAAACTGGGCGGTGCAATGCCAGGAGTCGGAAGCACTCGAAAAATGCCACACACCCCATCCTCACACACACTTTCCTCCACGTTTACAAAGCCCTGGTCACACTGATGTGTTGCAATGCCCGGGACAAGGCATTTCGTCTCACTAAACAGGCTTCTCCTCCACAATGATTTATCCCCAGGCTGTAGGGGAGGCCCAGATATTGTAGATGCACCCAGGACATCTTTTGGGGTGACAGGAGCTCTCTTTTCTAGGACCGGGTGAAGAAAAGTACAAGAGTTTCATCAGAAACATGCGTGAACCTGGGTCACATTTACCTGGGAGGAGGCAGAGTGGTTCCGTGAGCAAATCTCACCATGCTTGCATGGAATTTTGAAAAAAAGTTTCTGAATGGGACGAGCTAGTGCCTCCAGAATCCACATTGTCTTGTCATGGAATTAAGCCCAGGACAGGAAGCTGGAAGATCCCAAGTTTTATTCCCACCTCTGCTGCCAATTAGCCTTCTACAGAACTTGACAAATATTTCCTTGCGTCCCACAGCCTCAGTGATGTACACAGCCATCTCCATTTTACAGAAAGGGTCCCAAACTCAGGGGTGCTGGAATAATTTGTACAGTGGGGGTGCTGAGAGCCACCGAACCATACTGTAAACCATGTATATGATGGAAACCACTTCAAGCCAGGGGGTGTGGCAGCTCCCCCTGCACCCTTAGTTCCAGCACCTATGCCCAGACTGAATGACCAGTCTAAGATGAGCAGAGTTGGTGTAGCTGTGTCAGTCCCAGGATATTAGAGAGACGAGGTGGGTGAGGTAACATCTTTCCTCGGAACAACTTCTGTTGGGGACAGAGACACGCTTTCCTCGGAACAACTTCTGTTGGGGACAGAGACAGAACTCTGCTTCAGATCGGGGAGCGTCACAGTTAAATACCAGGTGGAACAGATTTATTTAGCTGTGAGTGCCTGTCCCAGCCCTGAAGAACTGCTTCGTGTGGCTTGAAAGCTCGTCTCTCTCCCCAACAGAAGTCAGTCCAATAAAAGATATTCCCTCCCCTACCTTGTCAATCTAAGTTGATACAGAGGCTGGAGGAGAAGCTAGGCCCACGTCTAAGCTCTTAGGCCACTTTCCAGGCAAATGTCTAGCTTCCAGGCAGGGCTTTGCGACCTGTGCCACAGCAGCCATCGAGGGAGCCCACACTGGATGCACTCATTCAGTATCACACTTGTCCCGCAGTCAGGTGCGGGTGACCATCACTGACGGAGCAGCTCCCAGCTCCCCCTCCCAACGTAACAGCAGCATGGAAGAGCCAAGGGAGAGGAGCTGGTAGCTGAGGTGCAGCCAGCAGCTGACACTCTCACCCTGTGGTCACCAGTGCAGCATCTCCTCTTGCTGTGAGGCTTCTCGCCAAGCCCCCAGAGCGCTCCTATCAGGGGCAGCTGGAGCCCTGGGCTCCCTTGCGAGGTGTCTACCTCCCTGCCCCCCATGCCTTTTACCTGCAAACGATTGGCTCCAGGTCTCTCAAGGACCCACGAGACATAGGGATTCCTCTGAGAGATGCTCGTGTACCACATCGGCAACACCACCCTCTGCCCTTGGATCGTAGAGATAGAGGCTTGTCCCACGTTGACTTCCAGCAGCGCCGAAGACAGACCTGCAGAGAGAGAGAGAGAGAGAGATTCAGTCCTATGGGTGCATCCTGACTCCCAGGAACCAGCCCTACTACAGACAAAGGGCAGCATCCAAAACTGAGCATCAAACTCTGCAGCCCGTCAGCACACGCTGAGAGCCCAGGATCTTACAGTGCACCAGGTGCAAGAGAAAAGGACACTCCACAGCTGACAACGCTGAACACTCAGAACAACGTGAAACAGATACTGTAAATGATACCTTGCATTGCAACAGCACATGTAATCGGAGGCTCTCAAAGCACAGTACCAACCCTAGGTAGGCGTCAGCGGGGTGCCATGCTTAAAGGTGGCATTGAGTTTGTGCCGTATGAATCCTTTGTCAGGCTTGAAAACAAGGGCGGCATGTAGGGTCATGTGCCCCCCCAGATTTGCTGCTTGGCATGTACGTGGACCGAGCATGCTCAGTAACACTGCTGAAACCATCTGCCCTCCCTCCCGCACTATCGGCAGGCACAGATCGTCTCCTACCCTCCCAGCACTTCCTCTCGGGATGATGATTTCGTTGCCTGGAAAGTTACAAGCAAATCTGTGCAGTAGTCTAGGAGCTGCACTTGAAATTTCAGAGCTGGAGCCCAACATCATTTTGCACCTCACTAATTTACAAACAGATTTTTTTTTTAAACACATGAAACTGTACGCAGGTGACTCCTCTTAACCATAAACCCAAAAATATAGTTTATGCATGGACCAGTTTTATAAAAACCACCAGAAACAAGGAAGCTATGAGCATTGGTCATTATCTATCCTGAATACACCCATCAATGCAGTAGTTGAATGCCTCACAGTCAGTGTATTTATCTTCCAATCACCCCTGTGAGGCGGGGCAGTGCTGCTATTCTCATTGTACAGATGGCGAACTGAAGAATGAAGAGGTGAAGGATATGTTTACAGTGTTCACATTTATAATGTGCAAACAGAATGAAGTCCAAATCAGTGATATATAAATGTTTGCTGCTTTAAAACAAACAATTTCACAAAGCTGAAAACAAATCCATTGAGGAAAAAATTTAATCAGAGAAACAATGATAATTGGGAATTGTTTAAGAACACTTTACTAGAAGCCCAAAAAGCCACAATCGAGGAAGGAGGCCATATTAGTTTAAAAACTGAGCTGGCTGAGATGGGAAAGTGAAGGCAGCTATAAAAATAAAATATATAATAAACAGAAGCAAGGAGAAGTCAACAATAATTAATATAAATCAGAAGCTAGGAATTGTAGAAAATTGATTAGGGAAGCAAAGGACACAAGGAGAAATCTATGGTCAGCAGAGTTACGGATGATCCAAAGGATTTTAAGTATATTAGGAACAAAAAGAATCCTGCCGACAATATTTGTCCATTACTAGATGGAAATGGCAAAATCATCAATAATAACTCAGAGAAGACAGAATTGGTCAAACATTTTTGTTCTGTATTTCGGGAAAACACAGATGCCGTAGTTATATCATATGAAGATAACACTCTTTCCATTCCACTGGAATCTCTGGAGGAAGTGAAACAGAAGCTAGTAAAGTTAGACATTTTAAAATCAGCAAGTTCAGATAACTTGCATGCAAGAGTTTTCAAAGAGCTGGCTGAGGAACTGATTGGACTATGAATGTTGATTTTCAATAAGTCTTAGAGCACTATGCAAGTTCCAGAAAACTGAAAGAAGGCTAATGTGCCATTGTTTAATAAGGGTAAACAGGCTGTCACAGGTAATTATAACCTATCAATTCGACATTGATCCCAGGCAAGATAATGGAACATCTGACATGGGACTCGATCAATAAAGAATTAAAGGAGAGTAATATAATTAAAGCAAATCAACATGAGTTTATGAAAAATAGATCCTGTCAGATTAACTTGATATTTTTTTTTCGGATGAGATTATAAATTTGGCTGATAAAGGTAACAATGCTGAGGTAATATACTTAGAAGTCAAGACGTTTGACTTGATACTGCATGACACTTTGATTAAAAAGCTAGAATGATATAAAATTAACATGGCACACGTTAAATGGGTTAAAAACTACCTAACTGACAGACCTCAAAATGGAACTGTAAACAGGGAATCATCATAAAGCAGATGTATTTCTCGTGGGGTCCGACAGGGGGTGCAGGTTGTTGACCCTAAGCTGTTTAAAATTTATCAGTGACCTGGAAGAAAACAAAGTATTAATTGATCAAGTTGGCAGATGACATAAAAATTGGAAGACTGGTACAAACTGAAGAGGACAGGTCACTAATACAGAGCAATCTGGATCTCTTAGAGAGCCAGGCACAAGCAAACAGTACGTATTTTAATACAGCTAAATGTAAATGTATATGTTTAGGAACAAAGGCCATGGGCCATACTTACAGGGTGGGCGACCCTAGCTCAGGAAGCAGTGACTCTGACAATGATTTTGGGGTGTTGGTGGATAATCAGCTGAACATGAGTTCCCAGTGCGAAGCTATGACCAAAGACCTAATGCGATCCTGGGATGCATAAACAGGGGAATCTCCACTAGGAGCAGAGAGATTATTTTACCTCTGAATTTGGCAATGGCACAACTGCTGCTGGAATCCTGTGTCAAGGAGGATGGTGATAAATTCGAGAGGGTTCACAGAAGAGCCATGAGAATGATAAAGGATTAGAAAATCTGCCTTAGAGTGATAAACGAAACAGATTGAGCTCTTTGAGTGTAACAAAGAGAAAGTGAAGGGGTGACTTGATCACAGTCTATAAGTACCTGCATGGGGAATAAATATTTAATAATCGGCTCTTCATTCTAGCAGGGAAAGGTCTAAAATGAACCGATGGCTGGAAGTTGAAGCTAGACAAATTCAGACAGGAAAGAAGGCGGGTCTTTTTGACGGTGAGAGTCATTAACCATTGGAACAACTTACCAAGAGTTGTGGTGGATTCTCCATCACTGAAAGTGTTTAAATCCAGACTGGCTGTTTTTCTAAAAGCTCTTCTCTAGGAAATATTGTGGGGCAGGTCTGCAGTAGGTGCTATATGGGGGTCAGACAAGATGGTCACAATGGTCCCGTCTGGCCTTGGCATCTATCCCCACTGCAGCTGGGAGCTTGTCTCCCGTGCGGGTAGAGGCGCACACACTTCCTCTGCTTGAGTTAGTGCTCTAAAAATAGCAGTGTGGTCGTGACAGCATGGGCTAGCTGCCCAAGTAGAATCACGCCCAACCCCAAGGGTACATACTCAGGAGGCCAGCCTCAGCCACTGCCCATGCCACTAGAGCCCCAGCTCGAGCAGAACTAGCACGTGTACATCCATCCGAGGTGGGAATTCTAGCTCCCAGCTGCAGCGCAGGGAGTCTGTGGCTCAACAGGGAACTAAACCCATGTCTCCAGAGTCGCAGGCTAGTGCTCTAACCATTGGACAATCCTGCCTCTAATCGGATGTTTTTATTCTGATCATAAAAGCTCATTAATAAAAATGCCTTAAAAGATGCTTTCTATGAACTCTGGGTGATGCCAAAGCTCCTGTCAAAGGGCTTCTATGTTAGCTGTTCCAAACAGGCACTTCTGCACTCTGTCCCCAACTTCACAGCATAAGGTCCCACAGCAAGATGGGAGAGTAGCAGGACACTGAACTCTGCAGCAGCTGAGTCCCTGCTCCCATGGTATTCAAGAGCAATGCAGGTAGGGAGCTTCCCCTGTAGCGCCCCTTCGTAATCCAGCAGGGCCCCTCCTTCTGCACATCCTAGGATAGCTGCAAAGGTGTATGTGAGGCTGCCTGGTGCAGTTACAGGCAGAAGTTCAAGGGTTGAGCTGGCACAGGGGGTGGGTGGGGCAGGGAGCAAGGTGGTGTTTTTGTACCAGCTCAGCTGGAGCAACAGCAGAACAAGTGGATGCCTAAACTGTTTAAACTATCTGACCTTTAAAGTATCATTATTGGGCTTCAGAGTGAATAGCCCTTTTGAGATGAACAGGGGAATTCATCTCCCTTTACAGCACTGACTGTCCCAACCTGCATGGGATTTGGGGGGAGAGCAAAGGCTGCAGGAGGGAAGAATTTGAAGGAGGCACTAGGAAGTCAGTCTGTGTGCACATGGCCTGAATGCCAGCGGCAGACCCCTCTGTAAATAGTTCTCTTAGTAAAGAGCCAGTTTAGTTTTACAAGCTGGAGACCTCTCGTGTTACGACTTAGCATGCAACAGTGACAATGCTAGATAATGTCAAATTCAGGTTCCCTTCACAACCACAAGGGCTGGAAACTCTGGTTATCTTTAAATGAAAGCTTAGCTTCTCCAGAATCTGAACAAGTCTTGGGGGCTGCATTGTTGCCCGTGCTGAGGGTACAAAAGTCACAAGTCCGGCCCCTCCAAAATCAAGAGATTGGTTTAAAAATACATGAGATTTTGCCTTTTATTTTCCGAGTCTCTAGGGGGCGCTTGTGTCACGTTTCGAGCTTTTCTCTACAACTGCGAGACCAACTTATTTTTAATTGAAAGCGGAGATTCTCACCTTATCTCTTGACTCCAGAAGCTGAAGTTTTAAGAAAACATAATAGCAGTGAGACCAAAGAGTTGACAACAATGGAGCCGGCTAAACACCTCCCTAGAGTTGGGAGGGGTTTGGCATCCCTGATCCACAGTATTTGTATTCTTTTATCACAGCTGAGAAGGGGAAACTCCCAAGAGACAGTGAAAGTGAAACGGTTTACAGGACAGTTTGTGTTCTTCGGATGAGGGCTGTGCAGAGACACTGGGAAGGTTTCTGCTTGTACTCTCACTGCATGAAGGCACTGGCTGCTACAGCTCTTCTGGCTTCTTAATGGTTTAATTGTAGTGGCACTCACAGAAACATTTCAAATTGAAACTAATGGCTCCTGATAGCGATGAACCTGATTCTAACTGTTCCGATTTGTATACAGAAGCTGCAGGGGGATGCATCAGCTGAGATCTGACTGGCTGAGATTATCCTGCATCTTTCTGACATTCCAATACCACGGAACACGCCAAAGAGAGAGGCGACTTGCCCACAAGGGAAGGGGAATTATCATACAGCCCTTGGACTTTGCCCACTGCCATTTCCATTGACTAAATTCCATAAATAACCTGACTGCAATGTTTGTTAGCATCACAAATACAACCCATTAGCGGGAGGCTTTGTATATAGGGGCTAGTGACCAGAAACAAGTTGTCCAATGAAATTTAATGCACCAGCTCCCTTAGGATTTGTTTAGAAATGTTGATCATGTGTGTTTACATTTGTGCCAGTAATGATGAAGCCGGATGAATGGATTCTTGTGGCTGTGTCTCTGCAATCAACCAGGCCTCTTCCCTCCACAACATACATGCAGGCAGGGCTGCCAGCTAGATGCAATAGATTTCTGCGCTATAGGCTCCTCAGGGCAGGAGGATGGCATTTTGGACAGATCAAGTACTGCACTTGGGCTCAGGAGAAAATAGTCACCGTGTTTGTGACTGATAATTGGTGTTTTACAGACAGTCCTACCCACTTCTGGCTGCCTTCTGCTGCATGCCAATTGCACTGCAGGGGCAGAGCATGCCGATTCCTTTTCTGCCCATCCCTCTTGGCACCCGGCAAGGTGGTTTGCATCATGTCACCTGCTGCAGTTGGATGTGTGTAAACATTGGAATTTAGAGGGGCCATAAAAATTCCATGTGATGAAATGGAAAAGATTGGGACCGTTTAATTTAGAGATTGAAAGAACATGAGAGAGAGAATTATTTTACATGTAACAGCTGATAGAAGACTGGCATCCTTATTTATCCTCCAATATAATGCAAGAGCAAGAGAACAGCCACTGAAAATAAAAGGCAACATTTAAAACTGATCAAAAAGACTTTTAACATGGTGTATAATTAGCCGGTGGAACTTCCTGACCACAGAATATCAGAAAGGCTGCTTGTATTAAGAATCATATCTATCTATACCTACATCTAAGAACATCCTTAGTTACAGCTGACAGTATAAAAGTGACATGGGGCATAAAGCTTCATGGTTCGAGGCACAACCCACCACTAGTGGCCTGGAGTCAGAAGAAACATCCCATATGGGCAGGTTATCCCATAATTGTCCATCAGGGAGCTCATGCACTTGCTTCTGAAGCAGTTAGTCCTGGCCACTGACAGACAGGATTATGGGCTAGATCAGTGCTTCTCAAGGTATCTGATGTGGGGGACCAGCAATTTTTTTCTCCCAATGTGCCAAGGACCAGTGACATATTATCCTATTGGATGCTCTTATGAGGAAACTCACCATGGACCGGCAGTCGATGGCTCACGGACCGGCACTGGTCCACGGACCACCACTTTGAGAAGCACTGGGCTAGACAGACCCTGGAATGAAGCCTCCAGGCATCTTTGGAAGCCACATTTCACAGGCTGTTTGAACCTGAATGGTGCTAACTGAACAGACTGGTTAGCTGGCCAGCACGCAATGGGCCAAATGGCACTGACAGTTTGCAAACATTGCTCTTACCTAGCTGCATGAGTGAGGCTCCAGGGATTGAGCCCTCTCTAATCCCCTTCTGCTGCTGCCTCAGCATTTGCTGCTTTTCTAAGAGAAATATTAATACCCAAAGTCAGCAGGTCTCATTAGTTACCGGTCAGTGCAAGGCCCTGATTCTTCAGGGTAATTTGACACACACTTAAGAACCCTGCTGAACTGGGGCCTCAAACACGTATGGGTTACACATCAAACAGTGCATGTGGCTGGAACACTGGTCCAGACCAGAGGCGCACAGATCTGGAACTGCCACGTTCAATGCTCAATCCCCTTCCAATTTAACCAATGGCTGAACCATTCCACCCTGACAAATTTAGCAAAACCAAATTTGCTTCCAGACTAGATCTGATCATCGCAACAAGAGCGGGTGGCAATGCAAGAGCGAAGATGGCTCCTCCCTCTCGGGGCTCCCGCACCCCAGAACAGCACAAGGTGTCTTTGCTACGTGTTTGCGCTCCTCAGGAGCGCTGAAGGATGTGCCATCTGCCTTCAGAAGGAAGGGATTTCCGGGCACTCAAGGTCGAACATTTGGTAAGAGGATGCAAGACAATGGGAATAAGACATTTCCCTGCACTCAGGAACAGCTCTGACATCAGGCCCAGCCATTTCCACAGGACCCCGTCAAAAAACAAAGCCCTGGAAATACTCACGACAACAACAGGAAGCTGTACTTATGGCCTGTTTGATAAAACTTCTAGATTTGTTAAGTCTCGTTCCCGTCTACTGGCATCCCGCAGGCTCCTCCAGCTGGTTGTTCCTGCCTTATCAACGGGCGGAAGAGGCCAGGATAAGAGTGCTAAGAGTCCTAGGCAGCTGGTTCAAACCCCCTCAGTTCCTCTGCGCACGCTCCTGCTGCTCATGGCTGGGGACTCAGTGGGGTGACCTCTGAAATGAGTATAAGGCTATTCACACCACGAGACCAAAGGTTTGAGGACAGCACCCCATCAAAGGGGACTATCAGAAAAGCCAGCTCGAGGAGGACCATTCATATGACTGTCTGCCTTAGCATGCAACTAATGGCCTCTTTCGTTGGAGGGCGGGACTAGGTGAGAAGATTACCCAGCCAATGTCAGCTTCATTCTGGGCTGTAGAGGAGGGCTTGGGTCTGGGAGTGGCACACATGCATGAGGACTCTGCATCACAGAACGTACAATGCTCTTCACAAGAAAAACCTGGAGTAAGACGCACTCCCTGAACTGGCAGAACAGAGCAGCTCAGTGCCCAGCTCAGGCAGATTTCCCTCCTCCAGACAGTGGCCAGCCAGAGAGACAAGCTGGAGAACAGGCAGAGCAACATTGCATTAAGGCAATCAGAACATTAAACACCTCCTGCAGAAGAGTTCTTAACGGGGAAGGGGGGCACAGTTCCCAGGGAGGGGATTACTGGGTCTAAACGTGGCCCTCAATATGGTGACAGAAGTGGGCAAAAATACCCCTGAATTTTTGGTTTGCAAAGTTGTAGCTGTGTCAGTCCAGGAATATTAGAGACAAGGCGGGCAAGGTAACATCTTTTATTGGACCAACTTCTGTTGGAGAGAGACACACTTTCGAGCTACACCGAGCTCACCTTCAAATCTCCAGAAGAGCTGTGTGTGAATCAAAAGTCTCTCTCTCTCTCTCTCTCTCTCTCTCTCTCTCTCTCATAGAATCATAGAATATCAGGGTTGGAAGGGACCTCAGGAGGTCATCTAGTCCAACCCCCTGCTCAAAGCAGGACCAATTCCCAACTAAAACATCCTAGCCAGGGCTTTGTCATGCCTGACCTTAAAAATCTCTAAGGAAGGAGATTCCACCAACAGAAGTTGCTCCAATAAACGATATTACCTCACCCACCTTCTCTCGCACCAATTTTCTGGCTGTCACAAGAGCTACCTAAGTGTGTGAAAAATTGGTTGAGTGGCAGAAGGTGGTCTAGAAATAAATATTCCTTGAACCCTTAGCTCTGAGCTCCAGCTTGAGAGCCCTCTCGAGCCAGTTTTCAGTTATTAGGTGTCCATGTGCCTAGACATGCCCGAATCTAGGCAGCAGGGCCCACTCTCCCTTGGTAGCATATTAGTGCCTCTGCCACCTGCCTATAAACCTGGGAGACTGTAGATGGCACGTCAAGGCACAGACACCTTCTCAAACCGCGGGAAATAAGTTCTTCCAAAGGTTCTTCCTGTCTAAGGCTCCCAAAGTTGCCCCGGTCCCAGCACCGAGTTCTATGGGACTGGTCTAGCGACACCATAACAGGACTGGGTGAAATCTCTCCACTCGCTCACTGCCATTTGTCACGTGTTAAATTTCACTTCGGTGTTTCAGGCCACAGCCCAGCTAGACCCCTTGTTTGGATGGAGGCTTCCAAACGGTCTGTGCTGATAACAGGGATCCAGCAGGGGGCCCGACTTCACTTGCAGGGTTTCCAACATGGAGACAAGTCATAAATAGGTATTTTGTAGTTTTAATCCTCCTGATTCTGTCCTCCCAGATGCTGCCTGTCAAGAACAGTGGCAATTAGTAACCTTCTAAAATTAGCTTAATCTGATCTGCAGTGCAAGTGCTAGAGATCTCCCTGGTGCAAGGCTCAATCTCTCTCTCTCCCTCTCTCATTAGATCTCATGGCCTGGAATAGAAACATAGTTGGTCTGTGATCTTTGTCACGCCTATGATGAGGATGTGAATTGTGCCCTCCAGGGCCAATTTCTCAGCATTTTAAGACCTTCCATCTCATTGGATTGTTATTTTCTAGTCTCACATATGACTACGTAGCACCAAGCAGCCCCAGCTGAGCTGGGGGTCCATAAGAGACTGTGTCTCTGCCCCTCAGAGCCGACAGTCCAAGGGTGGGAGAAAAAGGATTGTGCAGCTGAGGCACATTGAAGATTAAGTGACTTGTCAAGGTCACGTAGGAAGAGCAGGGAATTGAACGGGGGTCTCCTCAATCCCAGTCTGGCCGTAACCTGCCTTCCTCTCTGGAGCTTATTAAAATTCATCCAGTTTCCCGTTGTTAGGCTCTCTCCAGTTGGGGTTATTTATGGGAGAACTCCATTTCTGAGACCCTTTGCTCCCCATTTTAATGCTGCAAACAGACAGCTGGTTTCCATGGAGAACGCCCAAAGCAAAAGGCTGCTTATCCCTGCAATGTTCACGGCGGCAGTGAACACAGGCCATGCTCGCCAGATTAGGCACGGGCGACGACACAACCAATAAGCAAAGCATTGGGGAATATTAATGGGCTGGAAGTGCATCCCGGAGTCACATTCAGAACTTAAAGGCATTCCAGGGAGAATGCTGTCCCCTCGTCACTGCAGAGAACTGCTTTAATTGCTGGGGGTTACAGCCCAGAGATTATTTTCCAACACTGCAGAAGGAGGATCAGCTAGAAAGTAATCTACTAGAGAGGTCAGTAGTGCACTGTTGGAAGGGGAGAGGCGGAGAGCTACAGCCGGAGATATACTTGCCTCTGCTTTCTCTAGCATCTCACAGAGGCTGGGTGTCACGGAGTCACCGGGCGATGCTCTGGAACAGCTCCCCACAAAGCCAGGCAGGACTTTGGGGAGCCTCCTCTCCCTTGGAGCAGACTTGTTCAGGGCAAGAAGCTCACACGTCTTCACCTCCTGGGTCTCTCCTTGGAGCATTCAGCATCCTCTGCCCCTCTGTGTGCTTCCCACAGCAAGTCCGCCCCAGCGGGGTCCTCGGGAAGCCACAGGGTCCTGCCCCCGCCACACTGCAGTCAGACGTGACTCTCAGCCAGCCAGTAAAACAGAGGTTTATTCGATGACAGGAACAGGGTCTAAAACAGAGCTTGTAGATACAGCGAACCAGACCCCTCGGCCGGGTCCATTCTGGGGGGCAGTGAGCCAGACCCCCACGTCTGCCCTCAGCCAGCTCCAGACTAACAACCCCTTCCAGCCCCTCCTCTCTGCTCAGCTCCTTTCCCGGGCAAGGAGCTCACCTGATCCCTTTGTCTCCAACACCTTCAATTGGTACCTTTGTAGAGAAGGGGCCCAGGCCATCAGTGGCTAGGAGACAGAGTGTCAGGCATTTAGGTGCACTGGCCCTTTGCTCTGCAGCAATCACACACCCTTATCCCATCACCTAGATATTAAGAACTGCACAGGGGACACTGAGGCACCAACACAGTATTCAGAGCAACATTAAGATCATTCCCAGTTCGTCACACTGAGTCACTCAGTCACATCTAAAACATCTCTGGAATGCGCTGCCAGCTCCGAACAGGCCCTCCCTGAGGCTGATCTCTAGCTGAGCATACCAGGAACACCTCATTAGAGTCCAATCCCTGCACTGCCCTTCTGCCCGCTTCCAAACAAGAGTTAAAACAGGCCGATCCGGTCAGATCCGCTGTGACAGCGAGCAGCTGGCTTTCTAGCAGCAGCCCCCGTGCTCTCTCTGCACTAGGCCTGAGGTTTCCATTCCCATTTACATAAAGGGCTCTAATAAGGGCATTGATTACCTGCCACCACTATGGATCAGTTATGTGACTGCTCCAGCAGGTCAGGCCACGGCACTAAGCCATGTATGAAATAATAGCTCCATTATTTCATACATCCCAGCATGCTCTAGAAACAGGGCATTGACTCTCTCATGGGCTGTGGCATCTGCACATTAGCATGTGCTCCCAGCTCCTCACCCATTATCTGCTCAGACCCAACCCTGTGCCCTCGGGTGTCAGGTGGCCCCTTTAAACACATCAACCCCCACTGCCTCCAAAGCACTGTCTGCAGAATTCCCTTCCAAGGCCCATTCACCAAAGCAAGAGGTCAGAGACCTGCCTATGAACACAAACGCTGCAGGGCAAGGCCATCTCACTGTTTGTACTGGTCTCCAGGTGCTACTACAGTTCAACAGCCAGTCCAAGCTCATCACAGCTCCAAATCCTAGATCCCAGCCCTCAGGCCTTGTCTGCACAGGAATGTGATTGAGTACATGGCTAAAGGGGTGAATTTAAATCCGTGTTAGTTATCCTAGTCTAACCCCAGGGTGGCACTAGGACCTAGGCTATGCTACAAAGATAGGTCAATGCAAGGCACCTTATGTCTACCTAGCTGTGGCATGTGTCTACACTGCAATCTGTCTCCCACCACTGTAGACGTCCCGCCATGCCAACATGGTAACACCCCACCCGAGCGGCACAGAGACATGAGTGGTGTACTTAGGTCGACACAGTGAGTGGGCAGACACTGTGTAGTTATGTCAACCCTACTTGTCCTCCAGCAGCTGTCCCACAATGCCCCACACTGATCACTCTGGTCAACATTGTGAATGCCACTGCCCAGGGGGTCATGGAGACTAGAAGCACCCCACTTCTTGAAAGCCCCATGATGTTTTCAAATGCTTTTTCTTGATTGCCCGGCTTGGTGAGCACCTAGCAGCTCTCAACTGCCCAGCTGACCCTGCCACGCGCTCCATACACACTTCAGGAGATATCGGCTCTCCTGAGACTGTGGGGAGAGGAGGCTGTGTGGGCACAGCTACAGACCAGTTGTAGGAACATTGACATCTATGAGATCACTCAGGGGATGCAGTTGAAGGGGTAGAACTGGTGCCGGCAGCAAAGTCATGTGAAAGCCAAGGCGTACCAGAAGCCCAGGGAGGCCAACAAGCGACCTGGGGCCGAGCTGCAGACTTGCTGCTTTTACAAAGAACTGCATGCCATCCTCAGTAGATACCCCACCCCCCACCCCAAAAAGCACTGTGGATACCTCCAAGGAGCCTGAGCCACAGGCCCCCGGCCGTGAAAAGTGAGGAGGAACAAGTGGAGGTGATGATGGATAAGGAAGGAGGAATATGGTGGATGACCAGGGGATCCAGCTGTGCAGCAAGTCAGGACCTGTTACATCTGCTACATCTGTCCATCTTACTTCTTCAGTGCAGCTCTCAGTCTGGTGTCGCTATGCTGGGGGGCTGGGGAGAGCTCCGCATGTAGGTCCAGAAACGTGGTCTTGCACATCTGACAGTTCGGCAGCCACTGCTCATCATCCCAAACCTGCATGATGATGCGATCCCACCAGTCAGTGCTTGTTTCTCCAGCCCACAACAAGCACTCCATCACCTGCAGCTGCCCTATGACAGCCACCAACAACTTGAGTTGGTTCTCGCTATGCCCCACAGCGATCTGTCTCCAAGGAAATGTCATGCTCCCCACTGATTTGGTTCTTCTCATAGCTCTGCAAATGCTCCAAGATCATGCACCCTGTGTTTGCAACGCTCATAACAACAGTGCAGAGCTGTGCAAGCTCCACGCTTCTGTCAGAGATGACAGACAGCAATGGGGGGCATGTGGGCTTGTGGAGTTTTGAAGAAAAAAAAAGGTGCAAGAATGATTAATGCAGATGACATTACGGGATGGAAACAGTTGCAAACTCTCAAGTTGGTCCCATGCTCCCAGTCACCCCAGTGTGACCTGTTTCAGCCCCATTATGCATTGCCAACACTTCCCAAAAGACAGCATGCTGGACGATGTTGAGTTGCACACTGGGATTCCTACCCATGGTGCACTGTACTTTGCATCAATACAAGCACGCCTGGTGAGTTCGCACACCACCGACACAAGAAGCTAAGTATGCACGCGCACAAGCGATGTATTAACTGCGGCGGCTGTACGCCCACGTAACTTGAGTTGACGTAATTTTGTAGCATAGACATGTGAATAGCCTTATATTCATTTCAAAGGCCACCCCACGGAGTCCCCAGCCACGAGTAGCAGGATCGTGCGCAGAGGAACTGAGGGGGTTTGAACCAGCTGCCTAGGATTCTGGCGGGAGAGGGCCTTCTGTGGGCTAGTGTCCGTTGCTTGAGAAGAGGTTTAAGCTAAATGAGGAAAAACCGCTCTCCTAACGGACTGGGGGTTGGGTCAGCCTGGGATCACTAGACCAGTCCAACTGGTCAGGCTCTCCCATATAGACAAGTTCTCAGTCACAGCCAGGGCCCTAGGGGTGAACAGAGTGAAATTTCCCCCTGTGCAGTGGGCCACTTCCAGTCCTATGCATCCCTCAGGTCCCTCTTACAAGGCCTGGGGCAGGCACTCTGCACCGGTGCAGTTTCACCCAGAACCTATACCTAGGCACTTGGTGTCTAGCAATTTCATCCCAGTCTCTTGTTCTAAGTGCAGCTACCAGGTTTGCATTGTCTGGGCATAATCATCAGTCCTCATAAAACCTCTGGGGCTTAGAGGAATTCCAAGCATGATATTTTATGACACATGGCTAGAGAAATGGTAGCAATAGATCCAGCTCATCATAAAGTCTAAGAAACCTAAACTGGATGTGCATGCGCCACCTTCCATATCTCAGCCGGTCCTATTAAAGATAACCAGGAACAGTGACCTTGAGCACAGGGCTCCTTCACCAGATAACCCCAAATTAAGTGGCTGCTAAGATAGCAGCACAGAGAAATGGGAAGAGGGCATATGGAAAAGAAGGACCCTCCTCCCAGAGGGCAATGGGAAGGTGGCTCCCCTGGGGGGTTACTATCTTCATGCATTGACAGGAAGGCTCTGACATAACATAGAGGAAGGTGATACAAGTGTAATACCAACAGACTTGGTTGTTGTTGGGCGGGATCAAACCTGGGACCTCTGGAGTTAAATGCAGGAGCCTCTACTGCATGAGGTAAAAGCCACTCGGCGCTTAGCTAAGCCTATAGAGCAGACTCAAACTCGAAATGGTCTCGGTGCCTCTACAGGGGACAGAGCACCACAATCAGGAGGTATGTGGGTTACACAAGGCCCAGGAACACTGCCAGCTGTGCCAGCTCCACCGGCTGGAAATGGCAGCTTTGGTGAAAGATGGTCAGATTGTGAGCGATTCAAGTGGTGTGCCTAATTCAGTCAGGGCTGCTTTGTCAGGAAGAGGCATCCTAGAGGTTGGTGCGCAAGGCGGATAGCCACTCCAAGCTCTCATCACTGGAGAGTTCTTCATTCCCACTGACAACGGGTGGGAATGCTGCACACAGCGTTTCACCAAAGCGCAGATTCACTCTGTGCAGAGAAGAGACCCCCAACCCAAGATGGGCCTTGGGGGAGCACTCGTTCTAGTCCCTTGTTGTGTGGGAAAGAGAGACAGAGAAATGGATGATGGGCTCTTCCCCCACAGCACAACAGCAAGCGAGGAGATTTCACTTTCAGTGCCCCACGGAACAACGTATCTAATCGCAGCTAAATCAAACCGGGCTTGGATTAGGCAGCTGAAATGTGAGAACATCAGCCCCTCAGCCCAGCTCTGGCCACGTCAGGGCAGCTCTTGGCCAAAGCGAAGAGCAAGGTTACGTGGATTGTTTAACTGAGTTTTTAAAGGAAATTCAGCACCACGCCAGGCAGGAGAGATCATTCAGCCTCAGTAACCTGGGTTTTAGCCTGCTCAATAAAACAGACGGAGACTGGTTTTGTTCTGTTGCTTTGGGGTTTGGTTTTCTCCGTTTTTGGCTTTCAGAGCACATGCCAAAGGAATCTGTTAGCCTAAGTCTTCACTGCAAAAAAAGCAAGCTCAATGTAAACTCCATGGAGACCCGGCATTGCCAGTGTAACAAGTCCAAGTAAGCCCCTGGGGAGGGGTCCAGCATTGACCTGAACTAACTTTAACTAACTGACAAGCTACGGAGCTCAGTACAGCGGTAACCCGGCGAAATACAAGGGCCTGTGATGTACAGGAGGTCAGTCTTGATGAGCTAATGGTCCCTTAAGCTCTATGAACTAAATTCTGTGGCAATGTAAACACACCGCCTGGCTTGCAGACACAGCCACTATTCCAAGAGAGTTAAAATTTAGGGGGAAAATGCAGTCAAGTTGCACAATGGAACCTGTTTCTCTGCCCCTGCAATTGCACCAGTGCATCCACGGCATAGCACCAGCATTAGAAACAGAAAGAAGCTGGTGATTCCACAGAGAGAGGCTCAAAACCCACTAAACCCAGCATATCAAGGAGCTGATAACAGTGCCATAAGCTCTGACTGTCCCTCCAAATAAGCAAATAACATCCTGCAATGACTTCAGAATTTACTGCAAAATTCTTCATATTTCACAGGACATAAACATGAGCACGTGTGTGGATATTTTTAGACTTCTTAAGATATCTGTTTTTTCCCAGACACAAGTAACATTTCCTGACAATTCCTCGCAGCTCCTAGGCAGGAAGCGCTGCTGCTGGGCGATAACTTAGTTTCTCAGGAGGACAATAGATTCCAAGATTTTTACAAGGCAATTTGAACAATGTAAGGGAATTGTCTCCACCAAAACAGACGGGGCTGCACATTGAATTAAAGGTTCAACACAATTCCAGTCCTCCTGGCTCTCATTAACTATGGCTCCTCTGAGGAAAGCTGCAGGATTCACCCTCTCTGCCTATGGCTGAGAGAAATTAGCCTAACATCATTGGGCGTGTTAGGCTGGAAGACTCATCACCTAAGAATAGCTAACTCCATTGTAAGAACATAAGAACTTAAGAAATCCCAACAAGAGGAAAAGGCCACTAGGCTAACAAGGCGGGCGCTTTACAATTATGTGGGCAGGCAAGTGGCTGAAACTAGCCTTCAGCGGATGTTTGGCAAGGAAACGATCTGCTGTCAGCTTCACGATCGACCCAGCTTGATAGTATTCTTAGTAAATGGCCATTCCCTGGCAGCTCCTGTACTGAGAGTTTGCCAAGAGTCACAGCGAGGCTAGAACAGAATGGCTGTGACCACGGAGGTAGTTCTCATCATGTCGCCCACCACAGCCAGTTATGCTCCTGGCTGACATCGAAACCCAGCCGCTGCCTCCCTGCTAGAGTGATAATTCACCACTGGAGTCTCCATATCACTCACTCGCTCACCGGAGATTAATCATCTCTGAACAGAGGCTTTGTAAATAAACCGGCGAGCTGGCTGCGAGCTCAGCTGCTCCGCAGTAGGCAGCCTGGGAAGTGAGGTTTTTCCCATTATTGTTCCCAGCCCTTTTATTTATTTACTCCCTCAGGAAAAGAAGGGAAGCAGCTCCCAGTTGGCTGGCTGGATTTCAAGTTAAATATTGAAACTCCCCAGCAGCGTGGGGCTAACATACCAGATGCCTTTACATGGAGAGAGTGAAACGACTGACTCCTGAAGCAGTTCCTTGGGGAGGAACCAGTGGCTCCCAGGAGGATGGAGAGTCCCCCTCCCCACACACAAGCAGCCCGCACTGCCTGAAGGCGAGCATCTCCTAGCCACATGGACCACTCCAAACGCCCCTGCCCTAAGAGAGGGGGACTGATTGTCTGAAAGTCACATCCCCTATAGAGGAGCAGCAAGGTTCAACCTTCCCTGCAAACAGGCGCTACAGCCGTGCTCGCTGTTCACAGAATAGCTGGAATGCAAGCACACCACAGGGTAAATTCATTCCCTTAAGCTGCCACCATTTGAGTTTCACAGAGTTTAATGGAAGAAGGGACCATCAAACCATCTAGTCTATTGGCCCAGGCCATTACGTTTCCCCCAGTTATCCCAGCATTGACCTAATCACTTCAGTTAGACCAAAACACTTCAGTCTCCAGGCAGATAACCAGAGACACCAACATGCCACCAACGTCTGTGACCCCTGCAATGGCAGGGAATTGATCAGGTGAGACATAAATCTCAGGAAAAACTTCTTCAGAGTAAGCAGAGTAGGACAATGGAACAGGCACCTAGGGAGGTTGTTGGAAGTTTTCAAAAGGATGCTGGAGCCATCTGTCTTGGATGGTTCAGACACAACAAATCCGTCAGCTTAGATGACCCTTCTAGCCCTGTGGTTCTATGATTCTAGGCCCAGATGAACCCAGGAGGTGATCCCCATCCCATGCTGCAGAGGAAGGTGAAAAACACAAATGTCCCTGCCAACGTGACCCAGGAGGGAAATTCCTTCATGACCCCAAGTCTGGTGATCGATTTGACCCTGAGCATGTGCACAAGACACCAGTCAGGCATCTAAGGCAGGATTCTCCATATCACCCCATCCACTGTCCCATCTCCAGCTGGGGCCATCTCTGATGTTTGGAGTCTCCATATGGATCATTCACTAGGGAGAGAACTCAAAGGAGCATAACATAAGAACGGCCATATTGGGTCAGACCAATGGTCCATCTAGCCCAGTGTCCTGTCTTCTGACAGTGGCCAATGCCAGGTGTCCCAGAGGGGATGAACGGAACAGGACAATTATTCTGTGATCCATCCGCTAGAGCCTGGGGTTGCGTCTCTGACCATCTTGGCTAATAGTTACTATTGCTGTGTCCTCCATGAACTCATCTAATTCTTTTTTGAACCCAGTTATACTTTTGGCCTTCACAATATCCTCTGGCAATGAGTTCCATAGGTTGACTGTGCGTTGTGTGAAGAAGTATTTCTTTCTGTTTGTTTTAAATCCGCTGCCTATTAATGTCATTGGGTGATCCTTGGTTCTCATGTTATGTGAAGAGGGTTACATCACATCATTCAAAGAAATTCATAATCTGAAAACAGATGCTTTGCAACTAAACTGACAATCAGGCTAATGACAGAATTTGGGTTTGATTGTTTTAAGTTCTCATCAACACACTGGTGATAGCAAAGCCCAATTGGCTTTGGAATACTCTTCCTACTTGCTCCATGGCCAGTGAGAACCAGCATGGTCAGATGTTCCTTGGATGCACAACTGAAGAGACAGAACAGTCCTCCAGTCTTACACAAGCAGGTTTCAGTCACTCACTGGAGACCCCTCCAAAGCAGCTGTGCTGAAAGACACTGAGAGGTGACCATGGACAAGCTGGACGTCAGCTTAGCAAAGCAATACGGTGGCAATGGAAGCCAATCTGATTTTGGGATGCACATCCAGAGCTGTCATGTTATGGGTAGGGGTGAGAGCACCTTCGCCTACAGATCACAGTATTCAGAGATGTGGCCAGCAGCCCTAACTGATGTGACATGTCTGGCAGGACAGGAGCAAAGACAGGAGAGGATTCTCTGCAAATCGAGATCCCAGGGAAACAGGAAACCCTGTCCCAAAAACTGGTTTAAGCACTGGCTTGGAGAACCGTCCTGTGGATGGGGTGGGAAGAGGCCAGACTCTCTCAGGGCAAGAAAGGGGAGAGATGTTGCTTTTCAGATTTCCTCCAGCATGGAGTGTAGAACACAGTCCTGCTCAAGCCCTCACTGGGCAGACTAGATGGGACCGGAAAGTTCTTTCCTATCTCTAATTTCTATTCCAGATGCCCAAAGTCACAGCCTGAGACTCCAGCTCTTTGATTCCCAGTTTCCTGCTCTTACCACACTTATTGGAACTAGAACTCAGTGAATAACCGACAGCAATCACACACTGAACGCACTCTCCTTCTGCTTGAAGAACCTTGTTAAAAGAGTGACAATTGCTTGGATTTACTTGGCCTTTTGGTGAGCGTTTGACTGTCTGTAACTAAGTCTAATGAACTCAATACATCACCAAGCCAACGTTAGGACAATTTGCAGATATGGACAGTTTGGGCCATGCCAGTGGGATTGTGGCTTTCCCTAGAGTTGCACTGAATTGCTAAGTTGGAATACAAAGCCATTGCCATAGTAACCAAACTCTTTATCAGACTCATTCCTCAGACAGGTGTGGCACCTCCAGTAGCTCTGTGGCCAAGGATCCTACACCCCAGCAACACCTTGAGACAGCAAAACAAGGAGCCAAGAGGCGCACCTTCTCCCTTCGCTGGGCATAGCAAGAGCCCTGCTCCTCCCCAAGAACTCTTCCAGGAGCACACCCAGATAGGCCTGGCCTCACAACTCATCATGTGGAATAAGGGGGAGAAACGAACAGGGAGCTCCCTACACCCAGCCCCATCATGACTGAGGGAGAAGGGCCATGGCACAAGAGGAACCAGGTCAAGGCAAGCGGGATGGAGACCACTGCTCCTCCAGAGGGGAGGCCCTTGCCCAAGGTCAGTGGCTTCTGCACATCTTGACCTCTCCCCACTGCTAGCCCATGCGGTGATACTGGTGGGTGTTGCCCAGAGGAGCTCTCCCTGCAATGCAGACAGCGTTCCTGCTACTAGAGAGGATTTCCTCACTGGCCCAAGAGTTATGGTGCAGGAGCTCCAGACCCAGCCATGCCACTGCAGAAGCAGCCAGGGTCATAGACGACACCTTTGCCTGAATGCATAAAGGCATCACTAGGGTGGAAGAACCCCCCAGTCTCTAGGCTGACAAGCAGGGGTGTATTGTGCTCAAGCAGGTCCATGGGGAGCAGGGGAGGAAAGGTACAATTCATCTCTCTGCAATGTGACTCTGCACAGGACACACACTCAGGGCGGGTGCGAGTACCCTGGGCATGCACTGCCAGTGGCAGTACTCTGTGAAGCGGGCAGTGCCCTGGCCCCATCCTCCCTCACAAACCATCTTGGTGTGGCACTAGCTATGAAGAGCAAAACAAGTTGCGCAGCAACAACAACTCCCAACACCTCTGTGACACCCCCACTGGGTGGAAGGATTACAGCAGATGGCCCTCATTGTTTACAAGATCCCCACCCAGAGCTGAGCTAAAATTTCAGGCTAAGCTCTTTCTGGGGGAAAAATGACACGAATTCAGAACATTTAGATGTTCTGAATCTGCAATTTCACCAAACGGTTTGCGTAAAATACAACCTAAAACATTTCTAAAAAACCAGAAATGTTTCATTTGGTCATTTTCTAAATGTTTCAATTTTTCGTTTCCAAAGGATGTGTGTGTCAACATTTGATTTTATTTTTAAAAAAAATGTTTAAAATAGGGTTGAAGTGGAAACAAAACATTGAGGTTTTAAAAACAAACATTCAATTCAATCTGAAACTGTTTGTTTTCAGCTTTCCAATTCGCCAAAAAATTTTTTAAAAAATCAATTATGTTTCACCCCAAATGACATATGACAATATTTTGAATTGCCAGCAAACTGAAAAATAAACCATCTGCTCAGTTCTAACCACAACCCTTTCATCCCACCGCTGCTCCAAACACTTCCTAACATACCCTCAGGCAAAGATCTGCCATCAGTGACAACATGACACAAAGGGTCCGTTTACACTGGAATACAAAACCCAGAGCCTTGAGTCTCAGAGCCCAGGTCAATTGGCTCAGATTCAGGGGCTTGGGTTGTGGGCTAACAGCAGCAGTATAGATGCTGGGGCTTCAGCTGGAAACCAGGCTCTGAGATCCACTCTACTCGCGGCGTCTCACAGCCTGGGCTCCAATCTGGACATCTACACTGCTATTCCCAGCCCTGCAGCCCGAGCCCCATGATCCTGAGTAAGCTGGCCTGGGCCAGACGTAGATCTTTTATTGCACTTTAGATGTACTCAAAGTCTCAGAGGATGAAGGATGAACAAAACTGCCCTGGCCGTGTGGTCACCATGCAGAGCACCAGCTCCTGTTTGTTTTCCCAAACCGGTGATATAGTCTCTTGTGATTCCTGTAAACTGCTGTGCCAGTGTCTGACACTAGCTCGAACGGGCAGCTGACTTGCCCAAAACTCTGCAGAAACCTGCCAATACTCCCCAATGAAATGCTCTTTATCTAAACTAACTAACGCAGAATGGGTCATTGCAGCACCTGGACC
Organism: Chelonoidis abingdonii; assembly: GCF_003597395.2. NCBI lineage: Eukaryota > Metazoa > Chordata > Testudines > Testudinidae > Chelonoidis > Chelonoidis abingdonii. Next base: position 3,167,142 of record NC_133786.1, on the reverse strand, counting down.
AGATGCACCCAGATCCAGAAGCAACTCGGAACTTGGATCTTTCCTAAGGAACCCAGCTGGAACATGCAACCTTTACAGTGCTAAGCAGTTCAGTCACTGATCTTCCACGACACAGCGCTTCTGGGTTGCTGTTCACTAGGTTTGCTTGAAAGGACACTGGAGTCATTAACGCCTTTGGAGATCTACCTTCAACAGAAGCACATCATCAGGCAGAGTCTCACCTAGGAAGTTCTAGCACTCCCTACGATCCTTTTGCAGCCTTGTGCTGCTTTCCATAGAATAACCTTGCCCCTGTCCTGAACCATTCTGAAGGAGTCCTGGGGTTTTAGACCTATCAAAGGCTGGGCCCAACAACTCTGGCTTTGAGTGGTTTTGAGCAGGAGGGTCGAGGGGGAAAACCACAGCTTTTAAAAATTAACTGTTTTAAAAAATTTAAAATCAATTTTAAAAATATAGATCCGATATAACCTAGTTACTATCTGGTGGGTGCATAACTGGTTGGAAAACCACCGCCAGAGAATAATCATCAGTGGTTCACAATCATGCTAGAAGGACATACTGAGTGGGGTCCCGCAGGGGTCAGGTCTGGGCCCAGTTCTGTTCGATATCTTCATCAATGATTTGGATAATGGCATACAGAGTACACTTATGAAGTTTGTTGATGATACCAAGCTGGGAGGGGTTGCAAGTGCTCTATAAGATAAGATTAAAATTCAAAATGATCTGGACAAACTGGAGAAATGGTCTGAAGTAAATGTGGTGAAATTCAATAAGGACTAATGCAAAGTACTCCACTTAGGAAAGAACAATCAGTTGCACACATACAAAATGGGTAGTGACGGCCATGGAAAGGGATCTGGGGGTCATAGTGGATCACAAGTTAAGCAGGAGTCAACAGTGTACTGCAGATGCAAAAGCAATCTTCGTTTGGAATGTTGTAAGCAAGGCATGAGAAGTAATTCTTCCGCTGTACTCCACGCTGATTAGATCTCAGCTGGAGTGTTGTGTCCAGTTCTGGGTGCCACATTTCAGAAAGATATGGACAAATTGGAGAAAGTCCAGAGAAGGGCAACAAAAATTATTAAAGGTCTAGAAAACATGACCTGTGAGGGAAGATTGAAAAAAAAAAATTAGTTTGTTTAGTGTGGAGAAGAGAAGACTCAGAGAAAACATAACAGTTTAAGTACAGAAAAGGCTGTTAAAAGGAGGAAGGAGAAAAATTGTTCCCCCTAACCTCTGATGATAGGACAAGAAGAAGTGGGCTTAGATTGCAGCAAGGGCAGTTTTGGTTGGATTAAGAAAAACTTCCTGTCAGGGTGGTTAAGCACTGGAATAAATTGCCCAGGAAGGTTGTGGAATCCCCATTGTTGGAGATTTTAAGAGCAGGTTAGACAAACACCTATCAGGGACAGTCTAGATAATATTCAGTCCTGCCTTGAGTGCAGGGGACTGGACTAGATGACCTCTCGAGGTCTCTTCTGGTTCTATGATTCTACTTTTATATACATGTCACTGGTTCTTTACTTTCTTCCCTTTTGAGAGTCAAACTGCTAACCTGGATGGTTTGTACTCGTTGCTTTAATTAGTTTCCTAATTCCTAGCAAAATTTCAGATTTACATATAATTTTTTTTCTAAAGTGTCACACTTAAAATGCTCAACTCTACCAAAACACCCCGCCCCACCCCTAATACCTGGTGAGTTCAGACCCAATCCTATTGGGTCTTAAACAAACAAACAAAATCAATCAGGTTCTTAAAAAAAGAAAGCTTTTAACAAAAGAAGAAAAAAGTAAAAATTATTTCTGTCAACTCAGGATGGAAAATGTTTACAGGGAATTCAGCTCATATAGACTAGAGGGACTTCCTCCCCCTTAGCCTGAGATTAAAAGTTACAGCAAACAGAGGTAAAACTCCTTCCAGCAAAATACACATTCACAAATTAAGAAAACAAACATAAGACTAATCCAACTTTTCTAGCTAGTACTTACTATTTTGAACATGAGAGACTGTAACTGACAAGGGTGCCGTAGCCAGAAAGGGGTCGGTTAGGTCTAAATGTTAGGCAGTGCCAGACATTCCCCTTTTGGGTCTGGAGGTCTGGGCCTCTGATACGCCTCATTGATGCGAGTAATGAGTGACATGAGATCTCAGTGTCCTCACAGACTCCAACTCCAAGTGTGGACATTAGTTCTTACACACTCGGCCCTATTTTAGGGCAGCCAGTAGCCACTTGCGCCAATGAACATAAAACCCCAAGTCAATTGACTGGTGTCCTACTGAGCATTGGTGCTAGGGTTGTTCTTTGCAAGTTATAGCACACTCTTAAAGGGACTTTTTTGAGAAATCCACTACCCTTAGGTGTGTATGGGATTAACCTGCTCCTTCCTCTTGAAATATGGGTGTTTAGGATTTTCAGACTCAATGTTTGAAGTGTTGGCCTGTTATAAAAATTCGATTACATTTATACACACATGATATCGCAGCAGTCGATCTAGATCATCTTTTCATTGTTAGCACTAGAGTAATGTTGTTTTTGAAGTTACAAACGATTTCATGCCACTAAAAATACAGCTATGTTGACCACAGTCTTTATGCACACGCTAAACTGTTAAGCACGAGATGTCAAGCGGCTATTCATTTGGAAGTAAAGGAACGCAGCTGGGTAACATGTTTTGCAAACTGCTGGAGTCATGGCTTTCATTGTATATATTTGTATTTACCCAGTAGCAGTTCTTGTAAAATTCAAAAAGATGACATCATATCAGGAGAGGCTTTGAAAAGCAGCGTTTAGCTCATGTGCATTTACGTTTAATCTAAAGCCAGCAAAGTTGTTCAAATTTGTTGTTTTACAACAGCGCTCAACTTTGTTTTCAATTCAAGGAATCTTTTTGTGAAGTTGAGTGATTTTCAATGGTTGATTTAAGCTGTACCCAAGTCGTGCAGCGATCCATTGTGCGGGGCTTTTACTGGAGTCCACAGGTGCCTGCAAAAGAAATAGTCTCAGCACCTCTTGCACAGAATCCTGAACATCAATGTGCTGCATCTGTTCTGGGATAGGTCCTGCAAGGCTGTTGGACTAGATGACCTCCATGAGGTCCCTTCCAACCCTGATATTCTAGGGATTTGTAAATAGTATTACCCCAGGGCAGTATTGCCAATCAGGATTGTGCTTCTGGTCACTTTGGCTTCCAATATATATTCAGCTATAGGATCTGACAAAAGTTTGCTATGCACTGCCCCCCATTATACCCCAAAACTGGTGTAATGCATGGCCTCGATGTTGCCATCCCCCACTCATCTTTTTTTTTTTTTTAATGAAAGTTTGTAGCCTCTTGGGGGCAGAGAGCTGGGAAATGTGAATCTTGACATCTCAAGCACCAGAGACAAATCAAAAGACAAAAGTAGTTAATCTAAAATCTTCATGATTCTTTTTGCACGGGGAAGAGAAGGATTGACTCATGATTTTGGGCTTGGGGATGCAACCCTGCATCAGTTTTGGTATAATGGGGGAGATTCTCATGAATTCAGGTGACTCCAGGAGTGGGGCTTGAAAATACCATATCAAATCTTGCAAGTTGCATGACAAACATTGAAATCGCCTCCCACAGGTCATGCAGATTTTTTTTTAAAACCAGGCAGCTTTTTTTGCAAATGGTCTAAGTTCCACACTTGCTTAGCAAAGCCATAGATGGCAGCAAGGGCTATTTGGCAAGAGATTTCAGTTAATTACTTCATTCCATTACCTTCTATTGCCTGAAACAAATGGAATTAGATTTTTCTTGCAATTGCTGTGAGCCAAGAACAACTCTTATATAGGCACTGAGGAGGTGGAACAGTTCAGCAACCAAGCTCAGAAATGTTCCTACGGTCTGGACATCAAAACGTAGATAAGAGTTGGCCTACATAGCCACATCTCACACATGATTTATTGATTACAACTCATCATGTGATGATAGGCCATCACTTGGGGTTATTAAAACTGCCATGTTGAGAAGCTTCTTGCTGGAATGAGATGTGACAGGGTTGTTAAGTCCCATATGACAGCTGGCAAACAGCGGGATAAAACTAGAGGTTGGGGAGGGAAAAGGGAGAAATGTTGGTGAAATATTCACTAGTTTTTGCTAACTTCTTTGCATGCCACAAAACTTCCAGGACGCAAGGCTGTTTCCACTTGTCAGGCTGTACAATCTGCTCTGAGGAGCTAGAGAATGCTGTTTCCATGGGACCAGCCAAAGATACCTGAGATTTTATTTTACCTTAAATGAAATGGCAATAAAATGGGTTGCGTGAGCTTGTAAGACCTGGGGAAAGGTGCTCAGATACTTTGGGAACATATTCTATTTCTTGCCTTTTGGAAACAATACCATAGATCACAACTTGTTATTCAGGTCAGTATATGTAGCTAAATACCTGGGCATTTTAAGTGCCCATCCAGACCATCTGCTACACCCTGCCTTCTCTTGCATTTTAGCTACGTTCCTAGGATAGCACAATGGTCCTGGTTATTTTGTGACCTCTGTTTAGTGATGAGCATCAGTTGCCAAGGACCATTGTTCTTAGCAGTCACCTTCCTGCACCATGCCTGCTGGGATAGAGGCTTACGTGCCAATAGGGTGACCAGACAGCAAATGTGAAAAATCAAGATGGTGGTGGGGGGAGGGTAACAGGAGTCTACATAAGAAAAAGACCCCAAAATCAGAACTGTCCCTATAAAATCGGGACATCTGGTCACCCAATGTGCCAAGTGCATGGATCCCTACCACAACGGGGAAAACAATCACAGCAGAATCCTGGAGAGCAAGGGGAAAGGGTTCCACAAACAGGTTCTCCTCCATCGCTCTTGGCAGTGTGGGAAACCATCCACTGGAATAAACCAGAAGTGTCAATTTTGGGAGCTCCCCCACATTCAAGGCAGTGTTTAATGTTCCAAAGAGCCAGCTGTGTTTAGCAAACACACTCTCCAGGCAGGACAGAGCTGGAACTCGCCTGACATAGTGGAACCTCTGGATGGATCTGTCTAGGGCCCTTCTCCATGCATTATCAGCACTTCCCTCTCGAAGAACATACAACAAAGAGACAACGAATCCTGGGGAGTTTGCACAGAAAATACCCAAGAGAGAGAATTCAATTAGCAAGTGGCTTTTTAATGAACACCGCCAGGACCTTTGTCTCATGGGACTCAGGAGCTTCTTTTCCGGTCTCTCCAGAGCTCTGGCTGATGTCTCTAGGGCAGCATACAAGGCTGGCCATCCTCTCCTGCGAGCTGCTGTTGAGGATCCTCATGAAGGAGACTAAGTCCAACTCCACACTTGGTACTTTTGCGGCGTCAGCTGGAAGGTGATTTTTTTTTAAAAAGGACATTTCTACACCAGCAAAAACCCTAACATAGCCTCAGATACACCAGTAAAGTGTTTTCGCTGGCCTGGCTTCTTTCATTCTGGGAGCTGGCGTAAGCTATCCTGGTAAAAACACATTTGCCAGTCTAATCTGTGTCTGCACTAGGAGGGTTTGCTGTGGAGTTGTACTGGTACAACTACCCCAGGAAACCTTTTCTACTATAGACAAGGTCTAAGTGAGCCCCCCCGAGGCAGGTGCAGCTAGTTCTACTCGTGGATATAAAGGGAGGTGGGAGTAACGCTTTAGCCAGAATGCTCTAGAGCCCAGGCATAGAGGACCAAGAGGGTGGGCTGAGCAGTTCTGAGTTAGGAACCCCCAGAAAAGCCCAGCCCGGGGAGAAAATTTAGGCTGGACCTTGTGACGCTCTCTTTGTTAGGAGCACCCCACTCCTGCCTGGGCTTTGACTCTCCACAAGGTGCAGGCTGGAACGGTAATCACTCGCAACCAACAGCACCAGTAAGACAAAGCAATGCAAATGAAGTGCTAAAAGCAGAGGCTTATGTTAATTCGACGCTAAGGCTGCATGGGTGGACAACTGAGGATGTTCTGGTTCTCGGAGGAACTTGCTACATCACCCATCCTGGGATTAGGGACCCCAAGCAGCAACTCTATCATTAAGGATACAAAGACAAATTACCAGTCTAACACTGATTCAAAAACACCCACTCACCCGAGTCCTAATGCAAGAGCACTAACGCCAGCTGGGAACTGGTACTGCACCAGTGCTTTGGTTGGTTTTGAATCAAGGTTCTTAGAAAAGCAGCTTTTGAATTACGGGACCTAGAATAACTGGTGGCATTTCCCTCACCCACTTTCTGAGCATCCCGTCAGAACTCTGAGACTGGCCTACAGACTTCTGTAGAACTGAGATACCAGGGTGACTGGCAGACTGGACACATGCATGCAAAGAGAAAACCCACTGCATGCATCAGCTCAACCTTTCACAGTCTATAGTTACTGCAGTTATTTCTCCACTGACAAGCTCTGTGGTTATTGTCTGTTACGCAGTTTCCAAGGGCCTTGGTCCTTTTCTGGAGAGCTTACACAGTTCGCAGAAATGGGGCAGAGGAAGAAAGAGCCTGTGTTTTCAGTGCCAAGGGCTGTTCATACTGGATATGGCTATAAGCGTTTTGGAGCCCGAGGGAGCGAACCTCCCAGCCCTGGCTGACAGACTTGGGCTAGTGGGGCGCTCGCCAGCGCTCTAAAAATAGCTGCATAGACAGCGCTTTGAAGGTGCAGCTTGGGTAGGGTGATCAGATGTCCTGATTTTATAGGGACAGTCCTGATATTTGGGGCTTTGTCTTACATAGGCACCTATTACCATCCACCCCCGTCCCAATTTTCCACACTTGCTATCCATCCATTAGGGATTTTGCTATGGCTAATGACTTTACATGGAAGGCGGTCAGATACTATGGTGATGGGCAGCAGCATAAAATGTTAAGGTAGATTAGCTCAATAGGTAGATATCCAGACAAACAGCAGCAGCACCATCTTCCCCTCAGCATCTTGTATTGCTCGTTAAAAGGTCACTTTTCTGAACATGCCAGGTTAGAGGCCTTGAACACCACTCAGCAGCGTCAAAGCTTGTTTGCGGGCTTGTGGGATCTAGCCATGACTCTTCTGGGCTGTGAGCCTGCCTTATGCTTGGACATGTCTCGTGTCTTACTGGTGCCTAGAATACACAGAGCAGGGGGATATCTGGGGAGCTAAAGACTATAGGCTTTGGGGGGCAGGGATTATCTTGTACCATGCTGGCACAGCCCTTAGTGCTGTTGGGCCCTAATTTGGCTAGGGCATCTGGGCACCCTGCAGTATAAATACAATCACGAACACAGACCACATGCAGAATACAAGACAGATGGATAGGGCAAATACCAGTGCATTGGTGGGGCATTAATTTACTATTAGCCCTTCCATGTTGCAGCATAATACTAAATCCCATCAGCCTGTGAATGGGGCCTTGTGAATACTGAACAGTCTTCCGCTGCTGAGATCCACTAATCTTCATTATGTTGGATTTACATGTGGAAGGGGAGGGCCTGGACACATTTTTGGATGCCAACAGAAAGTCTCAATGAACCAAGAAATGCACTAATCCCCTTAACAGCATCAGACTCTGCCTGTTAAGACAGCCTTCTTCGGCTATGTGGGATTCAAGACAGGCATCACCCACAAGACTGCAGATCCCCTTTCTTGCGTGCCTAGGACCAACAGCAGTTAGCAAGAGGGTGCATTTGAGAGGTGCCCCCACCTGCTCAACTCCAGCTAATTCCTATTTGCTTTCTGGAGCATGTTTAGTGTTTTATTCTGATGAGAGGTGACTATTTTGATGAGCTAAAGCAGGGAAACTGCTTACGTGTACCATGCAATAGAGCAACAAAGAGCATTCAGGTACAAGGTAGTTCCTCCACCTTAGATTTTGGGGCCTCACAGCCTAGACGCCCTGCAAAGAGCCAATTCTCCAACAGACCCGGCCGCTGCACATCCAGAAGATGGTGGTAAAATTGCTACACTTGAGGCTGCCCTAACTGTCCATGATGCACGATTTAATTATAAAAGATTTAAACACAAGCTTGAAGCCACTGAGAACAAACTGTGAGCCAAGAGCAGAGCAAGCAGGGTTGTGGAGGCCAATTCCTAGTAACAGCGATGGTTGAGGGAATCCCTGAGGTTCTGGGAGCACATTGTGTGCTGGATGGTATTTACCGGGATTCAATAGGACCTGGAGTGCGATGAGACATGGGGGCACAACAGGGTCTGGTCTGAGCAGCGTTATTACTAAAGCCAGACAGGGTCCAGAAAGGGAAATAGGATTGTGTGTGCAGGTGAAGGAGTTAGTGTTTATCCGACCTGCTACACTACACTAGTCAAATGCTGGGGACTCTATAACCCTTCTTTTCAATGCCCACAAAAGAGATGGGCTGGGACCATGACCTTTGCTCCTCTACCATTCTCACACTGGGCATGCTCGCACAGCAGGAATAAGCTAACCTCTGTAGGAACCAAGAGATGCCTCAAGAAAACAGACTGAGCTATTCCAGAATTGCAGTCAAAATCCCCAGCTAGTTTCCACTGGATGCAATGTTCTACTTCAAACTCTTCCCCACCCTCCACCCAATCCTGAGGTGGCTGCATTCAATGATAAGGGAGAGATTCATATAGCCATCTATAAATCTTTATACACTACACACACACACACTAATATCAGTGGCTCTTGCTGCTGGATTAGGAAAGGATTAAAACACTTCAATTTTGGGAAGATTAAGCAGGGGAATATTTGTGATGAAAACACCTGGCTTCCATTTGTGCAAGGTTTGCTCTGAGCCAGCCTCCCTTTCATGTTGCTCGCAGCCCACCAGAGGGCTGGTTCTCTCTCTGTTTCTCTCATTGGTGGATATTTTAGATGAGGTGCAGCAGTTTCTCTCTCTCTCTCTCTTCACAGGAAAGTCTCTCTTTTGGAAGTTTCTCCCAGCAGGGAGTCCAAGATGGCAGGACGAGAGGAGGTTTCAGAATGCAAGCGAGGGTGCAGAATAGCACACACAACTTAGTCATTTGGTTTGACAGCCTTTTGGACCAACTGTAGCAGAGTAGTCTGGTGGCACCCAGCAGTCTGGTTCGTCTTACCTCTGCTTATAGAACCAGCCTTTTTACATTTACACAAGGAGTGTTATGTAGCCTCTCTTATAAGGACATCCCGTCATGGAGCGAACTGGTAGGGATTGCAAGCACGTTATGTGATGGGGCAAGGCCAGATGGCTACAGTAAAGTAGTGAGAAACAGGTATGTTAGCCCCAGGCTAAACAAATCCCTGGTACCACGGTAACCAAATGGCAGTTGCCTCCGGGTTAATCAAGACACCTGGGTCAGTTAAGATCTTTCTAGAAGGCAGTGGAGATAGCTACATTGATTGGCACACCTGAAGCCAATCAGGGCTGGCTGGAGCTAGCTAAAAGCCTCCCAGTTAGTCAGTGAGGCGTGCATGTTGAGGAGCTGGGAGCAAGAGGCACGAGGAGCTGAGAGGGGTGGGAGAGGGCTGTGCTGCAGGAGAACTGAGGAGTACAAGCGTTATCAGATACCAGGAGGAAGGACCTGTGATGAGGATAAAGAAGGTGTTTGGAGGAGGCCATGGGGAAGTAGCCCAGGGAGTTGTAGCTGTCATGCAGCTGTTACAGGAGGCACTATAGACAAGCTGGATCCAACAGGGCCCTGGGCTGGAACCCGGAGTAGAGGGCAGGCCCGGATTCCCCCCAAACCTCCCTACTCCTGATCAGACACAGGAGGGGTTGATCCAGACTGTGGGTTCCACCAGAAGGGAAGATCACTGAGGTGAGCAAATCCGCCAATAAGCGCAGGACCCACCATGGCGGAGGAGCAACTTTGTCACAATACATATTTCAGGATGTAGCAGATGAACTGTAGGTCCGTCAGGACCAGGCCAAGGGCAACACGCCCGTTTGTGGCACGCTGACTGTGGAACTCCATCCCCGGAGTGGTCTGTTTGAGTCTGACTGTGACTACATGCAGGACCTGGAGCAGCCCCACCACTACTCCAGATGGTCTGTCCCAAATATATTACTGCCACTATAGTCCTTTCACTTGCTTAAAACTCTGCCAAGTCCTGAAGTGAAGCTTTACTAGATGCGTTTTAACCAGAGAATGAACTTTTTGTTACTGGAAGGGAAGGGAAATCTACGCAGCCTTGAGGATATTGGACAGTAGGAAAGGGGGTGGACACATACTGGGGCTTTATAAAAAGAAAGAATTCAGCGACATTGTTGGCTCAAAACTCAAACTTCACCAATGTCTAGTCCTGCAAGAAGCACAGATTTCAGATCAGTAAGAGAAGGGTTTAATGCTCCAGCCCTGACCGCATCCAGGAGGGAATTCCAGAACTCTTAGCAAGGGCATGTCAGCTACCCCACAAGGGGGCAGTACCCATATCCATGACATTTGCTTTCCCATCCAGTCCTTTCAATCATTAGAAAGGTTGGTAAATGAAGCCTTAATATTGCAATAAATAACTAAATAAATAATCAAGCCCTACATTAATGCAACGTTAAGATTGCAGAGTTAAAGTCCCCCAAAGCCAGGAAATTTGAGTTTGCATGTGCCATCTTAACTCCTCCTCCAGGGTTGATTCCTGTCGGGTCAGTCTATACTGCAAACAGAGGTGTGACTGCAGAAGGTGTAGACAGACCCGCGGCAGCTTAAATAATGCCAGCAGCGAAGCCGCAGTGGCACAGGCTGTACGAGTCTGCCCCGGACCCTGGGTATGTACTTGAGTGGCTAGTCCACGCTGTCACAGCTTCACTGCTATTGTTGTTCAAAGCTAGCATGGGCATGTCTACATTCGCTGCAGTCACCCCTCAGACATACAGAGCGTGGGTGGGCAGAAGCAGTTAGATCAACTCTATTCATCTGGATTTCTGTGCGTCACCTCGCAATGTATTTTTGACATATTGGACTTGATGCTCATTACACCATGGCCTTTTATCTTTAGAGTATGAAGGCATCAGATATTTTAAATTACGTTACCTTTTCTAGTAGGCTCTCTAATGATTTTGTCCTAAAGCATGACCCAGAAATCTCTTTCTGAGGCTAGAGATAGATCAGTGAATACTAAATGCTTTATAACCCAGAGAGTTCACTGTGGCATTAGCTAACATTTTTGGAATAAGCACTGCATATCATCACGTAGCTATTTAGTGAGCTAGTTCGTATTTCCCATGGGATAGAACATCAAGTTATCCCAAGATAGCCAGCACAGAAACTCAGAGGCATTTTTCCAATAAGTATTGTAAAACTGCTCCTTCCTAATCACGTGAGAATGTCATGGGCAAAACTCGCACGTAGCCTGCTTGAAATGGAAATATATATATATATATATTATATATATATTCACAACTCAGTCTAAACAGGCTGGTGGGCAGTCACCAGCTGGGAGAAATGAACAATTCACTCACCCACAGCACAATCCCAGTCCCTTCCCTCGGGAGTCTCTTATTGATTTACAGACAAAAGATGCCAGACAAAATCAAGCCACTGGGACAGAATTGCCAGAGACCATTCTAACTTGCTAACCAGCTGGGTGTGGTAAAGAACACTCATGCTAGGCAGCTGCTGCCACAGTCATTTCCCCTCCACCTTCATATTTGAGTTGGGTGGGAATTTTCCATCAAAATGTGTCCTCAGTGAAATATGTGGTTTCCATAAGTCAAGGCTTTCTGCCTGAAAAAGTTGATTTTGCTGAAAATTTTGATGTTCCATCAGGAAAATCAAAACAAAGTATTTCATGCTGGGTCAGGTGATCCTGAATTGAAACAGTTGGGGTTTGTTCAATCAAATCAAAACGTTTAGTTTCAGCCCAGCATTAATCTGTGTTCACCGGAGCTACTGCAGTGCCATCTCCCATGATGCCTCATGGTTGCCTTTCTGGTTGAGCTGCAGTGATGCATCATGGGAGTCCTGTGATCAGAATACATCATGGGAGATGTAGTCTGGTTGGGGAGTCTGGCCATAGATGAGAACGGGGGAAATGAAGCACCCCAACTACAATCCCGCAAGATGCCCTGGTGGCTCAGGCAGACAGCTTTAATGGTGAACCGAGCCAAAGAGAAAAACAAAACATTTGAACACTCCCAAATCAAAACTTGTCAGAATTTTTTGTCCCATGAAAGATTTCGATATTTCACCTTTTCTTCCTAATCTGGGACAGAAACAAATATTGAAATTTCCTCTGGGATGGAAATTCCAAATTTTGATCTGCTCTCCTTTATAGTCCCCCTTCGATCACCAGTGTCACAGACAAGGTCTACATTAGCCCCTTATGCGCTGGAGCTTTGAGAGGGCCTTTCTACCTGAACACAGGACTACGGATTTGTCCCATACACTGCAAAAACGGCATTTGTCCTACATAGAAACATTTTCAGTGAATCACATTAAGAAAGCAGGACACACAGGCATCAAGAGATTTCTTGTTTAACTGCAAATCTGTCTCCTTTCAAATGCATCCTTCTGATGTTTGGATTTCACTGCGTTTCACTTTTTAGTACTCATCTGAGCGACTGTTGTGTGCTCATCTGAGTGACTTTCATGCATTATTTACTGTTGCACCGAGAAGTAACAGTCCACAACCGATACTACATAAAGCATGCCCTCGAGTGCAGACTCAGGGACCACCAGCCCAGCTAGCACAGCGTTCTTACAGCCCGGGCCCTGGGTGTCTGAGCACGGGCTGCCACAGGGCTGGGGCTATCAGGCCTTGGAGCAATACAAGGTGAAAATGTAGCTCTGGGGCATGGATGAAGGAATAATGAGGGTGCCGCAGCTGGCTGGGGCTAGGCAGTCTCATATGTGCCCCTAACCCACCACACTCAGGACTGTGTGTGGGTCTGTAACTGGGACCTACAGCACACGCTCAGTACTGTCAGACACTAATTCCTGCCACAGAGCCAGCAGTTTCTCTGCTTGGGGGGCCAGAACTAGTCAGTGCATTCATCATATCCCAGACTGCCCTTCTTCTGCAGCTCAGCCCCTTGCTCCAAGGTCCCTGTTATCCCAGTTTGGCCTGGACAGCATCGTGCTTTCAAACTTATTCCAGTTGCTCCCTGTCCTGACCAAAATACAGGGCTGCTACTGGCTCAGTTAAAAATTTGGCCTCTGACCACTAAGCTGCAGGCCTGAGTCTGCCTGTGCATCAGTTCGCTGGCTCAGCCTGGGCGGGGGACCACAGCATTGGGCATGGAGCTGCAGCAGAGGCAGTAGCCCTCCGCTCAGTTTGTCCCTTTAGGGTATGTCTATACTGCAATTAGACACCCACAGCTGACTCAGGCTTGCGGGGCAGTTTCATTGCAATGTAGAGTGCTGGGCTCAGACTAGCACCCAGGCTCTAGGATCCTGCAAGCCTGAGTCAGCTGTAGACAAACCCTTAATGCTGCACATCTGTGGACATGACAGCATGGCACCGAGAGCTAGTGCTTCGCTCTGAAACGAAGTCTCACATCTTACCTAATAGTTTAGGTGACTCAAAGTGATTAACTAAAATCCATATGGGGGTGGGCTGTGGAAATGCATTCGGAGTGAGCTCAATTTCAATCATCCAGTTTGCAATACTAAGTCGGGGCGATTTCACACATTAGGTGATGGGATAGTCATTTTTTGCTAACACCCGCTCAAGGGAGGGATAGCTTATTGGTTTGAGCATTGGCCTGCTAAACCTAGGGTTGTAAGTTCAATCCTAAAAAAAAGTCAGGGTAACAGACTCAGAAACCAAATTGCATTTTGGCATCCACAGTGCTAGAGACCCTGCAGAATAAGCAATAGGAATTGCCCTAGCACATGTCCGCCCAGTGGTCCATCTAGTCCAGTATCCTGTCTCCAGCCATGGCCAGCCCCAGCTGCTTCAGAGGAATGTGTCAAACTTCTGGAAAGGACGGTTATATAATAAGCGACCTATAGGGGAAGTGTCTTTCTATCTCAGCCAGCAGTTAGTCATTGGCTCGTGCTGTGGATCAGGAGGGCTGAGCGCTCTGATTTCTGTGGATTTTTATTATGTCCAGCCTTTCGGCTCGTGCTGTGCAGCTACAGTGCTGCAGCAGATGCTGTGCCTGTGTCACCATAACTCCAGCTGAAGGAAGCTGGACCAGGATCCTATTACAAACCTGTCCCCACAGCACCAGAGCCATGCACAGGGAAGCTCCATGTGGTCAGATTTCAGCTGCCTGTGCGTGGCATTTTCACTTTTTGAATGGATCTGTATCAACGCATTAGTGCTCAATGGGTACCACATACCAGGGTAATCGAGCCAACACTCATCGCTTTCCAACACGTTCGCTGTGTCTCGGATGAGGGAAAGGTGAAAGAACAAGCGCCCTTCTAGTGTTGCCTCCCCGTCTTGCAGCTTGTTGTCCTGCATGCTGAGGTCACTTTCCCATCCTAGCTTCATGCACTGGGATAATGGCACTTGGCCCCGGGAGCTCGCTGCCTGGTCTTGGCCAGTCCAACCAGAAGGGCTGGGAACAGAGGAGCTGCTGCTGCTCCCGTGCTGTTTGTTTGGCTGCTGCTTCATAACTCACCTGCTTTGCATGGGAAATTCTTTTCTACCTGCATTTCTCTGTTATAGTTTTGTCAGTGAACATTTCTAGGTCTGATTTAAAAGGAGCCTAAATCTGGGGAGGAGGCCATGTCCCTTTAAGGGTAGCTGAGTTTAGCCACACCTGATGCGCTGGATTAACTGACCCCTCCCCCCATCCTGTCCCGATCAGCTGAGTGATTTACTTAAAAGGGCTCAGAAACTCAGAGTGGAACCCGGGAGAGTGGCCAGGCTGCTGTCAAAGGCCCTGAGCTAGGTTCTGCAGGAGGCTGAGGGGACTCCAGGTAAGGAACCCGAGAGCCCGTGCTGTATCCCAGAGCCAGCGCCTGAAAGATAACCCAGAAGGGACTGGAAAAAGCCCACGTGGGGAGAAAGTACTTGGTGTTTGTTTGGACTTGTTACAGTGAGAGGGGATTGAACTCAGAGCGACTGGAGCTGGAGAACTGAGCTGTGTCAATCTCCAGGACAGACAAAACCTGGGTGAGAGAAAACTGAGGCAGGGAGTGCCTGCAGTGCCACACTCGGCCAGCAGGGGGGCACTGTATCATAGAATATCAGGGTTGGAAGGGACCTCAGGAGGTCATCTGGTCCAACCCCTGCTCAAAGCAAGACCAATTCCCAACTAAATCATCCCAGCCAGGGCTTTGTCAAGCCAGGCCTTAAAATCTCTAAGGACGGAGATTCCACCACCTCCCTAGGTAACCCATTCCAGTGCTTCACCACCCTCCTAGTGAAATAGTGTTTTCCAATATCCAACTTAGACCTCCCCTGCTGCAACTTGAGACCATTGCTCCTTGTTCTGTCATCTGCCACCACTGAGAACAGCCGAGCTCCATCCTCTTTGGAACCCCCTTTCAGGTAGTTGAAAGCAGCTATCAAATCCCCCCTCACTCTTCTCTTCTGCAGACTAAATAATCCCAGTTCCCTCAGCCTCTCCTCATAAATCATGTGCCCCAGGCACATTCACTATATTAGACCCCAAAAAACTTATATTTACCTAATTTCATGGCAAATGCAAGTCAGGAAATACAAAAGGGAGGTTCTAGCAAGTCTGCAATAGGCCCATCTAGTATCATCATGGGCCACATTTCACAACATTAACCTACACAATGACACCTGCAAGAGGAATACAAAATGTGCACAGAACAGCTGAGGAGAAGTGGAAAGGCTGCATTTCCTGACTTTGCAATAGTAACCAGGGCCCAGGAGGAGCGTGTACGTCTCCATTTTAAAATCCTCGTTAAATGAAGAAACGAGAGAGAAAGCTAAGGGCTCTTTCAGTCCGTATCAGTGCTATCGCATTTTCTGCAGTGACACCTGGCTCTGCCTGCACAGGCTGGAGTCCACCAACGTTTCAATATAGGAAAATCCCTAAACTGAAGTCTCTCTCTGCCATGTTACTCTAGTTAGGACACTCATTCACAGCTCTAGTGGTAAACTTAAAGTTGTATCAACCTTTCAGACAATTATGACAATAGTCCCTGGAAGCCTGGTGCGACACACCGTACAGCCACATGGCGAAAGATGGCCCTGTGCCGCGGAACTGACTGTTTAAATGGACCAGACAAAGGGCGAAAGGAAGGATTATCCCCACTGCACACAGGAGGGACTGAGGCCAGAGAGATAAAGTGACTTATCCAAGTGCACATGGAGTTTGTGGCTAGGGCAGGAACTGAAACCACATCTCCTGACTTCTAGTCAGTGCCAGGGAGACCATCTTTCCCCACCAGCAGATAAGGGCTTATCAAGAGTCCAGAACAGGCCAGTTCAGGGCTCCACTCTATTTGCTCTTGAGAAGTGAACAGCTGCTTTGGCATTTAACATACAGCCGGCTCCCAGGGCAGACGACAAAGTACGGAATATGGAAGAGACAGCCATGACGGGACCAATGCCAACCAGTGCCTAGGCCACACCTCCACACAGCTGCAGGATAAAAGCCCTGGAGTCTAACATGCAATCCCAGCTTAGTGCTCCCAGAGAATGGGACAGTATGGCCAAGCCCCTGCCAGCGTGCCCCAGGGAAGCCCTCTCCCAGCTACAGGTTTGGAGATCAGTTCATTCATTGATTCCAAGGCAGAAGGGACCATTGCAATCATCTTATCTGGCCTCCTGTGTAACACAGGCCAGAGACCTGCCCCACAAGGATTCCTAGAGCACAGCTTTGAGAAAAGCATCCAGTTTGATTTAAACATTGTCAGCAACAGAGAGTCTGTCCATTGTTTGTCCACAAGGACTTTTACCCACTTGCCCAGGGTTCACCACCTAACCCCAGCCACACCCCAAGGCGCTGCTGGGGTTTGTCCATTTATTCTCCATGCCTATTAAGGGGATTCTGCCAGTCACTGCCTGTTTCATCACGGCACAAGGGAGAAGTTTGCTGTTCCCAAGACTGTCAGTAAATCGCCCATTTCAAATCTGATTTCTATCCTCAGACTGTCGACTATTCCAAGTATCCTGTAAATGCTCACAGACGCCTCACTAATTCAATGGAAGTTTATGCCTACTAAAGCCCACTGACGTGCAACAGAATTCTGTTTGTGGGGTTTTCTTCCTTTGGAGTTCCAAGGGGGCCCTACTAAGGAAAGTGACTAAAAATGGCACGATGAGATTCCATAGCTGTGACTCAGTGATCTTGGTATCAAATCTGTCACGTTTACAAGCAAAGAGATTATTTTAAGCCAACTCTCAGCCCCGCAAATGTCCCTGGATTAGGATATCTGCTGGTGTTTCTCCCTCTCGTGCTTCATCCTGAGAAACAGAGGTTCTGCAATTCACATCAGGCCTACCACCAAGGTATCTCTTCAGCGGGTTTGCACAGGCGCAGCTAGGCCGTAGGGCTGGGCCAGTCATGAGGGTGCGCTGAAATAACCAAAGAGCTGTTATTTCAATGCTAATCTGCATGTGGACAGTTGCTTGAATCTCAGCAAAAGCAAATTAGGGCACCTGCCGGAGTGTCCGCACCAAAATCAAGAGGAGTGAATGAAAGCTGCGTTAGTGATTTCACTGCAAGTTTGGGTGTGGCTCGGCATTTACTAAATCCATGGTACGGCCACACCTTGAACAGAGCGTGCAGTTCTGGTCGCCGCATCTCAAAAAAAGGAGCATTCAAACTGGAAAAGCTGCAGAGAAGGGCAACAAAGATGAAGGAGGGTATGAAACCGCTTCCATATCGGGAGAGATTAAAAAGACCTGGACTGTCCGTCTTAGAAAAGAGACGACTAAGGGGGATAGGATAGAGGTCTATAAAATCACAAATGGTGCGGAGAAAGTGAAAGTCCTATTTAACTCTTCAGATAACACAGGAAGCAGGGGACACCCGATGAAATTCATAGGCAGCAGGTTTAAAACAAGCAAAAGGAAATATCTCTTCACACAATGTGCAGTCAACCTATGGAACTTGTTGCCAAGGAATGTTGTGAAGGTCAAAATTATAACCAGGTTCAACAGATAAGTTCATGGAGGATAGATCCATCAATGGCTATTAGCCAGGACAGTCAGGGATACAACCCCATGCTCTGGGTGTCCCTAAACCTCTGACTGCCAGATGCTGGGAGTGGACAACAGGAGATGGATCACTCAATAATTGCCCTGTTCTGTTCATTTGCCGTACTCTGCAGCTACACAGCTTGATGGAAGCTTGACCAGAGACTGCCCTCAGAGAGGCCATGGTACAGAGCAGGGGTCGGCAACCTTTCAGCAATGCTGTGCCGAGTCTTCATTTATTCACTCTGATTTAAGGTTTTGTGTGCCAGTAAACCATTTTTAACACTTTTTGAAGGTCTCTTTCTGTAAGTCTACAATATATAACTAAACTATTGTTGTATGTAAAGTAAATAAGGTTTTTAAAAATGTTTAAGAAGCTTCAGTTAAAATTAAATTAAAATGCAGAGGCCCTGGACTGGTGGCCAGGACCAGGGCAATGAGACTGACACTGAAAATCATCTCGCGTGCCGCCTTCAGCCCGTGTGCCATAGGTTGCCCATCCCTGGTACAGAGTAACAGAATGGTAATGAGAAGAAAGAGCTCATGGGATTATCACAATCATCAGCTGGGCCCACTGTCCAAAAGCAGTGGGATGGGACAAACAGATCTTCATCCTTACTGGGGGAGAGGAGGGGAAGGTTACACCCAGAGCTTCTGAGGGCCAAAGGGAGCAGCCTCACCTAAGCGGAAAGGGAAAAGCTCCTGTGTTCTGAGTTCTCATTTCCAGGGTTCAGGGCTTTCACATTTAAATCATGGAGCATACTTCCCAGCTGTCTGCGATGGCTCTTCCCTAGTACCTCCAGACTGAGCGTCCCCGACTGGCTGCCCTCTGCTCTCAGAATGATCTGGATGAACGTTTAATCACACAGAAGTCAGCAGCTGACAAGATGGAATGTGCAACTTTAACTCTGGCCCCCGTACATACCCCACTGTATGGCCTTTAATTACACAATGCTCTCTTATGCCTTAAAACGCCCAATTTGACCACATCACGGTCACACAACTTTAGATACGCACAAGTGCGGCATCTCACAGTACTATAGCACTACTGTATGTCACAAACAGAATTCATGGCCCGCTGTGATCATCTAGTCTGACCCACTTAAGCAACATGCTACAGAGTCATTATAGGACAATAGAGTAATAGTGTGTAGTGTGATGTGTTGACCCATATAAG
Source organism: Chelonoidis abingdonii (assembly GCF_003597395.2). Lineage (NCBI taxonomy): Eukaryota > Metazoa > Chordata > Testudines > Testudinidae > Chelonoidis > Chelonoidis abingdonii. The sequence continues at coordinate 3,147,991 of NC_133786.1, read as the reverse complement.
GGTTAATTATTAATCACAAACTCTAAATAGTGATATCACTGTTGAATATTCTTCACAGAACAATTAGCCCAAACCCTGCAATTCTTACTTCAGCAAGATTTGCAACAACTTTGAAGGTGTTTTGCCTAGGAAGAGCTTGCAGGATTAGTCCACTATAAAGACAATGTTGATTACAGATTTTGCATTTGGGAAGTCACAATTACATCATCTTAGAGAAAAGTTAGCTTTCATTTGACTTACGAAGGAAGATCTAGGTCTCTTTCAGATCAATCCTGGACACCCATGCTCAGGAAATTAGAGAAACAGTTTGAAGGAAGCACATTCCACATCTGAGAAGGTTAATGGTTACTGTCACTAAGCGATTGGGGATAGGACACCTGAGGAAGGGAGTATGGGGGAGCTGTCCAGAGGCCTACACTCTATGTTGTCCAAGGTGATGAAAAGCAAGTTGTCCAAAGCTGTCGGCCTGTGACAGAACATTGTTTTAGTCAGCAAGGGCTGGAGCCAGACTGGAACAACCCAGTTTAAGCTTGCTGAAGTGTTTCAACTGGTTTAAGTTACAAGAACTGTGGTAAGGGGTCTACAAGGCTCCAGGTACAGTCATGGGTTGGCATGGCAACGAGATGAAAGAGTCTAGAAATGGGAGGAACTGTTTGAATAGAAATTACCAGAATGTGCTGTGATTGGCTGTGAACTAGGCACCACTGAACAGCAAGGCAGGGGATGGATGGCGGGCTGGGGATGGATGGATGGATTGGAAGAAGTGAGTTTTCCCATCCTGGCTGCCACCCCCATTGTCTCCTTGGACACTAGGAGTCACCATGACACCACAGGTGTTCATTGTCCTGATCCTGAGAGCTGTCCTGCCAAGGGGGCCAGAGGGAGGGACACAGGTGACATTACCACCTCTGCCAGCTGAATCTTGACCATCTGGTATGTGAGTCTTGGGTTCCTGCTGTTACCCTCCACCCCCTAATCATTTCTCCTCTTTCCTATCCCCTCCCTTTGCTTCTGTCTAGCTAGAGTCTGATTGGCTTGACACGACAACTCCTCCCTCCGCGGCACTGCTGCAAGCCAGAGAGGCAGCTAAAAGCAACACCTTAAACAGCCTGACACCGGTACAGATTTGCCAGGTCTCAGAGCGGCTGAGGCAACCATGGCTGGGCCTGTGCTTCTCTGCAGAAGTGAGGCTGCAGGGGAAGTCAGCACTGGAGACAGAAGCTGCCTTGTCTCTGGGCTGTTCTTCTCTCTCCCCTTTTGCATGTTTCTCGTTTTGTCTTAAAGAAAACGGGATTGGATTGAAACTACCAGAACTGCAACAGCACCAGAAGCAGCACAACTAACTGCTTCTCTTCCCCCAAAGGGCAGTTTGTACCAGCCCTAATACTGTCAAAGAGGGTTTCTTCCTACAAGAAACTCTCTACTGCCGAAGGGAAGGGAATAAGGGGGCCCGTTAAGTGATAACCTGACTTAATGCTTCACATTTCATAGATTCATAGACTCTAGGACTGGAAGGGACCTCGAGAGGTCATCGAGTCCAGTCCCCTGGCCTCATGGCAAGACCAAATACTGTCTAGACCATCTAACCTGCTCTTAACCATCTCCAGAGATGGACATTCCACAGCCTCCCTAGGCAGTTTATTCCAGTGTTTAACCACCTTGACCGTTAAGAACTTTTTCCTAATGTCCAACCTAAACCTCCCTTGCTGCAGTTTAAGCCCGTTGCTTCTTGTTCTATCCTTAGAGGCTAAGGTGAACAAGTTTCCTCCCTCCTCCTGATGACACCCTTTTAGATACCTGAAAACTGCTATCATATCCCCTCTCAGTCTTCTCTTTTCCAAACTAAACAAATCCAGTTCTTTCAGCCTTCCTTCATAGGTCATGTTCTCAAGACCTTTAATCATTCTTGCTGCTCCTCTCTGGACCCTCTTCAATTTCTCCACATCTTTCTTGAAATGCGGTGCCCAGAACTGGACACAATACTTCAGTTGGGGCCTAACCAGCGCAGAGTAGAGCGGAAGAATGACTTCTCATGTTTTGCTCACAACACATCTGTTAATGCATCCCAGAATCACATTTGCTTTTTGTGCAACAGCATCACACTGTTGACTCATATTTAACTTGTGGTCCACTATGACCCCTAGATCCCTTTCTGTCATACTCCTTCCTAGACAATCTCTTTCCAGTCTGTATGTGTGAAAACGGATTGTTCCTTCCTAAGTGGAGCACTTTGCATTTGTCTTTATTAAACTTCATCCTGTTTACCTCAGACCATTTCTCCAATTTGTCCAGATCATTTTGAATTATGACCCTGTCCTCCAAAGCAGTTGCAGTCCCTCCCAGTTTGATATCATCTGCAAACTTAATAAGCGCATTTTCTATGCCAACATCTAAGTTGTTGATGAAGATATTGAACAGAGCCGGTCCCAAAACAGACCCCTGTGGAACCCCACTTGTCATACCTTTCCAGCAGGATTGGGAACCATTAATAACTACTCGCTGAGTATGGTTATCCGGCCAGTTACGCACCCACCTTATAGCAGCCCCATCTAAGTTGTATTTCAGAGGCTCTAACTGCTTTTCCTTCTCTGTTTAATAAAAGGTTACGACGACTTTTCACGGTGGGTGTTCCAGTCAGTGCTGCCACTGATAATATGATGTGAAACCCCAAATCACACAGAACTATGGAGCTTTGTAACAGCGAACAGCGGTTTTATTAACACCTTATCCCTTGTCAGGCCCTGTGTCAATGCACTAAACAAAACTCTCAACAGAAACTAGTGAAACTTTAGAAGCAATACAGTACTACCCAGAGATGCGTCTGTGTGGGGGGAAAACAGAGGTTTAACAAAGACCTGTCTTCTTGTATAGTTCACCTAGCACATTGGGGCTCAGATCCTTGCTGAGTACCACTGCATATATTTTATCACTACCCACAGTGCGCATGTCCCCACCCCGCAGGAGAGGCCCAGGATGGAGTTCAAAGGGGACGGGTGTTTGTGAACAGATTGCCTCACTCACGGCACAGGCCCTGGCCAAATTCCATGGTGATGGTGGAGTCATCATGTTCCAGCTGCCAACGATATGTACACTTAGCAATGGTCTCATGGCAGCCATGGGACAGCCCCAGCTCCCAAGGCTGGAAGAGACCATTGCGATCAGAGATTGGCCTCTTGCAGAACACAGGCCAGACACCTGCCCCACAATAATTCCTTCTGAACGAGAACAGATATTTAAATAAAACAGCCAGTCCTGATCACAGACATTGTTAAATCCGGATTGGACGTTATTCTAAAAGCTCTGCTCCAGTTTTAAAGGAACTATCTGGGGGCAGGCCCCTGGCCTGTGCTATCCAGGAGGCCAGGCTAGAGGACCACGTGGTCCCTTCTGGCTTTGGAACCTATGACTGTCCCATGGCTGCCATGCGACGCTAGCCCAGCATGGTTACAGCCAAGGAGCGGGGTTAGTTTTCACAAGGGATTCAAATTCAAAATCAAGTTGTGATTTGGCCAGGTCTGCACTTGCGTGTTCCCTTCGCAGGAACTTTTGCTCTGCAGCAGCACGACTACCCCAATGAGGGAGATTTTAGCTCAAGTGCCCAAGTATTCCCAGAACTGATTACGCAACTGTGAAATTCCTGGTTCACACTCTATGCTGTTAACAATACCGGCCAGCCAGTCAGGGAGCAACAGGGACCCCAGGTGAGGCACTGACCAACAGTGTGAATGATCTGGACGATTATAACACAATCCCATCCATCTGCAAAGCATGAATTATTCACTCACGCAGTCTAACGTGCTGTGTTTATTGGGGCTGCTCAGTGCATGAGCACAATAAACCCCGCAGGTGCCAGTAGCGTGCCATTAACTCGGACACGAGCACTGCAGGTGCTCCAGCAGCTAGGCCTTGTAGGGACTAGCCCTGGTGGCCCCAGTAACCACTCAGACACATGGCAAAGGGAAAAGATTTCCCTGTGGCTGGCAGGAAAGAGGAAGGCAGCAGATACGCTGGATACAGAGGTATAGACAGTCACAGTTCAAAGTGAACCACGGTGGTTCCTGTTCGGGCCCTGGGGCAGTCCCATCAAGTCAGGGCTCTGCAGACCCAGTGCTGGGGATGCTCGTTCTGGCTCAGTCTCTATTCAAGCAAATTTTGCAGATTCCCAGGCCAGGCTCAGTTACTGTCTCTCATTGGAGCCCCTCTGCATTGGCTCCCAGCCCAGCTGCTGCTGCTCCCCCATAAGACCCACTCAGACCCGCACCCAGCTGCGATGTCTGGCAGTCACAGGCTGTTTCACATATGGCTCTGTGCACAGTTCCTGACCTTCCACTCTGCCCAAGGTTTCTCTCCAGCGCCTGGCTCACCATGCGGCCGCAACCTCCCCACAAAGCCTGACTGGCCGCTCCCTAGTTCCGGCCTTTTCCCCTACCTGGACAGGATGAAGGGGCTGTGCTGTGGGAGAGAGGGACTCTGATGGGAGTTGTAGTTCCCCGCTTAGCAGATCCATCACAGCACCTTCATGGCTCTTAGAGCTACCTAAGCATGGAAGCCTTTCACACCACAAGTAATAGCCATGCAAGTCATCTTCCAATTGGTTAGTCAGCTAACGTGACATAAAGCTCTAAGGTGTGCAAGTGAGAGGAGTTGGCTAACGCATTCCAACTAACACCTCCTGAAAGACTAGTAACCTCAAACACTGGTTGAGTTGAGATTTCAATTCAACCAGCTAGGCCCTGTTCAAGTCCACACGAACGCTTTGGAAGGCATCAGCCAGCACCCTCCAGCCACACCCCTTTGAACCTGAGTCAAGCCAATTTCAACTAGCACAGCATCATTGCCCTCGCCTCATGTGACAGAAGCACATCTCCCTGCCCATAGCATGCAACTCCTGCCATCACTCCAATATTCCATAAGCATAACCCCCCTGAGAACAGCCTAACCGCCCAACACATTCTCTGTGCCGCGCAAAGTTCACAGCCCACCTGGCCCTCTGCTCAGCTGCCATACAGCTGGCTGGGTGAGATTTCAGCACCCAGAGGCACTGAGTTGCCGCTCTCCCTCTTTATCGTGATGTCGTAGTGTTAGGGCATCCCCAGCCCAGAGTCACTGTGCTCCAATCAACATGCAGCAGTGCCACCCTGCCCTCGTGAGTATGCACCAGCTTCTCTAAGCTGCCTCCCTCTGTAGACTGGCGTGGGCACCTCGCTCATCCAATCTCAAGCTTCTGTAGGTGCCTTAATGCCCTCAGGGCACTTACACATATCTGGAACCTTCCCGGAGAACCGGGACCGCTAATCCGCCTTCAATCCTCGAACAATGTGATAAGCACTGCCGCCACCTTCAGAACTTGGCCAGTGCAGCTGAAAAGGTCTGCGACCCGCATCAAGTGCAGGATGCAACTGACAGGGTCTCTCTTCTCGCCAGCCAAGCTGGGAAGTGCAACACTACCGTTACCCAGCAATGGACCACAACCAGCCCTCCCGTCCTGCTCTGCCTCAGCCCCACTGAGATATCACAGGTCACAATCTGCTCATTGCGCGCCTCATCTGTGCTTTGTGTTTAACTCGTGCCGCCTTTCACTGCCCCTTGCCCGCACCTAACGGCATGTGCCATTACGACGGTCACTGCTTCGAGGCAGAGAGCGTGTCTCTCTATAAGGCTGCTTTGAAGAGCCAGGAGATCTGAAACTGTTTGCTGATAACTGTGCAGTCTGAACTGTAGAGTTTTCTACTGCGCATGGCCCAGATGACACATTTAGAACTTGGCTGCTTCCAGTCCAGTTTCCTGGAGCCTTAGAAAACATGCTGTACTCTGCAGAGGCTAGTTACGTTCAGCCGTCTGATTTACCCTCCTGTCACAGGGTGCTCTACTCACCGCTGGGGCACCTCCTTCTGGCCAGGTCTGGGGATTAGCTCTGCCAGGCCGACACCCCTTCCTGCAGCTGCTCTCTATCACTCTGAGTCTCGCTCTCTCAGGACTCAACTGCTCCCGCTTCGTAGATTGGCCTTCCGGCCTGGTACCTGTCAAAGTACAAAGGTCCTTTCCTTCCGGGGTGTCAAAGTCTCTCAGGATCCACTGTCCTGAACAGTTTTTCCTTGCCCTGCCCCTTAATGCAGTGAGTCTCAAACTTTTTCACTGGTGACCCCTGTTGCACAGCAAGACTCTCAGTGTGATCCCCACCCCCCAAATAAATTAAACACACTTGTTAATACATTTAACACCATTATAAATGCTGGAGGCAATGCAGGGTTTGGGGAGGAGATTGACAGTTCATGACCCCCTATGTAAAAACCTCGCAGGTGGGGGACCTTTTCCAGCCCAGGGACTCTACAACAAGTAGTCACGGTCTGCACAGTCCTGACCCCTTACTGCTGTATCCCTGGGCTACCTTCCACCTTGTCTTCGCTCACCCTGAGTGTCCCTGCAGCCTCTCTCTCTGCAGCCCCCTTCTGCTCTTTGCTACTGGGCTTTCGACAGGCCCCTCCTGTCCTCTGCAGCCAAGCCTCAACTTTAATTAGTCCTCATTGTTCCCTGGCTCCTCCTCCAGGTGCAGCTTAGATGGTTAATTGGCCCACCTGGACTCCTTAACCCCTTACACCTTGTGTGGGGTGGACACCCATCACACCAAAACATAGGATCACAATTATCAATGGACATTTCAATACCTGTTGAAAATAACAAACAAGCATTCGAGGAAGAGGTTGTATCACCACTAGATGACCTCCCGAGGTCCCTTCCAACCCTAATCTTCTTTGATTCTATGATCACACACCAGAGCAAACAGGGGAGTCTCTCTGGGGACACCACTCTGACATGGCCACATTCAGTGCAGAACCCTGGGGTCCCCAGTAGCAAGAAAGCCTGGGCAGGTTGGATGGAGTTCAGCAAAAGGAGTAAGGGGTGTGGTGGGATTTAAAGTTGAATCCCAGCACCTGGGTTGAGCAGACAGATGGGGGAGGGAGGGTGACTGCAAACTGGCTGGTGAACAGCAAGTGAAGAGGGAAGGGCTTATTGATGGTGACCAGGAGCAAGCCCGCCCCGTAAGGGTGAATCACACCCCACAGCCAATGGAAATCACAGAGAGTATTTCCAGAGAGACTTTAGCCCTGTGTAGCAATCACCACTGTGCCTCTGCTGGTAACTTGCGATGCTGGGCTATTTCAGTAACGTCACATCTGACTCAAGCGTCTCGTGTAGCAGCCGCCTGACGTTCCTTGGTAAATTGCCCTCTTGATTCCCACATCAAGAGTGGGCTACCCACAGCTCACCTCCAGACTCCTGACAGTAATCCCCTATGCTAGGGGGAGAGGAATTGTGTGTGATATAATAAGGTATCCAGGGACGAAATGAAATACAAGACAATATAGGGTAGGTACCGGGGAAGCTCTGGGAAACCCAGCAGGGGATCGATGACCCTTCACTGCTCGACATTAAACAACAGCCAAAGATCTGGAGACCAAAGCTCAGAGACCAATCCTACGCTGGGCAGGACACTGGAGCGTGTCCCATTGCTCTTCCAGGAGGATGCCAGTGGGTAGGGCTGGGGAAAGGCAGCCTCCCACCCCCAAAGAGCCAGAATTACCTGCTTGCTTCTCAGCAAGGTTGGGGATGCTGAAGTACTAGTGACATGATGGCAAAAGCCTGCATACAACAATTGCTCCAAGGCCTCTGACCCAGAACATCACTGCTCTGGATTGATCACACCCTCCTCATGCGGGAAACAGGGGACTCGCTAGATGAGGGAGCCCAGGAAAGAGTTTGAGGCATCTGAGAAAAGCTGAGCCCTGGCCCTGCAGCCATGGAGCTTTGACGTTGCTGGTGCATTGACACAGGTCACGACAATAGGTGGTGAGACCCAGACCCAGGTCCCCAGGCAGCTGGGTTGGCCTGCAGGGCTTGCAGGAACAGGCTGTTCGCTGGTGACGGTTGAGCTAAGATGCAGGCCTGATTTGCGACGTGAAGTACATGGAGTACCCCCTGGCTTGCCCAGAGCACTTTCCGACCAGAGCTTTGCCCTGTCCAATATGATTTCCATTCCCGGGGTCTGATCCAACTGCTCACATACTGAGCTTTGGGGCAGGGGCACAGCACATCCCGGGGCTGTAAATCACCCAGCTGAACTCGCCTGGTTGAGGGAGAACGAAAACTCACCCCTGCCACAATTCCAGGGGAGAGGGCAGGAACTGCTGAGCCGTTGGCGCCCCTTCCGGCTCAGAGGGATCTAGGACTGACGCAGGAAGGCAGCCAGTACAAAACATTAACTATCAAACCCATCGGAAACCTGCTCCACCTTGCTGCTGTAAACAACCACAGTAAGACGCAGAATTAGTGGGCAAATATGAGCAGCCTCAGCTGCTGCCAGCACAGCTAGTTCTCTCACCACCTGCGTGGTCTTTGGGCTGATGTGCTCAAGAGCAGCATGGCTTTATCCAGATGTATGGGCTCTAAGCACCTCGCCAGATAACGGAATTTCCTGCCTCGGCCCCATCTTCCAGATGGGAAAACACTTTCTCTTTAAACAGTTGCCCCCCGAATTTCTGATCTTACATGGAGGGGCCCAAATGCACCTGCCCCTCAGCCCCATCGTCCCCTGCCCTCTGACCCCAGCATTTCTCATTATGTTGGTGGAGAGAAGCAGGTACACAGGATTAATGATTTCTTTGGAGGAGGCAGCTGCCAAGCAGGTCACATACCATTCCCCAGCTGCGTGTTGTGGCTTTCTGAGCACTGGGGTTTTAGCAGAGGTTCTGTCGTTAAGGATATCAGAGTCTCTAAAAACTCATTCCAGCATCCAGAATAAATCCAGGGAGGACTGCAGAGCTAGCCACCCGGGCACCTCAACCACAGCTACTATGGGTACCTTTCTGGGCTTCATAGGAACATTGGGGAAACAGCTCTCCCTGAAAGCAGGAACAGGTGCTGTCCGGACACTGCCCCTCTCCTGATACAGTAAGATGACTTTAGCCTTGCATTAGCCTCAGTTGACCACCCTGATCTCACGTTGTTTTTCCTTGTGACCATATGGACACTTTATCCTTCACAAGAGGAAGCAGACTGCAAGTCCCCAAACTGCCTCTGTGTTAAAGGGGCCAGATCAGCTGCTGAAGATTGTTCTCGCTCTCTATTTCAAAGAGGGACAGCCTTAAAATGTGAGCTACTTGTCAAGAGATTCTCCCTTGCCTTTCAGTGGTGCCATGTCTCACAATAGGGTTTCCCCAAGCCCCAGCTCCTGGAGTCAGGGGATGATGAAAGACTCTTGGTTTTTGTTTTCAACAAAGTGTAAGTTTTTAGCCATCCTGGTTTCACAGAAAAGCCAGGAACAATACCCAGTGTGGGATTTAGCAGCTCCAGAACCGGAAGGTTGCCATCCCCTCCTGCCGTTCGCACCTGTGCACGGCGGGTTCCCAACATTATCTGGGCAGAACACTGGTGTTCAGGAATAACGTTGCATGCTGGAGATGGCCGCACAAGGGGCAGAGCAGGATTTTTTCCTTCCCTATGGACTCCTAGGGGCCAACCCTGCTCCAAGCGAAGGCAATAGGAGTTTTGCCAAAGACTTCAGAAAGAGCAAACCTAGTTCCAAGACCTATCTGCTCAAAAAGCAATGCAAAAAACACCTGCTATCCTGAGAGAGCCCAGGCCCTGGGTCCCCTCCCAACAGCCACAGCCTTCTCTGCTCCCATGGCTCATGTGCCCCAACTCTCCTGAGTTCCTTCCACTCCCCCAGCCTGCCTCTCCTCCCCATCTCACCCTCTCTATCCTTCTGGTGGGCTTCCCACTATGCTTGAGTGGAAGAGGAACTTGGGGAGCAGAGCAGTTCCCAGGACGGCAGCCCCATTCTGCTGAGCCCAGCTCCCCCCAGCCTCACTGAGGGTACAGGGCGTTCCATGGATGTAGGTTAAGAAATGCTTTGCAGCCCCACCAGTTCCACAGGGAGTCCCCCAGCCCTTCATCTAGGTCTGTGGTGGTGGTGGCAGTCCCTCTGGCCGAGGAGCCAGGATGGAAATCCGAGAGACTCGCTCTACTGGCTACAGTGTCAAGTTTGCAGACCGGCACAGGGTAGGAAGCAGCGACAAGCAAAGAACTCCCATGCAGTCGCTCACGCTTCGCCACCAGGGTTTGCACATCTAACAAAAACCAACCGAAGCCTTGGTAAATAATAAATAAATAAATAGGAGACGTACCTATCTCCTAGAACTGGAAGGGATCTTGAAAGGTCATCAAGTCCAGCCCCCTGCCTTCACTAGCAGGACCAAGTACTGATTTTTGCCCCAGATCCCCCTCAAGGATTGAAACTCACAACCTTGGGTTTAGCAGGCTCAAACCACTGAGCTATCACGCCCCCCTCAGAGCTCTAGCCGCCTGTCACAGCCACATCTGCGAAGAATCCCTCACCTCCATGCCTGCTTCTGATATGCTGGAAAAAACTTTATTAAATCCAGGCCGAGAGAGACTTGAATGGAACGTTAGCCACTCAAAAGCCAGGAAATGCAGTATTAAATATTCCAATTGTTGGCCCCTTTGTGACCCAGGCGGCTAATTGAAGTTCAGGGCCCTGAATGTTCCCATTGGTAGGAGAAGCCGATAGAGTCTGATATTTTCTCTTATGCAAGCTTGTTTATTTACAATGAACATACAAAATCCTGGGTCTCCAAATACAGAAGGAAGCAGGAACAAGAGGACCCATTTCTTAGCTCCAGCCTCTTGAGCCGACATCAGAGCTAAGAGCTCTCTAGCTTATTCCGGGGCTGCCCTGTGTTCCTAGGTTCCTCTTCAGCTTTCTTGCCTCTCCCTCTCTGTGTGTTCACAGAATTACAGAATATCAGGGCTGGAAGGGACCTCAGGAGTTCATCTAGTCCCACCCCCTGCTCAAAGCAGGATCAATCCCCACACAGATTTTTATCCCAGTTCCCTAAGTGGCCCCCTGAAGGATTGAACTCACAACCCTTGATTTAGCAGGCCAGTGCTCAAACCACTGAGCTATCCCTCCCAGTTCTTTTGTCTAGTCTCCTCGGCACACAATACCCAGCCCAACTCTCCGCCCACCCGGTGCTAGTTTCTGGGCAGGCTTTGAAGGTTTGTTTTAGGTGTGGCCCCTTAGCAATGGTCTCGTTCACACACTGTAACAAGGTTTCATCCAGCTCTTACCAGTATTCAGTCTTAATTCCACCCCTTGTGAGCATGCGCACACAGTACAGCTCACATGCTAGTTCTCATACAATTTTGCATACGGCTGTAGTGTGCCCAGCTCCAGGGTATTGTTTCACAGTAGTGGGTAGAAGCCCCGACAGAACACAGCGCCCCACTGTGCTAGGGGCTGTACAAACAACAGTGAGATGATGTCTGCTCCAAAGACTTTACAGTCTAAATGAGCTTAGTGATATACAAAGGATCCAGCAACACAGGCCTAGCACTGTACTGATGAGGTATTGGTAGAAAAAGACCCAGTCACTAACTAGGAGGCACATCTGGCTATTTAAATAGGAAGCAGCATTATTAAACCTCTCAGGGCAGGAGGAATAGCCCTGAATACTAGCTGCACTATTCCACCCCCTTCGATGTGAGCAAGGTCAGTGAGGGTTCAGAGGGGGCCTGGAAAGATGGGCTTACTCCATGCATGGACACAACAAATCCTGCATCTTGGCAGGGCGTTAGGCTAGATAACCCTTGTGGTTCTCTTTCTGCAGAGGGGCAGAGGACTGTGTTATTCTCTACCAGGAGAGGGGACGATAATTGACTCTCCCCTTCCCTGTGCCTGACCATGGCTGTAAATGCTGGGCTGGAAGGGGAGTAGCAGAGCTGACTGTCCAGGCTTGGACTCTGCCAGCACAGCCCCTAGCTGGACTCTCTGCTGAGGGCTGGGGGCCCGGTGAGAATCCAGGGTGGATTCACATCCGGCCTTGGGAGCTGCATGTCCCAGACGAGTCACTGACCTTGCTCACATCCCAGCTCATCTGCTGGTTTAAAGTCCTCTTCCGGGCACTGGCACTGCTGGGAAGGGGTCAGAGTTTCAGTTTCATAGTGTCAGCAACAGAGGTCATTGCAGACACAGCCAAATCAGCAGGGCAGCAGCAGCCACAGCACCAGCAACTCTCCCCATTTCATCAGGAGCCTCGCCATATCTGGCCTTTTCCTTGGAGCCCCAGCTTCTGGAGTCAGGGGATTAGGAGAGACTCGGCTTTCCTTAATCAAACAGGAATATCATGGTTGCAGAGAAAAGTTTAAAGTGTGAATGACCCTAAAGTCTTCAACACAGAGACAAGCAGTGCTCAAGGGTTATTTCTGAAGCCTTGTGATTTTGAAGAGCTTAATCAATGTCTGAACCCTTGGGGCTAGTGATGCTGCCTGTAGGGGACCTCCGGCAGCTCTTTGCCAGGGATATTTGTGTGATGGGTTAGCTCACAGAACCCCCCTTGGGAGCTGCCAACGGATGTGCCAAGACTACTTCTGCCCCTGCTTTCCCTGCCAGCTCAGGACCCCAGCACCCTGTCTTGCTGAGCCAGACACCCCCCTCCGCTCCAACACAGACACAGGGTCAGAATCACTTGCCCGAAAGCTGCAGACTTGACTGAAAGCAGCTCACAGAAGTGTTCTTGTCTTTAACACTCAGATGCCCAACTCCCAATAGGTCTAAAACCCAAATAAATCCGTTTTACCCTGTATAAAGCTTACACAAGTCATATGTCCATGCTGACTAAGTTCCTTACCAGCCAGGCCACATTCCTGGGAAAGCCCAGGTGTGGACTGGTATCTCCAAGTTCATTGTTGGCTTAGGTGTTTCTTGATGGGACACTTACTGAAATAGTCTTTTCTGAGGAAGCTGGCGACCTGCTCCACTACAGCCTATTTAGAATCAAACAAGTATGCAGCCAATAGTCATAACTTCGAATACAAAAATGATACATGCATACAGATAGGATGAAAAGATTCAGTAGATCATGACCTTAACAGAGATATGTGACATGGCATATGTAGCATAAAACACATTCTAGTTACACACACACACACACACACACACGCATATTTCCATAAAGCCTTATGGGTGGCATCGTCACACCCTCCTTGTGAACTTACTGCCAGAGACTTAGACACTGTCCATGGTGAAGGCGGTACATGTAAAACCCCTGTTTGTCTTTGATACCATATGGTTTAAAGGTACTGAATGGGAATATGACCATTCATAAGTCTTGGGATTCCTAGTCTCCGGGCACCTGTAAACAGGTTGGGGTATAGTATTGCTAACAGAATGCACACGGTAATATCTGTTAAAGAGTAGGTGTCTTGGCATTTGGCCATCAATGCCATGAGACAGTGTGCCTCAGTTTCCCCCTCTACACAGCAGCATGGGCCTGCTACGCTTTGGCTGCTGTGCCAAGCTTCCAGTCTGTTTACAGGTAGAGGCTGAAAAGTAACATGCTTGTGGGACTGTCTTGTCACCATCGCTAGCATGTACAACAATTTCTTCCACAAATCAGGTATGTCCCACATCTTTAGAGGGTTTACCATTAGCATTAACTCCTTTATTTTATCCCATAGATTAATTAGCAAAAGACAGAAGGTTAACAACAAATCTACAGTGGACAGGCTTCGTTCACTCAATTTGGCTTGTTTAATGTCTACTGCATTTTCCCAGTTCTCTGTGCCCTCTGGTAGGCACTCTGATGCAGATTCTTCTGCCTCTTTGGGGAAGGTTTCTAATTCAGGCATGTGTTTCAGTCTTTTGTCAGGAAAGAATATACTGCAACCATGCCTGCCCTCGGCCCCTCCCTCTGGAACTGCTCTGGGCTGGACCCCACACACTTGTGCAATAAGGCAGTTTTTCTTCCTCCTGCCTTGAAGAGACAGTTTTACCCCTTACAAGTGTAGCAGGGACATCTTTCAATGGAGTGCTTTGGACTCCTTTGGACACTCCACTTTCTATTTCCAATAGGTCAGCTGGATGGACTCCCCCACCTCCAGGCCCCCCTGTTTTCCCTTAAAACCTGATGCACAGGACAGGGGTCTGGCATTTTAAATGCAGACTTTTCACCCTCCGCCAGGGAAAGATCCACCCTACAAAAGGTGGATGGACTCTCCAGCCCCTCCTCACCTTCCATCTGGGCTTCCCACTCTGGGTCCCCTCTGGGCCAGACACTCCTGTGTCCCCCAAAAGGGAAGGTGACCCTGGTCCAGCTATGGGCTCACAGCTACCAGCTATGACAGATCCTTCAACCATCACAATTTACTTATGCCCATATAAACTAACACAGCTTTTAAAAGTTCACAGCGTGAATTATGTCCGAGGTGCAGCAGAGCACACTTTGGACTGCTGACTCCAGTGAACTCAAGGTAGTCAGAAAGCCAGGCACGCCTGGCCCTTGCTCTCGGGTGCGATTTGTACTCCAGACCCAGAGGGGTGGGGCTTGTTGCCAGGGGAGTTATTCCTAATGACGTCCCTGTGTGGATGCTCTCCTGGAATGAGAGCATCCACACAGAATTCTGCTTCAAATGCACACACTGCCTCAGTGTGAATTGAGTCGTAGGGTTTGCCTACCCAGGGAAGTTAAGCATCTGCATTGCCCGTGGGAAATTTTTAGTGAAGGCTGGACAGATAGACAGCAGACAGGTACCTTCTCTGCACCTTGAGCCCATCTAGCTCTGTTCCCTTCATGGATTCAGCACTTGCCCCTTTCATTGTACTTTTGGGACCTACAGCAGCACACGGAGACCCCGCCAGGGGACCGGGCTGGGCACTTACACTCTAAACAGACCCAGGCGAGGTGGAGAGGTGGAGCCATCACTCCCATTGCGCAAATGGGGTCCAGAAAGTCCCACCAGATTTTCACAAGTGCTCAGCACCCAGGAGCTCCTAATACCAAAGCTCTGCCCATTTCTCTCTGCAGGGTGTCTCCTCCTCTCCCCTGGAGGGAAGCGGGGCCTGACAGGGAGACAGATCTGTCTGCAGAGGACAGGAGATTCCCAGCTGTGGCACCTTTTCCCCCACTCAGATACTGTTGCTGGGAGCCCCAGATACTTTTTACCAGGCACCGACTCCACCTGTAGTGCCCAGTTCAGATTCACTTACAGCCAGGGGGAGGAGAAATCCCATCCCACTCCGCCTTGCCTCAAACCCTTCCTTCCCAGCCACGGTTCTTCAGGCCCCTGGCCTCCAAGCTGCCTGAGCAGGGCTCCTGGGGGCAAGACCTTTCTGCCCCCCCTCGGAGGGCCTGGAACCAGGGTACCCCCAGGAGGGGCAGCAAGGTCAGTAGAGGCAGTGTCACGTATGCATTCTGCAGCAGAAATGCCTGTGGAGCAGGAGCCCTTGGGCCGCAGCTGGGGGCTTCCTGCAGGCAAAGCCCTGCTGAGATCCGTCTCTCAGACCAACTGCAGTGCTGGTACCATCCTGGATGGCCAACTCCGATCCCTGCTGGATTCAGCCAGGACTAATCCAACCAAAATAACAGAACACACAGATACGGATTTACCCAATATTAGTGCATGGCAATACGGGGCATCCGTGGCCTGAACTGTACGCAGTGCAGACAGACGGGGAATCCCCACCGCTATATCACTTGACTCTATCCACAAGAGACAAATGGCCCAAGTTTTCAAGTGAGCAGCGATTCTGGGAGCCCAATTCTACACCTCATTGGGACTTGATTTTCCAGAAGTGCTGAGCACCCACACTCTACGTATCAGGCCCTTTTCAGTGGGTTTCAGATTGGAGCCCCCAAATCACTGAATACTTTGGAAAGTTCAGGTCTATATAAACAATGCACAGCTTGGTCTCCTTCCTTCCCAGGCATCCACCCCAGGGGCCTCCCCTGACCGCAGCGTGCGTTTGCTTTGCTGGGATTGGACTGGATTGCAGAGTTGTTACAGCAATTAACACTGGCTAGATTCTGTTCAGTCTCACTCTGCTGGGTTTATTTTTCTTAACAGTCAGAATTACAGACATGACCAGAACTCCAGGCATCTGTCAGCCCCTGGGTGGTGCATGATACCTTGTTGGTCAGCCGGTGTTGTGCATCTCCCCTCTCTCCGCCCCCATCCCAATCCACACGGGATGCGAGTGCTGCAGCTACAGAGCCTGGCTCTTTAAATAAAGCTGGAGAGGCTCATTCTTTCAGCTCGGGAGGTCCCTGGTTCAGTCCCCAACGTGGCAGCTGTCACACCTGCACTATTCTCAACGTCTCAGGGCCGGGGCCAGTTCTGTCACACAGCACAGAGAGAAGCTATGACCATTGCTCTAGGACACACATACAAGAGGAGAGGCTGCACTAAATGCCACAGCAGAAGCTAGAATTAAGACTGAACGCTCTCCAGTTAGACTTCTCACCGCCAGGTCTCCAACAACCTCAGTCTCCTGCATTCCTTGTGCCCTGGGGTCATATCCACAGAGATCAGCTGATAACCACATACACTGACAGCAAGTAGGTTTCCAGGGCCCCACATGTTTCAGTAGGATGGAGGACCTAGTCCCAGTGCACAGACACAAACTCATCCAGGTGCAGAGTGGCCTGCGGGGCCCTCGAGGGTCAAACAGGGAGGAAGAGAATGCAGGTAGCAGGGACTCTAGGGAGCCAAACCCCTCTCCCATCCCTGCAAGCTGCCTGGGCGAGTGCTGAGAATGGAGATGTCACCCTCCTCCCCTCAGTGCCGCAGCAGCCGCCAGGGGCATGAGGTGCCATCGCAGGGCAAACCCCACTCAGGGTCTGGGTGTGTGGCAGAGTTTGCAGCTGGCCTACGGTGAGCATGTGGGGCAAGTCAGACAGAGCCCCAGGCAGCAATTGGCATTTCAGACAAGAGCATCACTCCCCCCTCCCTCAGCAGAGGTGTCCAGGCTCCAAGCACTGAGGACACCTGGCTTGCACAAGATGCCACATGCCCAGAGGAAAGGCACATGCTCTAGCTACTGACATAGCAGCTGCAGCAGGGCACAGAGGGCAGGTGCCACCAGCCAATGGGAATAGGTATTTGCATGCCAGGGCAGGCAGGCAGATTTGAAAATGACAGAGAGAAAAGACGTGTAAACCCAGAATGCAGCATAGCGTCAGGCTGCGGCTATGGCCCCTGGCATCACACGCTGCCACCGATGCTCCGGTAAATAGGGAGCATCTCAGGAGCCCAGGGCAAAGTGCTCCTCAGCCAGAAACAGCCTCAAAGACAAAGTGCACGAGCTACCAAGTTAAGCAGAATGAATTAAAAGCCAGGGGCATTAGCTTCATTACAGCCTGACAATATTGACTCCTGCTTGACACGGTCTGGGTTTGAGTGGCCAGTGCAACAGCGATCAATGCCCTTCAGTGTTTGGCCAGGTTAGTTCCCAGTATCCACAAGATGAACTGCACCGAAGCGTGTGTGCAGATTATATAACATATCACACTGGACTTATCATTTAGTTGCAATTGAAACTAGGATTAGTTAACAAACCAGCTCTGACCCCATCTGGCTGAATGGTAGGAGCAAGCCTCCTCCAAGATTTAAACTGGGACATCATACTTTGGATTTCGGGTCCTGAGACCAGTTGGGATATTTCAAGGTCCGACAAAAACCTCACCTCATAAAACTGGAAAGGTCACAGAAATAAGACTTTGGATGTTCTCCTGTGCTTCCTAATTCCAGACGGCACTGCCCCAATCAGATTTCCACCCTATAAGCTATTAAACATTTGGGAATTAAAGGATAAAGACAGATTTCTTTTGATGACCTGGCTCTATAGGATTAAGATGATTACCCGATGTGAAACCGAGACGAAATTAAACCGAAAGACAGGCACATGATGGACCCTTGCTGGTACACACGCACAGCTCAGAAGCAAGCGTCACAGGAGACCAAAGTGGGAAAAAATCCAAAAAAAGGGACTTTGAGGGAGGCCGAAGTAATATTTTGCTGGAACGGACCCCAATATTAGCCTTTAAGAAAAGGAACATTCACTAACAGGAACCTCCCTTCCCTGACGCAGGGGCGTAGAAAGTTAGGCTGTTTGTGGGCAGTGACTATTTATAAATGAAGAGATATGAGGAGCTGGCCTTAGGAGCAGTGCATGTTGAGAAAGTCCCCCACTGCATTTCTCACGACCCTGGGGCAGAAGGCGCTTTATACTCAAGAGAGTAAAATTCATGAAAAATGTGACTTCTCTACTCTAGATAGAAGTTGGCTGACTTGCGTTAACTCTCGCTGCGCCGAACGGAAGAAAGGGACAATTAGTTTGACACAAAGTTTAATTCAGTTGTTGAGTGTTCCTGGTATTTCCCTAACAAGAAAATTGGTGAAGTACGGAGACTATTTCATCTGGAATCTAGGCTCTCAGGCAGGCCAGCTTCAGAAGAGATGCACGTTTCCCTTACTCCGTTTTGGCGTTGGTCCCTCCCCTTTTGCAGACAGATGAATTCACAGTCTTTTTCCATTCCAGGAAATTTAAAAGACAAATGAAAATATTTCTATAGACCAGGCTTTTGAATCAGCATTCGCAAGTCTGCAGGAATGCTGGTGATGGTCTGTCCCTTGTTACTATGGCACCGAGCCAGTGCCGGCTCCAGGCGCGGCCAACAGGGAGGGGTGGCACATCCGAGTCCTCAGTGGTGGGTCCCTCACTCCCTCTCAGAGTGCAGCTCTACCAGCTGCCGAATTGCCGCCAAAGACTGAAGTGGCGGTAGTAGAGCTGCAGATCGCGATTGTGGCTTTTTTGTTTTTTTATTCCCCTCTCTTATTGCTGCTTGGGGCGGTAAAAACCTTGGAGCTGGTCCTGCACCTAGCACCCCAGGCAGGGGTAGGGGTGGAGCGGGGAATGACTTTGTGCTAGGCATTCATTGCACAAGGTGCTGGTTTAGGACAATATTTTTACACTGGGGTGGGTAAAAATCTGTCTGGGGATTAGTCCTGCTTTGAGCAGGGGGTTGGACTAGATGACCTCCTGAGGTCCCTTCCAACCCTGATATTCTGTGAATTTAGGCTCCAGTTAAGCACAGATACACAGCAGATATAATGCACTGCCTAGCCCCCATCCCAGGCCTTGCGGGTGCTACAACCAGTGTCAATCTGGTTTTCAGGTAATTGACTTCAATTTGCAAACAAGACCATGAAGAGAGGGGCTTTTGGAAGAAACAGCAGCCTCTGGAGAGGGTCTGGTTGTCCCTGGGATCTGACTGTGTGTACATTTGAGATGACTGAAAAAGGCTTTTTAGAGTCATTTAGAGAGACGTATTTGAAGCTGAAAACCCAGGACATTGATGATGCACCTGCCAGCTTCTGTCCCTAGCGCAGTGCTAGCTGCAGGATGGGTCCAGAAACAACTCGGGCGGGTCTTGTCCCTTTGCTAGAAAGTTCGGATCAGACTCTGCCAGGGAGACAACTCATTGGAATTTTAGACCCCCCCCAACCCACAGAGGGCTATGGAGTCTGCTTTGTCACAACCCCACCCCCAGGTTAAACCTTGTAACTATGGAACTTTACACTCTGTGCGACAGCTCTGGCCATGCCTCAGAGCGTTACAACAGGATCATGGAAATTCGAGCTGGAAATAGACAGTCACTCCCATTCCCCAGGGCCCCGTGCAGGCGTGTTCCTTACAGCAGTGTCTTGTTAATGTCCTAAGCTACTGCCACTTCCTTTGCGGGAGGGGGGACTCCACAGCCTGGGGAGGAGGGATAGCTCAGTAGTTTGAGCATTGGCCTGCTAAACCCAGGGTTGTGAGTTAAATCCTCCAGGGGGCCATTTGGGGAATTGGGGTAAAAATCTGGGGATTGGTCCTGCTCTGAGCAGGGGGTTGGACTAGATCTCCTGAGATCCCTTCCAACCCTGATATTCTATGATTCTAGCTGGATCTCAGGAGGAGTTTCCCGATTCTCTTGCTCAATTCTCCCATGTTGCAACAATGTATCTAGCCAGGCGGCTGGGGGCAGTTCAGTCCCTTCCGGAGAGCAGAACACCCCCTCCAGTACCAGAGAAGCTCAGAAAAGTTCTTCCTGCTATAGCTAGAGTAGGGGAGCCCAGCATCAGTTACCACAGGCCAGTCACATGGCGTTAACCTCATGGGATAGTTACACTGCATACCCACCCCAGAATCAGAAGCCTGGCGCCTGTTTTACAGTCATATCATTGCAATGGTCCAGACCGTTACTGGAAAGATTATGACAACCAATCATCAGCCTGGGTCCAGGACATAGCCTGCCTCGCAGGCCCTAGAACACTAGAGAGCTGGTGGGACAGGCCTGGTGTCGAAGGGGTGAAGGAAAGAAGCCAGCAGGAGGTAGGACTGCCTGAGAACCTACCTATTTACACTAGACAGAAAACCCATTCCAGTACCTGCACAGATTTCACCAATTGTGCCAAATGAAGGAAAGTGACAGACTTGCAGGACACGTTTCCCCAGCGAGCCCACATCACCAATGCTGTGATCATCACAGATATGTGCGCAGTTATTTCACAATTAGCATCAGTGCTTTTCAGTTACTAAAAATGAATTTCCTTTTCCGGCTCGCGGTGATTTCAGCAATTCAAGGCTCGGAATCCATAGGGTAGCATTTTTAACAGGATTAGCGCTGTCCCTGACTCTATAAGCTATATCATCACAAATCATTTATAAAGGCCCATAGACACTTACACGGTGCCCTACAAACAGATTAACCACACGCTACAGGCAGCAGATTTCCATAAATTAGATCAAGACAAGACAAGAGAACAGTTCAGGTAAGGAAGGGTTGTGGGAACCACAAGAGTAAAAAACAACGCATGGTAAAAAGTGGCACAGCAGAAACAGCATCAATCACTGCAGCCTCCACCTGATCTCTGAGTGGCCTGGTCCTACACTATATGGTTAGGTCGACACAAGGCAGTTTAAGTCAACCTAGCTGTGCATGTGTCTACACTTACATTTGGCTCCCACAGACGTAAGTGCCCTGCTACGCTGACCTAACATCAGTGCCAAGAGCAGTGGAGAGTCACGGTCAATGTAGTTTGGTTGCCACAGGAATAGCGTAGATACTGCATTACTTACATTGGCTGTTACTATCCCACAATGCCCCGCAGTGACCACTATGGTCACCGTTGTGAACTCCACTGCCCTCCCCATTAAAGCCCTGTGAATTTTTGAAATTCCTTATCTTGGTTGCCTAGTGTGGTGAGCACCTAGCACTTCTCCATCATTGAGTGTAACTGCCCAGCTGACCATGCTACCTACACGCTGCAGACGCACTCCTGCCAGGAGCAGACGGAAGATATTGGATCTCCTGGGCCTGTGGGGAGAAGAGGCTGTGCAAGAACAGCTCTGACCCAGCCACAGAAACATGGACATCTACAAGCAGATTGCTTGGTGGAGGCAGGAGAAGGGCTACGACAGGGGCCTGTAGCAGCACTGCATGAAACCCAAGGAGCCGCAGTAGGAGTACCAGAAGGCCAGGGAGGCCAACAAATGATGTGGTGCTGAAAGAAGAGGAGGAAGAGGACTTGGGATGACATGTTCCAGGAGATCCTGCAAGCCAATGCTGCATCAGAGAAGGATCACAGGGCCTGGAGGATCATCACTGCAGACAGCCTGGAGAAGGACGGAGTGGAGAGGAACATGCAAGCAGGAGGTACTTGCGCTTCTCAGACAGCAAACTGAGATGCTGTGGACTCTGGCAGAGTTGCAGGTTCAACAATCCCATGCTCGCCCCCATCGGCAGCCCACTGAGAATTCAATGTTGGGACCTCCCTATACCCCTCTGCCCCCAATATTCCAGGTGGCAGCAGGGGTCAACGCACTACTGTTGCCACTCCACCGTTGGAGACATTAAAGACATTCACAGTGTCACATACACTGACGTGTGAAAGCCACGATTGGTTTGCGTGTACCTGAAATGGGAATGAGTGTTCTTTCCCCTTCAGAAGTTCTGTTCTCTTCATTGATTAAGATTTGTAATTTTTTAAAATTTCCCGGTTCATGTTACATAATAAAATTATATTTTTGGAACAAAATTATCCTTTATTAGTTCACAACATGTGTGGTCTGATGCTGAGCAGGTCTCACACTCACCAACTTCCCGTTCCTTCACTTTGCCACATAACCCATAACATCTCCACAGACATTATCACTAGGTGCATTGACAATGTTATAGCCCTACGTACGCAGCACTCACTACAAGATTCATACTGGGCTGCAAATGAGCAAGGCCAGGTAGACCCCCCTGCAGCACCACACGCACTACTCTGGCTCAGTATTAAAATGGTCCTTCAAAGCCTCCCTGAGCCATACAGCTTCATGCTGAGCTCTTCTAATAGCCCTTGTATCTGGCTGTTCACATTTAGCAGACAGCCACTCCACCTCCACCCCGGGGGAAACGTTTCCCCCCAGCTTCACAGATATTATGCAGAACACGGCAGACAGCTATAACCACTGGGATATTTTTCTCACTGAAGTCCAAGCTTGTAAGTAAACACTACCAGCAACGTGGGCGGTCAGTGACACAGCTGTTGGGGGAGGCTAGCCCCTTGCCCCTTCTGTTCAGCTCGCCCTTCCCTTTTGCCCCCCTCCCCTGCAGTAGCCCAGAGCACCCTCACCGCGACCCCGGCAGTGGCCAGCTTTGGTGTGCTGGGGGCCAGCCCAGGAGCGCCGGGCAGTTGCGCCCCAGCCCCGGGTGCTTCGGGTGGCCAGGCCATCCCCAGCCCCTGTGCTCTGGGCAGTGTGGCCCCAGCACCAGCTGCCTTAAGTCCCTGCAGGAGCAGGAGGGAGGCCGGCCAGCCAGGGGAGAGCACAAGGAAACACATGAGGGGGCCTGGCCTGGGGGCGGAGCATGAGCATGGCCATGCTAGGCTGTTTGGGGTGGCACAGCCTCCCCCTGCCTCTGATACCTGCTGCCCATGGGCAGCAACCCATCAAACACTCAAAGGCACATTCAACTGTCATTCTGCACCTGCTGAACCTGTAATTGAATTGTTCCTTGGTGCTGTCGAAGTGGCCAGTGTACGGCTCCATGAATCAGGGGAGCAAGGGATAGGCTGGCTCGCCCATGATCACTATTAGCATTTCAACTTTCCCAAAGGCAATTCACCAATCAGGAAAGAATGTCCCTGCTTGCAGGTTCCTGAACAGCCTTGTGTCTTAAAGACGTGAGCATCGTGCCTGACCAGCTCACATCGATGTCAGTAAAGCGCACTGCACTCTGCACTGATGCAAGCGCTCCTGGTGAGGAAGTGCACCATCGACACCAGGAGTCTAGCGCGTACATGCACCAGCAATGTAATAACTGCAGCAGCTGCATGCTGATGTAACCTTAGGTCGACGTATGTTTGTAGTGCGGACATGGCCTCTGTCTGCCTGTGATCGCCAGCAATAAGATATATCCAGGAGCACTCACTGCAAAGCTGCTGTGGGCTCCCCGGGCAGACTAGGGGCTTGTCTATGCTTAAAACACGACAGCAGCACAGCCGTGGTGCGGCAGCGCTTCAATGTACAGTTCCTATGCCAATGCACTTCCTGTGCCGATGGGCCGGGGTCTCCTGTCACCGTACATAATCCCTTGTCTGGCAACGTCGCACTGTCCACACAGGGACGTAGGACAGCTTCACTACGCCGTGCAGGGCGGTGGCTTTTTCATACCCCCGACTGACGTGGTTAAACCATTGCAATTTTCTAGCGCAGACTGAGCCTAGTATGCAGCACATTCTTCCAAAACTAACACGCTTGTTTGTGACAGCCGCCTAAGCAGACTGATTTGGAAGACCAAGGCTGCTTTGGCAGCCAAACCCAGAGTCCTTTTCACAGAAAAACATTTTGATAACTCCATGACTGGACCTTAGAAATACACCAGGTACAGAGCACACCGAATCCCACGCTAAATCAGACAGGACTTAACAGGCTTGATGCAGGAATCCCTAGATGAACTTCAGTGGCCTGGGTAATGCAGGATGTCAGAGGGGGACAGGGATAGCTCAGTGGTTTGAGCTTTGGCCTGCTAAACCCTGGGTTGTGAGCTCAATCCTTGAGGGGGCCATTTGGGGATTGGTCCTGCCTTGAGCAGGGGGTCGGACTAGATGATCTCCTGAGGTCCCTTCCAACCCTAATAATCTATGATTCTAACAGTGCTTGGAATCAATCTATCATTCCGGGAAGGTCTCTAGGACTACCACAGTTAAGGTTCCCTAATGGTTCTCATTCAAACCCTGTTTTCAGTTGCTTGTAACTTTCCAAAACATTGTCCTTTCTGGTTGATATTTCTGGGGCTCGGTCTCCTTCCATAAAGGTGACTTTCTGTTTGGAAAGTCTGAGCAAATCTCGTTCAGAGAACAAAGAGGCATGATGCATACTCACTGCATTACAAACAAGAGAGACTTACATAAAAAAGTTTGACACTCAGCTGAGAGTAGAAAGCTGAACCTGACAGTCTGTGTAGAGGAAGGCTTCAGAGCCTTTGATGAAAGCTCGGCTCAGTTTGACCCAGGTAGGGGTCAAAAGCCACTGTACCCGTGTGCACGGCACACAAGAAGTAGAGTGTTTAACCTTTGCTGGGGCAGTGGGTGGTAAAGACAGGCTATGCTGTGCACAAGAGTTATGTGCAGTAAGGAAGCAGCTTGGCTATCCAGCCTTTCCCTTCCTCCCTGTACTTTGGGTCCTCCTGCCCAGGCAAGTAGAACATCCACAGCTACCTTGAGACCAGCTGTTTAAAACGCCAGGGACACCCACTGTCCTGTTTCAGGGCACAACCCACCACCCCTCCATGCTGACAGCCTGGGGGCAGGGAGACGCAATCCCTGTGGCTCCATTATCTCACCACTGGCACCCGCACAGGTTTTTGCCCTTAGGCTGATGCGTCTGGGGCCATGAGACTAGAAGGCGCCCAGGCTGGCCCAGAGCTGCAGCGTCCAGGGCTGGCTCCTCCGGGCACAAACTTCTCTCCCCACAGCAGCAGGGCCAGGCGGACCTGGCCAGGGGGCCCGGGTCCCTCCGAGGCTGGCTCGGAGCCTGGGGAAGCGCCTCCAGCCCGCCCCCGGGGAGAGGCTGCGCTCAGCGCCAGGGGCTGGAAACTTGTGCAATGGGTCGGTTCTGCCCAGGCCGATGGGGGGGCTCCTGGTGGGGAGCGGTGACCCCAGCCCGGAGCGGGACGGCGGCCGGAGCCTGCCCGTGCACGGACGGGCAGAAGCGCCGGGGCGATTGCCAGGCTCCGGGCGCTGCACCGAGACACCCTCGGAGGCGCGGAGCCCCCCGATCTGCGGGCTGGGAGCTGAGTCCCGCCCGCCCGCGCCTCGCACCTGCTCCTCTCGCCCTCCGCCGCCCGGGACTGCTCCGGTCCCTGCCCCAGGGAACAGTCCGGACGCCCCCGCCCCCGGACTCTCCCCGGCTGCGCCCAGCTCGGGCGCCGGCCGCGGCCCGGCCGCGTTCGGCTCAGCCTCAGCCTCACTCACCCAGCAGCGCGGCCAGCCCCAGGGCCAGCGGCAGCGGCTCCATCCCGCCGGCTCCCAGCCAGGCGGCTGCAGCGCAGCGCTCATCCCGCCAGCAGAGCGAGCGAGCAGGTGCCGGACCGCAGCCCGGGCGGGAGGAGGAGGAGTCGGGGAGGGGCCCGTTGCCCAGGTGGGCGGCCCCAGCAGGTGGTGGTCGGGGTCAGGCCGGATTCAGGTGGAGGGGCGGCTCCCCAGGCGTGGCGCGGGAGGGGTTGGTCCGGTGTCCGCGGGGAGCGATCCCGGCGCCGGAGGGGTTGGTCCAGTGTCCCAGGAGAGCCGATGGGGGGGGGAGGGGGTGGCGGGGGAAGGCGCTGGTCCGGTGTCCAGGGAGAAGGGGGGGGGCGCTGATCCGGCGCGGGAGGGGTTGGTCCGGTGTCCCGGGAGAGCCTACGGGGGTAGGGGGGCGCTGATCCGGCGCGGGAGGGGTTGGTCCGGTATCCCGGGAGAGCCGATGGGGTGGTGGGGCGGGGAGCGCTGATCCCGGCGCCGGAGGAGGTCTCCTCTTTGGCACTGCCCAGCCAGCAGCGGCCCAGGAGCTGGAGCCTGCTCGATAAGCTCCTGGCTTTGCCCCATGGGGCTGCTGGCTGCCACCCCCACCCCCGTTTGACACAAGGCTGAGGGGAAGCCCCAGGGTTAGGTCTCCGATCGAGCCAGGCTCTAGTCCCCTGGGTGACCCTGGGCCAGTCCCTGGTTCCCGACCTCACTAGGTCCAGCTGCAAAATGCAGAGAACAACTCTTCCCCCGCCCCCCCCCACACACACACTTCCTCGGGTGGGGAGGGGAGCTCAGCTCAGCTCTTCAGGGCAGAGAGGTCTGAGTGTAGGTGCAGGGGCTGGCACACTGACTCCCTGTTCAGTCCACAGCACCACTGGCCGTAATAAGATACCTGCTGCAGGATGCTGGCAGGGAGAGAAGCCCCTCCGTCCCAGCCACACTGGCCCAGGGGCTTGGCTCCCCTCTTGGCTGATAGCTGCTCTCCTAGGGAAAACCTGCCCCACAGAATGCAACCTGGGGCAGTGGGGGTACAGCAGGGAGCTGAGGCTGGCAGGCCTGTACTTTGTTACTTACAGGACCGGAAAGGTGTGTGTGTGTGTGTGTGTGTGAATCATTAACTCCCACACACACACACACACACAACTGTCCCTTCTCTTTCACCCACATCAGCTGCCCCTATCTATTTACCATGCCAAATGGTCAAGCCTCTCCCTGTCCCTATCTGGAGAAGAGCAATTTACTCACCCATAGCTGGGCTAGGGCCTGGTCCTGCCACAGACACCTCGTGAGATCTCACTGTAGGATCAGTGTCAATAGTCAGTAGCCTTCAGGTGCTGGCAGCTCAAGGGTTCTTGAGCTTGCTGCCATTGTACCAAGCAGGGGGACCTCAGCTGGAACAGCTGCACAGTTCTGCTCACCCGTCTTCAAGAAAGAGGAATCCAACCTGGAACAGGTGCAAAGAAGGGCTGCGAGGAGGTACTGGGGAACAGAGACATCGGGTTGTGAAGGGGTGTTTCATGGAAGATTGGATCCTGGTTCCAGTGAAGCCAGCCAGCTCTGCACCATTCTGAACTTTGGGGCAAAACCCCTCTTTTTTTAGCTAGGAAATGGAACTGTTAATAAGCCTCCAACCTGGTTTTATGATTTTGTTTTGTATTGTAGCCATTTGTTTCCATCACACACTTGTCTCCTTCCTTCAAGGTTTTTAAGGCCCGGCTTGACAAAGCCCTGGCTGGGATGATTTAGTTGGGGTTGGTCCTGCTTTGAGCAGGGGGTTGGACTAGATGACCTCCTGAGGTCTCTTCCAACCCTGATATTCTATGATTTACTGGAATCTCTGTCTTTCCTTAGCCAATCCTTCATTTGTTTCATTACAAGTGCCATGTTATATAGGAGCACTCTGGAGGCAGGGGGTAACAAGATGACTCTCAGTCCTGGGCAAACAACCTAGCTAGTTTTAAGATGGAGCTTGGTAAATTTAGGAAGAGAACTATGTGACGGGGCTGGACTTGAGGAGCCAGGAGGTCCATTCCAGTCCTATGTTCCTGAGGGGGAGGCTTCCACAAAGGGCTCCAACCTTTGCCCAGCCCACCTGGAGTTGCTGTGCATGTGATTTCTCCTTAGTGACTGACACACAGTGTACGGAGCTCCAAGGTGCGAGCAGCTCTCTTCACACCAGCCTCGCATTCCCACCTCATTTGCAGACCCGCTGCTTGGAGCTGTGTTCTCAGTCTGGCAAGTTTTACTCTAAATTAAAAACAAAACCACCCTGAGTAAACTTAACAGCACAGAGAAAGGGAAACAACTAAACAGAGCCAGACAGAACAAAGCTTCCTGCTTCTGCAATGCCTCCGTGCAGAGCCTATGAGCACTTCAGAGTCTGGCATAGCTCCCCCTTAACACTGACCTACCCAGCACATGGGGATCTGCCTCTCTCATAAACACCAAACTTTAGCATGAAAAAGCAAATCTAGTCCCTGATCCCCAGTGGAGACGTTACACATTCTGCATCTATGTAACTCCTTCAGCTGCAGCCGAAACAGAAACATGCCTTGATCCAGAAGTTACAATTCAGTGATCTCAACTGCATGGAGCGGAGTTGTAGCCATGGTGGTCCCAGGATATTAGAAAGACAAGGTGGATGAAGTAATATCTTTTACTGAATCCACTTCTGTTGGTGAGAGACAAGTTTTCAAACTCCACAGAGCTCTTCTTCAGGGCTGGGACAGGTACTCCAAACTGCAAGGCGGAACAGATTCTCTTATGACTGGAGAGGTATTAACAGGCCCCTCTGCCTTGAATGATCCCTTACAATATGTGCTAACTACTTATGCTAAATAATCTGTTCCACCCTGAAGAACTCCTCTGTGTAGTTCAAAAGCATCTCTCTCACCAACAGAAGTTGGTCCAATAAAATGTTACCTCCCCCACCTTGTCTCCCTAATGAGCTGAACTGGTATGTCCACATACCTCTCTCAGCTATCATTTCAGGCTGCCTCAGACTCCAGCACTGGTTACACTCAATCACACCAATTACTCTATAGGCACACGAGGATTAGAAGTGCACTTTTTAAAAAATAAGAAATGGTAGATTCTGTGGAATCAAGGAATATGAGAGATGCAGGTGCAGGCAGGTTTCCTTCCTCCCCGCTGCCTAGTGCATTTTTCTTTATATCACCAGCAATGGTGAGGAGTGCAGCATGATCCCACTCATCTCTCTGGGTTGCTCCTTCCCAGGTGGTCTCCTTTGGGGCCTGATCCTGCACTTGGAGTCACACAGGCACACTCCGTTGATTTCAGTCAGACTCCATACAGGCACAAAGGTTTGCAAGTGTGGATTCAATACCAGGAGCGGGACCTGCCTTCCTGTCTTTGCAGGAACTGCACAGGCTGGACTCAGCGGGCAGAGCTTTGCAGTCAGTGGTTCATTTTGCCATGTAAGATGGGGCAGGGGTTATGGTGATAAGCGCATTCTTGCACCATGGTTCCCCCTCTCAGCAATAGTCAGCAGCATCATTGGCAGGAAATCCATCTGCTAGCCCTTCCCAGCAACTGACGCAGAATCCGGAGTCCTGAAGCCACTTCTGTAATCCACCCCTCTAAGGACCCCTCTGACTCTGATCCTGAAGGGAGGGGGGGACCTGTATCCCCTCCACCTCAGGCCTTTGGCTCCCTGTGACGTTATTGACGTGAACTGGGATTGTATAGATCATTGTTGCAAAGTCCTGTAGTGGCAAAAAAATCTTGTATAAAGGGGTGAAATAGGGTGTCTAAGACAAAGTAATGGGTTGCTGGTTATGGTATCTGTACGTGTATCATTTTTGTAGTTGAAGTTATGAATATCGGTTCTATACTGTCTGTATTTCAAACTTCTGCGATGCTATGGGTGACACCCCAGAGAAGTTGGTGTCAGCTCTGCCTAGCTTGCTTGATGGCTCATTAAGGACCATCAGCTACACAATTGACCCATGGAGAGAAGGCAGATATGCCTTGTAACCCAGCAAAGTATGCAGGGACTTGCCCATGTGACTCCAGCCTCCTTTTTTGCTGTAATTTTCCACACTAAGAACAAAGAGGTTCTTACACCTGGAAAAGACTATAAAAGGCTGATGCCTCATCTCCATCTTATCTTCAATCCTGCTTCTTACCTCTCGAGGGACTTTGCTACAAACAGAAGCTCTATGTAAAGGACTGATGACCCATCCCAGCTGTGGATGTACTCCAGATACTTGATTGGAACCTGCAGTTTATTCTGTCACGGCTACAAGCCTGAACCAAGAACTTTGTCATTACTGTATGTAATTGATTCCATTTAACCAAATCTAGCTCTCATCTATATCTTTCCCCCTTTATTAATAAACCTTTAGATTTTAGATTCTAAAAGACTGGTAACAGCGTGATTTGTGGGTAAGATCTGATTTGTATATTGACCTGGGTCTGGGGCTTGGTCCTTTGGGATTGGGAGAACTGTTTCTTTTATTAGGTTATTGGTTTTCATAACCATTTGTCCCCATAACGAGTGGCATTGGTATGGTGATACTGGGAAACTTGAGTGTCTAAGTGAATTGATTGTGTGACTTGTGGTTAGCCAGTGAGGCAAAACCACAGCTCCCTCTGGCTGGCTGGTTTGTTTTGCCTTAGAGATGGAAAAACCCCAGCCTTGGGCTGTAATGGCCCTGTTTTAAGCAATTTGTCCTGAACTGGAACTCTGCGTTGGGTCCTGCCAGAACCAGCATCGTTACACTCCTCCAGCCCTGGCCTGATGGCAGCTCAGCACTCCTCTGTCCAGGGTCCTTGACTGAGACCCTGTCCACACAGGGGGCTTAGCTGGTTGGTGTACAATACCATGCACAGGTGATAGCTGTGCCCTCTTTCAATGTCCATCTGTGTACTTATGTTTAAGGCTATGTTTTAGTCACAGGTATTTTTAGTAAGAAAGTCATGAATAGGTCACGGGCAGTAAACAAAAATTCATGACCTGTGCCCTGTGCATGACTTATTATATACCCCTAACTAAAACTTGAGCTGGGGGTGGTCCAGGACCCCCACTGATGCTGGGAGGGAGGGTTGGTGGGACTGGCAGGCTCCCTGCCTGGCTACGACCGGTATGTCCCTGCAAATCCCAGGGGGAGGGGCAGCAAGGGGGGCTCCATCCACTGCTCCCACCGCAAGGGCCCGCTCTGCAGCTCCCATTGGTCAGGAGCGCAGCCCATGGGAGCTGTGGGGGCAGTGCCTCTGGTTGCTAGCAGTGCACAGAGACCCTTGACCCCTCCGCTCGAGCTGGAGGGACATACTGATGGGAAGCAGGGAGCCCCCCCTCCCCCACCAGGTAAACAGACAATGGAATTAAAAAAACAAACACCCCCGCCCCCCATTTGCTTCATGTACCCAAGACAGCAGGGGATGGAACCTGAGACCTTTGGATCTTTAAGTGGGAATTTCTGCTTTCTGAGCAGAGACCCAGCCCCTGTGGCTCACATCCACTCTCAGGCCTGGGCTACATTAGCGAGGGGGTTCGAACCAGGGCCGGCTCCAGGCCCCAGCGCGCCAAGCACGTGCTTGGGGCAGCATGCTGCGGGGGGGATGCTCTGCCGGTTGCCAGGAGGGTGGCAGGTGGCTCCAGTGGACCTCCCACAGGTGGGCCTGCGGAGGGTCCGCTGGTCCCGTGGCTCCAGTGGAGCATCCGCAGGGACGCCTGCGGGAGGTCCACCAGAGCCGTGGGACCGGCGAGCGGCAGAGCGCCCCATGCGGCGTGTGGCCGTGCTTGGGGCAACAAAATGGTTAGAGCCGGCCTTGGTTCGAACTAAGATACTTCGACTTCAGCTACGCTATTCGTGTAGCTGAAGTTGCGTATCTTAGCTCGACTTACCTGGCTGTTCTCATGGTGGCGAGTCGACTGCCGGGGCTCCCCTGCCGAGATAGAGTACGGGCATCAATTAGCGGCTCGATCTATCACATCCAGAAGAGACACGATGAAAATCAATCCCCAATACATCGAACACTACCCACCGATCCGTAGACGTACCCTCAGGCTGAGTGGTTTAGCCATGGGAGGGGGATAGAGCCACACTGCGGAAGCCTAGGTTATATTAACATATGCAGATTTACGCATCTCAGACTAAACTAGAGAAGGTGCTCTCAGCTGAACTACAGAGGAAAAAGGACATTTCTCTGACTGCTCTGGGAGTCTCCCTCACTGTCCAGATACTAACTGCCCCAAGCCATGTTTTGCCAAGAAATACGACTGGGGGCAGACCCCTCCTCTATCACTATCAGTTGAACTCCCACCTCCAGAGCACATTTGCTAGCTTGAGATGAGCAGCCCCAGGTAGGAGAAGAATTTGTCCCTGCCCCATTTCACAGAGGTATCATCCACCTGTGCCCACAGCTAGCAAAAGGCCTAGGCACGAATGGGTGCATTTCACCCCATGTGAACTGGTCTAGGGAACTCTCTAAAAGTAATCGCTTTGCAGCTTCTCTACCATGGAGAGAATGAATATGCCCCAAATAAATTACTAGTTAGGAAAATAAACCTCCAGATGAACACAGGCAATGTTAGCTTGATGCTTAATCAGATTAGGACTGCAGAGTAACAACTTTAACATGTTCTTAAATCAAATCAGGACTTAGCCAAAGCTCTAAATATGAACAAACCGATTAGATTTGTGTGGGGGGCCGAGCAGTAGATTAATCTATTTTATAACTGCAGAGAAATCTATTTCCTATCTTCCTGCACCATCCGTGTCCCTGGCCCCAGTTAGTCAGAGATCATTCCAGCTGAACCAGAGAACCCAGGGGAAGGTGGAGTCAGACAGCCCACCCTGATCTGGGCAATTTCAGGTCACATCCCGCCCCCTTTCTGCACGGCCAACACACACAACACACTGCAGCTTTACGCCAGACATCACGGGCACTGCCCACCTTCTAGCCTTCATGGCCCTGGGCCTTCCTTCAGCAGGAGGCATGATGCTCCCCCGTCAGTACCTGGATCAGTCTGATAAATGCCTGGGCAATGGAAAAAGCTGGGTAATCGAGTGTTCTAGTGAGATGGGGTGTTTGGGCACACCCTGGAAGGGACCCCACCCCAGCACTGTCCACAGGAAGTGGTTCCGCCAAGCCAGCCACTGCCTGGGTTTTCATCTGGAATTCAGGGAGGCACTGCCAGCTGGGAGGGATTTAGTGCAGCTGAGGGTATTTAAGATCTAACACCCTGAAGAAAGGAGCCCTGCCAAGGGAGCTGTACACCCCAGGGCTGGAGCAGGAGCATCAAGGCACCGGAGCAGCTACTCTGGGGAGAGCTGGATGGAGAGCACAGGCAGCTGCTGGGACAGGCACCAGGGTGGCAGGTAGGAAATGGGAAACAAACTTCCTTAAAGCCAGAGGCCTTTCCCCAATTGGTGTGATTTACACCTGCACTGCTGGTGACCGTTCAAACCAGAGCCGCTGCTGATCTCATTGTTCCACACTGGCCCTGTGATAACTATGCATAAAACACCCCAGATATGCTGGAATATTTGAAACAGACAGACAAACTCCCACTCCATTTGGTGCTAGGCTCCGCACAGGACATGAGAACTAGCACGGCGCTAACTGGACGCTGCCACACGGTGCTTGAATTAAAGGGTGGGCTTTACTGGTTGCTATCTCACTAGAGTGCATGATGCCACCCATGCAGCTGTCCTCAAGTGAGGTAACACTTTATGAGCGGCACAGGGCAGGAGTCCCGTCTGGTATGCGGATGTGAATCCAGATTAACTCCTGAAGTCAAAGGATTTATTCTGGTGCAGCTGAGCCAGGGCTCTGGCCCAACATAAGCCTGCAGCACAGCTGGGTGATTGTTAAACCAGAACGAGAGAGGCACTGGTGCCCCTAAGCGTTGTGAGCAGCAGAGATCATTCTTTGCAGCAGGGCGCCCTCTGCTGGAGCCAGCGCAAATCATGCAGGATCCAGTCCTGCAAAGTGCCGGCTGCCTACAGCTTCCAGGAGCAGAGGTTGCCTGGCAAAGGCCCTGAGCACCTCCCAGGTCCAGTAGAAAACCTTGTATAGTGATGAGCTGGAAGAGAGTGGGTGAGTTTAAAGCTGGGTTAGCACTAACCTGAACATTCAACTTATCTCCTATCAGCTGTTTTGCTTGCTACACTCATCTCTTCTGACTCCTTGGCTTGTGAGGTTTCACCACCTAGACGCACTCGGTGAGGCAAATTCAGTGGTGGTACGTGACAGGATGTAAGTGGTCAGGAGTCTGTTAGCGTAACTCACGCCTTCTTTGGCATCCCACTGTGTAAATGACACCAGCCTGGACTCATTTCTGAACTTGGCCCTGTAACTGCAACGTTACTGTCCGCCCTTTCCCAGCGAATCCATCCTAGATCACACCCCCAACAAGGGAACATGTTTCAAAAGGACCTTGCAAAAATCAACACTTCTATCTGCTCAAAGCCTCACCGAGAGCCAAACGTGTAACAGACCTACTGATCTTCCTGGGTGACGGACTCAGAATTTTATGCAACTCACCATTTTTGTGGAAGCACATTTGGTCCTCGCATGCGCCTTACCCTTCTGTTTATTTAATGATTGCTAATACTTGGTTTCCATGCTGTAAAGCATTATCCACCGAGACCCATGAATTCTTTAGTAATTAAAATACGTAGAATCCAGGATTTAGGAGCTAGAGGTAGGAAGCTGTGAGGGACAGAAAGGAGAACACAGACAGAGGGTAGAAGAATGGAGGGGGAAATGTGGAAATAGAGTAGAAAGGGGAAATGATGGAGAAGTAGGAAAAGTGACTAGTAAAAGGAGAACAGGAAATACAGGGAGAAGTGAAAAAAGAGAAAGGGAATTTTTAACATGGGAAATGTAGAAATGGCAATATCCTGACACAGTGTTCATACAATCAAATCCACCTATGGTTGGATGGAATTCTCTGGCCTGCGTGGTGCAAGTCAGACTAAATGATCATTGTGATCATGTCTGGCCTTAAAAATCTAGATTCATGACTTAGAAGGTCAGAAGAGACCATTGGGATCATCTAGTCTGATCTCCTCTAAAGCACAGGCCAAAGGATGTCCCTCAATTGTTTGTTTGAACCAGAGCAGATCATTTAGGGAAAAAAACAACTAGCCTTGATTTTAAAATTGCCAGGGATGGAGAATCCACCCCAGTCTTTGGTGAGTTGTTCCAATGGCTAATTACCCTCACTCTTAAGAACATGCACCTTGTTTGCAGGCTTCAACCTCCAGCCATACGATCTTGGTATAACTTTATCTGGTAGTTTGAAGAACCAATCATCAAATATCTGTTCCCCATGTAGATAATTACAGACTGATCAAGTCACCTTCTCTTTGTTAAGGGGTTAAGCTAAACAGATTAAGCTCGTTTTCTAAATGCATCAAGGGGGAATGTGACTAGACATAAAATCATGCAAATATATGTAAATATATTCCAGAATTGTGACTCTCAGACTCCTGACAAGTTGCTATTTCAGCCCCCAGTGTTAAAGTTTTACTCACTGCTGCTCCAGGTGGCTTGTCAGGCATGTTGGGATCTTTTGAGTTAAATGGGCTATAGCCATTTTAAAGGAGTGTAATAACTGCAGAATATTAATGAGGCCGCACTGGTGAGTGACACATGGAATAGCCGATTTCCAAGCAGCTGCCCATCTATGGAGCAATGACTTGGTCTCAGAATTTTGGGAGTGACACCTCCTCCCTGGCTAGTTCCTGAATTTGAGACATTTTCATGATGGAGGAGCAGGAAAAGGTCCTCACCAACATCCTGGATGTATAAATGAGCCAAGCCAGATACACGTGGAATGTGCAGGCAGAGGCCACTGGCTGGAGTGGTGAATCTTGGGGCCCTGAGAGGTCACTTGGTGGCTGCTGCAGCTTCTCTCCACGCTCATGGAGAGGCTGATTGTAGGTTTTGGTGCCTGGGGAGGAGTCGCTGGATGTGACAGCCTCTTGGTGCACACACAGGTGGCCAGTGTGCATTGCTCACTGCAAGGTGGACCAGTCGTGTGGTGCGTACAGAGATCCCAGTCTGTGGACACTGAATGCATTGGGTGCAATGGGAAGATCTCTGGGCACAGCAGACACTTCACTCCTGAAGGAAACGGATCACTCAGCCTCTAAAACACAAAGGAAACAGGATGTCAGCATGTATGGCGGGTGCAGACCCTTGAGGTCACTAGGCATTTGGCCGCATGACATCCCCTGAGAGTTTGCTCAGCATGCCCATGCAGCTCACATGGTGCAGTGGGTGTTCTGCAATGGCTGGTGGGTGCCATGGCTTCTCCCTGGCCATGGCGTGGCTCCTGGGGGAGATGGGTGCTTGGTCCCAGCTATGGTATGCCCATTACACGCCACAACAGGCCATCAGTGCATGGGGTCAGGATCTGCACACAGAAGGACTTGATTACAGCAGCATAAATATTTGCTAGGTGCTGTGCTTATGTTGCAGTCTCTGGGTGTGACGGGTGCTCCATGCACACATGGCTCAGTCCCTGGGTGCCCCATATGCCCAGGAGCAGTTCCTGGGTGTGATGGGTGCTCCATATGCACAGGGCAGAGGCCCTAGGTGCCCTGTATGCATAGGGAGTGCTTACTGGGTGTAATGGGGGCTCCATGGACACAGAGCAGAGTCTTACACAAGGAGCAGCGGCTGGATGTGCCCAGATGTGCATGCAGCCTTGCCTGGTGGACCCTGCATGGGCACTTCCACTCTCCAGGGCATCCAGCTGTGGACTGGTGCCTCTGCTCCTGCTGTCAACTCACTCTCCAAACCCCATTCTACCCTAAATCCCAACACAGGTTGCCTGAACCCAGGCAGTTCACAGGAGTTTTAGCTCCACACCCACTGTCTATGCCTCCTTGGGCTCAGCAAGCCTAGGGTGGGGGGCTGTGACCTGACAAAGTGCAGCCAGGGGCAAGGCAGAGAAGGGGATGCAAAACGTGCCTCCGCCAAGGATTCTTCCCCAAGGGAAGCAATGGTGTTCAAGGAAACTAAAGGAAAGTGCTTGGCCATTAGCTCTGCTAGAAAAGCCTTTGGATGAGGCTTGTGTGCTTGGAACCGAATAAAATCTACTACTAGGTGGATTCACAAGAGGCTGGTTTGAAGTTCTGTTTAATTTATAATGTAAAAACCATCCTGCCCACCGCCTAAGGTCTCTGCAAACCAGGGGCCCAGTCCTGCTGTCAGTGAAATGAAAATGGGAAGTTACAGCAGCTTGGTCTTAGCTGATTTCTCTTCCGCCCCGTACGCATCACCTCTGCATGTGGCCCAGGCACAGAACAGCCACCCCTACACAAACACTAGTGCAGTTCAGAGAAGTAACAGCCCTTCTGGCTTTCACTGCCTCTGACTTTGGGCAGGGGGAGCAGGTAGGGTGACCAGACAGCAAGTGTGAAAAATTGGGACAGGGGGTGGGGTAATAGAAACTTATATAAGAAAAAAGACCCAAAAATCAGGACTGTCCCTATAAAATTGGGACATCTGGTCACCCTAGGGGCAGGTGAGGGAGGAGCAATGGACTACAAGATGCAGTTTAGGTACATTGATATACAGACAGTACTGTGGGGGAATGATTTGGCCAAAGATACTAGGTCAAACCCTGCTCTACAAGAAGTGATATGGCATCTTTTTGTCCCTAGAGAGCAGACAGGACCTTTCATGTATGATCCCATCCAACAGATGCAGAGAGAGACGGTAAACAGCACAGGGTACACTGCATCATCTTCAGCAGGATGAGGGTCAGGAGTGAATCTCTGCAGGACTCCAAATCCTGGGGTATTTCCCCACTTACAAAGCAAATGGTTATTTTGCACAGAACAGCACGAGCCTCCTCGGTGAAGGTATGTTACATTCTTTGTTCTCCTCCAAACACGTCCTGTTCTGATTGCCACAATGGTTAGACACTTCTCTACGCCAATCAGAAGCACTTCTGTGGCACTACGCTATGTAACTGACCAATCTCAAGAGCAAAGCAAACAATCCAAAAAAAACCCCCAGGCTCTTCTGAGGACAAGTTGTAGAGCAAGTGAGATATGAACAGACACTGCCCAAACGTCTCCCAAAACAGAACCAGACCATTTAAAAAAAAAAAAAAAAGTGTGACACTCCACTGGGCTCAGCCTTACCTGCCTAGCTGGGCTTTCCCTTGGAGCAGGGATCCTTGTCAATAGCCACAAAGCAAACAGCAACAGCACCACACTGTGTTGGTAATTGTGACCTGCAAGAGCTTTTCAGAAGAAGGTTATGTGCTTTGCTTGGCATTTTGGTGTCTGGGGCCTGTAACAGATTTTATACAGAGAACAAATGCTTTCCCACAGTCCCTGTAGCAGGACGTATTGCGGGATGCTGGCTGGAAGATGAGGGCAGTTTTGAGTAACTGGCTCTGATCTTACTGCAGGAGGCTGGAGGAGGAGGGTACCTGTCCTGGGGGAAGTGCAGAGGTTTGGGGCTCATGAGCTCATTGCTTGTACAGACACAATGGCTAGAAACGCACTCCCTTCAGAAGGCTGGTCTTCCACGGTGATACTGGCACTTCCCTGCTCCATGCTGTCTCCTGCAACAGCAGGACCTTGGGTTAGCTGGACAGGACACTAGGAAACAGCTAGGTGAACACCCTGCCACTGCCTTTAGGCCTGGCTGGCTGGCGTATATAGCATCATTTCTTTGCACTGGTTCCATATCAGATACTGCACCAGTCTCAGGGGCCTTTCAAACCCTTAAGAGACCAGGGCTGGTCTGAGATAGTTTGTCTCTCCCTCCCCAGGCCAATACGATAGC
Source organism: Chelonoidis abingdonii (assembly GCF_003597395.2). Taxonomy (NCBI): domain Eukaryota; kingdom Metazoa; phylum Chordata; order Testudines; family Testudinidae; genus Chelonoidis; species Chelonoidis abingdonii. Next base: position 3,109,816 of record NC_133786.1, on the reverse strand, counting down.
TGCAACTGGGTCTACAGGCGCAAGGACTTTGCTGAACTGAGCCTTTAATTCTCAGCACCTCATTGAAGAGACTGATAGACTAAGGGCAACGCCACAAGCGATTGTGTGGGAAAAGACGAGGAAACTAAGAACTAAATCAGTGTGGATTGGACATGAAGCACTGGAATGGGTTCCCTAGGGAGGTGGTGGAATCTCTTTCCTTAGAGATTTTAAGGTCAGGCTTGACAAAGCCCTGGCTGGGATGATTTAGTTGGGGATTGGTCCTGCTTTGAGCAGGGGGTTGGACTAGATGACCTCCTGAGGTCCCTTCCAACCCTGATATCTATGATTCTATGAGCTAGCCAAGGATGGGGTGGGGAAAGAGCAAAGGCCAAGGAGGAGAGGGAAACCCCCTGTTTAGCGGAAGGGAGAGAGTTCGAACTAGGGCAATGAGAGGCAGAGAAAAGGGACTGTTTAGGCTGGATATTAGGAAAAGCTCGGGGTAAGAATGGGAGCCCAATCACCTGCACCACTGAACACGAGCCGAACAAAATACCGGTAACCAACAATACTCACATCACTTGTCCTTGCAGAGACCGATGGTGCAAGTGTCTCCGGTATGCTCCGCCCTCTCACTACATTTGGTCAGGCTCCCAGAAGGCCACATTTTATGCTGTTCTTTATCTGCACCAGAAATCTCAGGTCAGCTTTTCCATCCGTGCAGGAAGCACCACTCAGGATCACTGACAGTGGCTCCACCGTTCTGTGACTGTCTCTTCGGTTTGGCTACTGACCCCCTCCCCCTTGGACCTCTCTGTCCTCCTCTATTCTGGCAAGGTCAGACTAGCTCTTGCAGGGCTGTATAGCTCCACTTTCCCCTTCCGCTCTTAGCTGGCCAAGCTTGCAAGGCCTTACGCCCAACTTGTGACCTGTCGATCACGCCACCACTTTTCAACACGGCAGCCCATCAATTCCAGAATTTCAGGGAATGTTCTAGGCATCAACGGGCAGACCTCTATTGATTTGGGAGGAAATCTGAAAATGGAAAGAGGGAAATGTGGTACACACAGCGCCCCAGCCTCTAACAGAGCCAGAGCGTCAAGCAGCTCCGCAATTGTCTATAGATCAAAGAAAGGCTGATGGCACCCTTTACTGCCTTCCAGCATAACCCCATCTCAGCGCTGTCCAGCCTCTCAAGAGTTATAATACATGGACACGCTGAGCGTCTGATCTCCTAAAGAGAAAGGAGACAAATAATGTTGGGTGGGGAAGGAGGACACGTGCTCTGTCTCTGGCATGCGGGAGGGAAGGGGAAATTGAGGGACCCTGGTATGGGGGGACGGGTGCACACAGTCATTGGCATGGGGTGGAGAATGGATGACTTATGGGAGGAAGCCAGAATAAGGGGCACACACAACTCCTGGCAAGGGGAGATTGGGGGACCCTGTTATGTAACAGGGGGAAGAGTGGCGGGCACAGAGACTCTGCTATGGCAGGGGAAGGGAGAATGGGGAGACGGACCCAGGCGTGAAGGAGGGAGCAGTGGGAATCAATGGGAGTCCCTACAGTAGAGAGGGGATGGGAGGTGGGACCCAGGGAAGGGTGCACGTGCCCCCTGGCGGGAGCAATGAGATCAACCAACACAAGCTGCGATGTGCATGACCCTCTAGTATTTCTAGTCTTCATTGTCACATTCTTCCTCCTTCCCTCCTCCACATCGACCTCATCTGAAGGCTCAGCCTCCCCCACCCCTCATGCTCATGGTTTCTCGGCCATATCTCTAAAGCTTTAGCTGTAATTCCAGTGCCTACAACTGGTCCACAACTAGGATCAGTTTGCACTCAGAAACACGCAGCCCTACAATCACGTCGTACACATTCCACGTGGAACTTGTGGGCCCTTCCATAACCATGCTCCAGCCTAGCCTCTGCGTTTTCCTTCAAGGATGTTTCTTCCTGTTGGAACCCACCAGCATTAAACCATGTGGCTTCCTCAAGAACTTTTGTAGCGGTCCACACAAGACTGCAGACAGAAGGGGACAAACACTCAAAAAAGAGTTAACGCCCATCTCAGCCAGTTACTAGCACTGTGCCAGCAGCATCTCACTCGCTCCTACATCAAACGCCTTGGCGTTAGCCTCTTTGTTCCCTACCCTCAGGGAATGTCCGACACTGCAGCTGCAGCGAGCCTTTCAGCCTGGGAAGCCGGGCTCGTGCTAGCAGGGCTGGAGCTAGTGTGCTAAAAGCAGCAGCGTAGACACTGAGGCACTAGCGGAAGCTCGAAGTGAGGCACCCACTTGACCCCAGCCCAGCTTGGGTGCCCAGCCCAAAACTCCACTGGCACAATAACGTCCACACTGCTATCTTTAGCCCTGCTAGCATGGAGTTTGTCTACCCTGGCTGGGAGGCTCACGCTCCCCACTGAAGTGTAGATGTACCCTTTATGGCTACCTATTCTGGAGAACATAAGAATGGCCATACTGGCTCAGACCATAGGTCCATCTAGCCCAGTATCCTGTCTACTGACAGTGGCCAATGCCAGGTGCCCCAGAGGGAGTGAACCTAACAGGTAATGATCAAGAGATCTCTCTCCTGTCATCCATCTCCACCCTCTGACAAACAGAGTCTAGGGATACCATTCTTTACTCCATTCTGGCTAATAGCTGAACTGAACCTTTCTAAAAAGCAGTCGACTGGTTCAGTGAGCGCCCATTCATCAGCTCAGCTAGCATGAGCCCACTCAGGACGTCTACATGCTGCACTTGCTAAGCTGTTGAGGACCTTGGTCATTGGTGGAGCGTAATAATGATGAAGACAGAGGGATCTGAAGCGCTTGGCAAGGTGGGTCCATTCAAACAAATGTATTTTAATGCAGCCAAAAGCAAAGTTACACGTCTAGGAACAAGGAACACAGGCCTCGCCCACAGAAGTGGGGAGGGGAGGCGTCTCCTAGAAAGACGTGACTCTGAAAAGGATTTAGGGCACACAGGGGACAAGGAATTCAACATGAGCGCCCAGTGCAATGCCACGGAACATACATACACGACCCTTGGACATACAAAGAGGGCGAGTAGCTACACGGAGGTCATTCTCTCTCTCCACATGGTATTGGTGAGGCAAATACTGGAACTCGGAGCTCAGTTCTGGTGTCCACATTTTAAAAAGGATGTGGAAAAACTGGAGAGGGTGCAGTAGAGAGCCACATAAATTATTTAAGGGCTGGGGAAAATGCCTGACAATGAGACCCCAAGGCCTGGTCTACACCAGAAAATTAAGTTAAGTACGTCATTCAGGGGTGTAAAAAAAAAAAAAAAAAAAATCCACATCCTTGAGCAGCGCAGCTAAGCCAACATAAGACCCTGTGTAGACAGTGCTAGGTGGACGGACGAATTCTTTCGTCAGCTATTGCCTCTCGGGGAGGTGGATTACCGATCACAACAGGAGAACCCCTCCCATTGGCATAGGTAGTGCAAGCTCAAGCTGTTATCAAAAAGAAGTTTGAGCAGGGATTTAATTAAATACAGTAACTCCTCACTTAAAGTCGTCCTGGTTAACATTGTTTCGTTGTTAGGTTGCTGATCTATTAGAGAATATACTCGTTTAAAGTCGTGCAACGTTCTGTTACAAGATTGTTGGGCAGATGGGTGGAGCGGGGCAAGCCAGTCGCTCCTGCCAGGGAGTTGGGTCGGGACACAGGGGCTTGCCCCATTCTGTCCTCCCGGTGTTCCTACCAGGATTGAAGTAAGCAGGTCCAGATGATCAACTCTGCTCCAGTCATCATCCTCAGCTGCCAACGACAACTGTAGCTTTACCACTCCTGCACACATGAGAAGCATATTAGTGCCTGGAAAGCCATGGCTGCTTAACCTAGTTTGAGGTTTCAGATTTACGAGGGTGTGACTTTGGCTACCTGGCGCTTCAGTGTATCCTATTACTGTTATCTTACATCTCTGTGGCATCTGGCACTTTGCAGATTCTTCTGCCAGCTGGAACACCAACCCTGCACTGCAGTAAGGTAATTTTTTTTTTTTTTTTTTCTGTTGGTTAGCAGTGGAAAGGCCCACTCCTAAGAGATTCTCAGCATCTGGGCCACATGCAAGTTTACGTGATTTCCACACGGACGATGTATACATCCCTCAACACACAGGGCAGGAGAAGCAGTCAACAGAAAGGGAAGTGTTACTAAACAGTTGGTTACAAGCTCTCCATCTACATAAACATTTCATAGCAAGTGTCATATTATTTTAAAATTAAAATATATTGAACACATTCTGCTTATTGTTCATATGGGGCAACACTGAGGGAAGGGCAGACCATGCCAACACACTACCTCTTGTATTAGCTGGACTGCTGCAACTGGGCTGGGGGGGCGGCAGGGTGCAGACAACAGGGCAGCAAGGTAGGATCTGAGTGGAACTGAAGAACACCCCAGTACTGCTTAGGCGCACTAACTGAAGGGCCCAGGTAGAGAGCTGGGCCTTAGCGCTGCCATTAGCTATTCTCCAGTCTGCCGGAACAGTCAGAATGGAAGTGATGTGGGCAGAGGTGTCTCCAAGATTAGCACTGAGATGGTACAGCAGCACCAATACTCGGAACAGCTGTGCAATGCTCGGTGCCCCAAGCGCTGTACAGTGTTCCACGTGCCTGAACCACCAATATTCTAACGCAGACAGGGCTTCAGAGGTTGACCAGGCCTCTTACCACACTGTCTCATTTCATCTTAGCTCATCCACCACCTGAATTCACACCTCAAACTCCGCAGATTAATGAATGATGCACTCAAACTCACAATAACTGGTTAACGTACTTATTACAAACTCATTATTCTCTTAATAGTGCTGAATAAAACCATCAGCCCTGCTTACGCACATACCCCCCTATGTTGTTGCCTTCACGGGAACTGGCCTAGCAGAATCACAGTAAATTCCCTCCTACACACACACACATTTGAAAGAATTAGTGGTAATTCTAAATCAAGATCCAGTAGCTAAATGGACCACTATGGTCCAGATTAGATTTAGCAATTCAACAC